>NC_065508.1:6025009-6206855 GCF_006386435.1 Epinephelus moara | reverse complement strand
TACAATTTAGCTCTGCTTTCCAAAGCGCGGCCGAAATTCTATAAATCTTTCATAAAATAAATGAATGAACTTTTCAGGCTACTGTCCGGTTCTGCCTTCCAACTGTTCTCGCAAGATTTCAGGCACGGTATGAGATCGCTGCTTGTTCTCGATATATTTCGGCCGCGCTTTGAAAAGCAAAGCTAAATGGTAAACAAACATGGCAGCACACCGGTAAGGTAAGACAACACATTTACATGTTGTTTTCTATATGTTCTCTGACATTTATCCTAACGATATGAGGCGGTCTTTGTGGAAAAAAAGCTTGTTTAGTGGACTAACTTTGCACTTGAAGGTTGCCCGTTCACTTACGTTTTAACAGGTCTGACGCTACTATGCGCCCCGGCTGTATCTAGGCTAACGGCTAACATGCTAACTATTATTTTTATGTCACTAGTCACTTGAAACAAATTTAGGACGATAGGAGACAGGTTGAAATAAACTGAAATTTCCCTTTAATGTCTTAAATCAGTCGAAAGTCTGGCATTGTAAAATCTCAAAATGATTATTAACATCTATATTCTTTTTATAATTTACCGAATGCCTCTCGCATTAACATCCTGCAATTCAGGATAGTGGAACCAGCAACACTTTTTGTTTCTGGCGCGGATGCTCAGAGCAGAGGATTCACTGTCTAACTTGCTTTCCCTGTACCCTGCATGACATGAGGAGGTGCAAATTCAACGAGAATTTTCCTATTTAACAAAGATTTTGCAGCACGGCTGAAACCGGTACAAGGTGATGCTTTTAAGGCTCACTTTATTTTGTACAAAAAGTTTTACAAACTCTGCATGATGGGAATCAAGGCAGTGGAATCCCACATGCAGAGTGAGAAACACACAATTGCCAAGAAAACTCTCCAACAAACAGCAGGTATTTACCACTTTTGTTCTCCTCCAGACAAAAAAAGTAATGTTTTATTTTACAATAAACATTTGGATAAAATTGCTCATAAGCCTAAGTAATTGATGTTCATGTTTTTTTCCCCTTTCATTTTGGTAATTGTAAAATTGGGGTTAGATTTAATTCTGGCTGGCATTGATAAAATATTAAAAAGTCTCAAATCCATCCTGCCTCAAGCTGTAGGAACTCTGCATGCTGTGTAATGTGGCAAAATACTAATCTTAATTGTTTTTCTAATCATAACTACCTGTTGCAATTGATCACCTCAGATGCAGCAAACAAATAATTTCAAAGAACCTGTGTATGTACGCATATCAGGATTCCTCCAGATGCTAGAAATCTACATTTTATTCCAACTTTTGTTTAAATTATGACCATTTATTCACCATATTCAACAGCTAAATAATTAATAGTTGATTGCACTGAGGCACAGCTACAACCCCATAGCAGAACTCTACACAGCTGTCTGAACTTTTGATGGTTTAGTTGGATTGTGACAGGAATTTTGTCAAGAAAGAAGAATGTGTAGAATAAAAAAAGATGCTGCACGAGATGGTTTAAGTTAAACATTTATAGTACAGGTCTGTGTGAGTCGGTCTGCTGTATACTGTGGTCTTTAAGCTCTTCTTCTTCGCTCTTCATTCACACAGACTTTAAGAGGAATTAAACATAAGTATAAATAATGTAAAAACAGATTTATGTTTGCATAATATAACAAACAGCGAGTTTCTTCTTCAGTTGAGCAGCCACATACGGTCCAGTGTTTGCTTTCAAGGGTGAGTTTTGGCATCTTATGAAATATTATTATTTCTGAAGCCCCGCCCCTGTGCTTGGAGACATTTACGTATTGCTGGAATATGCATTATGTAACACAACAGGACTCACAAGGAGCAAAGTGAAACTTTTTCTTCAACTCTTCGGGAAACAAAGCATCTGCTGACTTCATCGCCTTTTCTACTTTTATTTTTGGAAACAGATTGATATTTTCTCTGACATTTCCCGCCTGGCTGCTGCAACCCAGCGGCCGGCCTTTTCCAGCCAGAGCGACGGGCCATGCCACGCAGCCTTTTATCCCGGCTAAGTGTCATAGTAGGCCAGCTTCAATTGTGCACCTCGATGGCTGCCGTTTACACTGCTCGATAGCAGCAACACTGACACTCCCGAGTGACTTCAACTCTCCACTCACCTCCTGTCACTCTGCCTCTAACCTCGTTCTATGTTCTCTTACATCTTTTGTTTGTCAGCATCTTTGTACCTGCTTCACTTATTTCCCACACATCTACCAATACAGAACTTTTAGTTGATTTTTTCCACCTTTCACTCTGTCCTTTGCACCCTTTTTATTTTCATCTTGCCTTACTATCTTCTGTTTTATCGCTCTTTCTCTTTTCTCCTGGATCTTTATTTTCATTTCAGCCTCCTCTCACACTTTCTCTCCTTTTTCCCCCTCCTTCATCTCTATCTATTTCTCTCTCTTACACCTCCTCCTCTCTCCCTCCTTCTCCCCTTGGATATCCTCACCATCCCGCTGCCCCTCTGATATGAGCTCTGTTGGATGAAATAAATATGAGGCGGAAGAAGGATAAATATTTATGGCTGCTTCAGCTGTATAATTTTGCGCATCTGTGTGTTGTTGCACTGTGTGTTTGTGTGTGTGTGTGTGTGTGTGCATACATACATGTACGGTGTGTGTTGGTGTGTTGGTGTGTGTGTGTGTTGGTGTGTGTGTGTGGTATATGTTTTCAGACCTTTGGCCAGTGCAGGTGCCAAGGCTGCTGCAGGGATAAATAATTCACTGGAAGTTAAACCTTAAATTCACATCACTTTGATGAGACAATAAGAGCAGCATGGCAGCACACACACATAGGCACACACCACCTGGCACTGAGCGAATGTGCCCTCACACATGTAGAAATAAAAGCAGATCCACGCGCATACACATGTTCGACACAGATATCATGTCATACCATAATCATGCATGAAAACACACTTGTGCAACATGTATATGCATGAAATTAAACACACACATTGGCACACACTGATAAGCTTACATGCAAACTTAACACACAAATGCAGTTATAAGCACACATGCTGTCATACACAGGCCTGGTAATACAACTGAAAAGCTAAACTGTATTATGCATATTACTTTTGTATGTGACTGCTGCACCGCTGCTGCACTGTGTGTGTCCACACTTGTGGGCATTTAAGGTTTTCATTTGAGTCCATCCCTGGCTGTGTGGCTGCATAAATGCGTGTAATTTTGTGCGCCGGCGAGTGTTTGCCCGTGTCAACCATCTCCGCTCTGTCTCTCGCAGCACACTCCTACAGGCTCACTAGCCACGCTGCACACAGATAGGGGTGCGTCAATAAGTAATGAGAGCGATATGAGGGCCCCCCAGTTGACCTGGGCCTTTAATATTTTACAGTAGGGTCTCTCAGATGCTACCAGCCGACACACTGCCGCAACTCAACCGTAAAATCTCACTTCACAGGACTCGTCGGCAAGCGCCGCCCTCTAAGGTCCAATTTAATATCGTCCGCTGAGAGCCTATCAATGCAGGGAACTCAAATAGTGCTTCATATAGTGCACTATGTGTAGGATTAAAGGCTACTGCACAAGGTTTGTCAGGAAGCCTTAGCCTGAAGCCTTTGGGGGAATAGGACTCTTTTTTTAGCTTTACCTTATAATTTGACTTTACATTAAAATGTGAGTGGTGCTGATGTATTTGTATCATATTAACATTTTGCTGTATTCATATTGGCCTCTTGCAAAGTTGGCAATCAAAACCTACATTGTACATTGGTTCATCTCTCAGTTACTTTATTTAATCAAGGTTTGCTGAGCAAAAGTGATACTTGTAGGAACACCCTGCTTCACACTCACACCGTTAGACACATTCACACCTTGAGACTGATCAGTACAACTGCACAGTTTGTCTGTAAGCAGCAAAACTTAAGAAGTTTAGGTTTAAACACCTTGCTCAGGGGCACCTCAGTGGTTGTAATGAGGTAGGGGCAAGTGTTGATGTCTCACCTCTCTGCCCACATTGTCCTGTCAGTTTAGAGATTGTATGCGCAGCATTTTGGTCACATATTTACATTTAGAGTGAATAGGATCAAGATGAAAAGTGGAATGTTCTTTGGGGATTAGACCCCATCATGATGTGTATATTTAGGGAGTAGAGATGCCATGTGTAGTTTGGGAATATCCCCCCAATGGATTCTAAACACTGGTGGTGGAAGGGAAGAGATATTTCTGAAGATGAGGATAATGGGATGTGGAGCAGGACTGGGCACTGGATATGATGGAGACTGGAGTGAATAGTGTGAAGGAGGGTCGCATCTGTTCGTCATGAAATGACAACTCACAGCAGCCGAAAGAAGAACAGTTTCAGAATTTGACAGCAACTATTCCATTGGCTGTGAGAAATCGTGGCAGAATCTGGTTGAACTAATTTAGACTGATGCCTTTAATCAGCTGATAGAGTAGAAGCTGGAGAGATTTGTGAATGAAATGAGAGTTTAAAGAGAGTCTTCCTGACTGAACTCTTGCTAAGCTTCAAAATAATTAGCCATCAGAGAGTTGATTTTGCAGTTCTGCTATAATGGCTTAAGTACAACTTTAAAACAAAAGAAGCAGGAAAAGAAGACAAACCAAGAACCTGATAAGAACATGAGAAGCCAATAAGTTCACACACACCTTGTCCCTAGTTGACCTCTTTGTGTATTTGACTAGAAACAGCTGGAAGGATGAGTGTGTATTGATTGACTGCTCACAGCCTCATTTCAAATTACCAGACTTCTCTGTGCAAACATCCTGCTATCTCACTTACACAGTAAAATGGCAATTCACAATGCATAAGTGCAACTTAATTAAGAGCGTTATGAAGCACACAACCCTTCATTGTCAAATCCAAATGTGTTGCTAACCACACAGACAGCAGAGAAACAGAAAGGGAATTTTGCAGAAGTTTCGGTGCTGCCGCTTCGTATCGATCATCTCAGCGGGCGGCCAATCAGGTTTGATTTAGATTATATTGGCTGACAGTCAGAGAAAGCAAGATTTCCACCCGCACAGATTTTGTCTCATAAATGTACCTACCTGCGGTATTGATTTATCTAAGTTTTACTGCTATTTTACACTTTGGTGTGTGTTTAGTGTGTGTATATTTTTTGTCTGCCTACACAAAGCTTGCTGTGAAAGCATCATTTCCACTAAGGACATGTACTAGAGACTAGATGTGGAATCTGTTTCCATTTGGCTATTTATGTTGTATTTTTAAGTAAAACTTCTATTAAAGGTCTAATTTACTTCAGCCATGAAATCAACCACAGGTAATTACATTAGATCTCATAATGAAAGGCAGACTTTGATTTTTTCAGCACATCAAAACCAAGATGCAATAAACAAACTTTTTATATTTAATGTTTACCATTATAGTTAACTGTGTCCAGTCTAAATATTAAAGACCTAAATCACATTAGCGACATACTTCAGTGATGTTATCATGGCTGCTTCAAGCACATTTTAGTGGTTTTGCGAGCAGTTTTATGACCTGCAGTGTAAACAGTCTCTTGACCAGGCATGTATTGGAGACGGGTGTTTATTTGCTAGAATATGAGGTTCTTCAAGGCTGCAAAAAGTTGGCATTTATAAGACGGTTTATGGTATTTATATTAAGAATTTTTTTCTCAGGGTGTGTTTGCACTTAGCTGAGGACAACAGTTAAAATTCAGAGTTTTTTTTTTGTTTCACAAGTCTTTGTTGAGTCAGTATAGAAGCATAAAGTAAGACGTTTGTGGTTTTGAGTGGCCTAGTTCTGCATGTTTGCTTTTTTTTTTCCCCAGTGCAAGTGTGTCCTCATTTATGCTTTTTTAATGTTGTTGAAATGCTGTGTTATGACCTTCCCACCTGCCTGACAATCTGATAGTTGCCTCCAGTGAGTCAGCAATAACGGAAGTTATACCAAGACCTGAAAAAACACCCATCTCAAACAAACTGACGTTTGGTGGTCGCTGCTTTGCTGCTCCATTTTACAGTCTGTGTCATGTGTTTACCTCTTTGGTTAACACCTGCAGCTCAAAACGGTGACACTCAGAGAGTACAGCAACAACTGTTGCGTCTATGACGTCATTGTATATTCAGTTTTGTTTCATGACATTAACAGCGAGGTCAGAAAATCTGCAAGATTTTTATCAGATAAATGTCTGTTAAGTCACCATCTATTATGGAATGAGGAACCACGGTGGTGATTTAAGCCTTTGGCACACTGATGAAAGCTTTGGAATAATTATAAATTTGCAGTAGGATGAACAGGGTGTTGAGGGCTGACATTCACGGGAAAACTGCTGTGTTAAGATCAAATGCGAACTGAACTACTGCTGCTGCTTCACAATAAAAGCATTTAACTGGTGAAACACAAGTTGACTTTTATCATGAAGGGGTAACATGAAATGCAATGGGTTTTTTTCAGTGAGCTTACCGCTTGCTACTAACATTTATCAAAAATGCATCTACAAAACAAAACATTTCATTTTCTGCATTTGTGGACAGCGGGATAGTTTGGAATATTTTAGGGAGTAATAGAACAAGAAGGAGCAGCCACAGTGAGCTGTTAGATGAATGAGCTGCACACCTCCAACTTAGCCAGGTAGCCAACTCCTTTCACTGTGCCCCGCTGCCTGCAGACTCATGCTATGTGCAGCATGATATCAGATCACAGCTGGTCACAAAACGATTGGAAAAAGGTCAATTATAGCCTGACTTCTTTATTAAAACTATAGTAGTTTGTTTTGTTGCCCCCAGAACCGTGAGATCTGTAGTATTAAACCACATTTGCTGTGACCACCAATAACTACAGGTGCAGCCACATCAACCAGGACTAAAATCTTCAAGATTGACACTGTAAGATGTCACTCATAATGAGGTCCTTGCTAGATTAGATTTTTTTCATTGGAGTTAAATAGAAATGACACATTTCACCTGTCCAAACTCTATGAAATGTGTGTGTGTTTGTGGGTGTCAATACCACATAACCTCATCACTTTAATTTCAATAGGCTACCTTGGATACTTTAGTGTTGTTACAGTTCTGATGTTGGGAAACATAGCTGTTTACAAGTCAGTCAAAAGGTTTTTCTGTTAAAAACAAATGAAAATGTCTGAGATCATCAACTATGCAAGTAAAATAACAGACACCACCCACTGCCCACTATCAGATCTCTATACCCAAGCAGTAACACATAAAATGACCTCCATCACACCGAACACTTCACAAGCCCTCAATAATTCATTGACACTTCACCGCATACCAATAAAAAAGGTTGCAACATAGTCAAATTCACAGACAGCAACTTCAGGTTTGTTAATGGTGTGAAGAGGATTTTAATCTGGTCATAGGAGTCCAGAGATGGTCTGATGCTAAAAGAGGCGGCACATATCAATACTGATGTGGGCAGAATGTTTTATGATCACCTGCTGAACTTGCTTGTATGCACAGAGCAGACTCAAAGCCGCTGCCAGCATACAGCACCCACCCTACTCTCTTCGGGCAGGGAAGCCTGTCCTCGGTCTGTAAATCCAGAGTACAATAAATTGAAACTAATTGGGAGGTTTCAAAGATTACAGTCAGCTTTGCCCACCCTGTTAGCGCCAAAAATCCATCACCTCCATAACTGAGTTTCAGCGTAAAGCTCTGAACACAGTTTTGCCAACTTTCCCACATGCTATAATTTTATCCCAGCCAGCCTCTCACACCATTATGGAATAAAGCTTCCCTGCTGAGCACCCTGTAGCATCTGCAAACACATTCCTCAGACCTCCACTTACCCCTGGCTGGCCGGGCAATAAAACATAGCCAATTAGGCTTTACTCCTTGCTGTGTGAAGCCCTTCTCCTGCTGCTCAGTGTGATTTGAGTCTGAACTACTTCCTCCTTACTTCCCCTCCTGAGAAGAGGTGTCCTGAGAAGTGTTTTTATATTGCTTATGTGATGATTTCATGTATTCCAACAATGTTCAGTGTTGGTAGGTGTAATAAAATCCATGAAAAGAGCTTCATCTCTGATGGTATTTTAGGAAAATTTGAGCAATATTATGATAATACTGTTTATTTGCCACAATAATTACAGCATGACAACTTGATACTGTCACGCCCGTATTGGTTAGACCTTTTGCTTACAAGTAAAAGATGCCCATTCCAGTAACTCATGATAGGCAATATCTCACTGGGATCATTCTTTTGTAAAGCCCCATTCCCACTGCACAAAGAACCTGCTAACACCCGCTAACATCTGGTTTTTTAGTGAAATAGGAAAGGATTTAATTGGCATTCACACCCAGGTCAAATGACTCTGCAGTTGTCATGGGTATTTATCACCTCCGGCTCCAATCGACATTGATGGGAACACAACACCCAGGTGAACGTGCTAACTTTAGCTCCTTTATTCCTTTACTGGCAAGATGCAATGATGCGCCACCACAAGATACCGTCTGTCTCCGTCCAGGCAGCACTCAAACATCAATCCAAATTAGTTTGCATAGAGTTTGAAAGAGAGACTAAGTAAGAGATATATGAAATTAAAGCAACACTTACCTTTCTGGAAATTTTACACTTTTCTTTGTTTAGGTTAAAATGCTATTAATACGCAGATGGCACACTAAAATGTAAGTGAATTCCACCAGAGATGAAAACTCATCATTATACCATTCTCATAAGGTTCTAAGAAAACTCCGACCTATCATTGCATTCGGACTGAATGCAATGATAGGTCGGAGTTTTCTCCTGTCCTGTCTGTCTTCCCCACGTGGAGGCCTCCAACTGACGTAACCGCTAGCATAACCACCCCCCACACCCTCCACCCCTGAGTCTGAGACAACAAACAGGTTAGTAACAGGGATGCTTGTGGATATAAACTAGTGACAGGGACCCTTGTGGATATAAACTTTTTTCCGTAACAAAAGCAAACAAATGCGGACCACCGCTTCCACCTCCAGCCGCTCCAACAGGGAAATCAGTTGGCAAAAGAAAGAAACGATGCAACAAGAAGTAAATTCATCAGTGCAATACAGTCGCGAGTTTCTAACAGACATTAGAAACTGCTGCAGAGATCTAACGCTACAACCAAGAGAGCTCAGGATGTGTAGCAAGCTTGGCCTGCTACGTTGAGCTAGCCCTGACATGACCGTGGCTTCACCTGGAGCTGTCCCGACGGGGAGACGCCGGCAGCGCTGTGACAGGACACGGGAGTGGGAGAAGCATGGAGGGGTTAGCTAGGCTAAGAGCTAACCCCATCAAACCAGCTGTCCCCAGTGTCCTTCTGGCGAATGTCCGCTCACTGGACACGAACATGGATTACATCCGACTATGGAGATCCACTCACCAAGGAGTGAGGGACTGCTGCGTCCTTGTGTTCACTGAGACATGGATGAATGGTAACATATCAGCATCCGGTGTTGAGCTAACGGGGCTAACACTACATAGAGCAGACAGGACGGCAGCATCATCTGGTAAGCTCCATGGTGTATACACAAACAATTCATGGTGCTGTGATGTGAAGAGGATCTCTCAGTTCTGCTCTCAGGATGTGGAGTTTTTGACTGTGAAATGTCGACCCTTTTCATCTTACTATTGCACTATATGTTCTTTCTTATATGTTGCACAAATTGTTTTTATATGTTTTGTTTCTGTTTGCTTGGGGTATGCAAAATGTAATTTCGTTTTTGTGCTGGTTCGGTTCGGTTCAGTTCAGTTCATAACATTATGACAACACAGCATCCAGTTGCTAATGGCTAACGTTAGCCTACTGTAGCGTAGCCTCTGAAACATAAACGTTATCTTCCTTGTGCATTTCCACTTACTAGTAACGTTAACGCTACTATCTAACGTTAGCACTGTACCCATATTCTAAAACTCATCGGTCATCACTGACTCCGGTTGAGTTTTAAAACTCCGGGGTTGCGTTTGACTGTCTTTGTTGTAACATTACACTCGCTCTCCTCTTCCGTGTATCTAACGTTACCTTGCCAACGGAGGATGGGACTTTGGAGGGAGGCGGGAGTTGTGGATGTTCAAATTTTTTCTAAGTGCTGTGTGAAATGCAAGAAAGGTAAGAGTTGCTTTAAGTAACTACCATTAACTACACACAGAAACGTTTACTCGTCTGCTGCAGAGCCGCTCTCATCTGTTGGCAGTAGGGAAAGGAGTGGAATTTTGGTGGAAAAAGGGGCATAAGGTAACAAATAACTTCTTGACTACAAGTGGAGATATGCAGCCCAATAGCGAGAGAAAATGTTGACATTGTACATTTCTGCAAACCACAGACACAATACATGTTTATATTTCGTATCATATTAACATTTCTAAAGTGACGCAGTTCAGATTACATGTCTATTAGCCGAGTTTCTCATCAGGAGAAGGCGGGGACAGCGGATGGTGTTAGACCTAGGCAACACAGCTGACAAGCAGCAGACTACTGTTCAATACAGTTATGTTTTTTAACGACACGTGACATTACCAAAGGACACAGTTGGGTATTTCTTAAGGCAAGGTTGGCAGATTTTCAGTTGCGTTTTTGGCGACAAAATTGGGTATTTTATGCCAAAACACTTTCTTTTCCAACCATAACTACGGGTTTTTTGTGCCCAAACCTAACCACACATTAACCACAGCATTGTCACAAGATGAAATTGAAACAGAAAGAAATGTTTTCAGAAATGTACAATGCCATTATTGGGTTGTAGCATCATGTTTCCCATGACCTCACCTGATTCTCATCCTGCGTATCATCCTTCTCTTATGAGAAATAAAGCATCTCTGAATCTGTAACCAATTGAAATTTAATGTTCAGTGTACAGTATCTCGATTTTATGATAATCTCCAGTAACAGCAAATGCACTTGCTAACTCAGTCAGCTGACGTGAAAAGAAACAGCCTTTAAAAACGTAGATTTTCAGTTGTTTAATTTTTTATGTCAGACACACAGCCCATAGGATCGAAACATTTTTAAAAAAGGAACAATACAACTTTACACACTGACATATAGTAATTGTGAGCACAGTGCTGCAGGCCACCAGTAGCAGACTATAATTATGTTACAGTACCAGGGATTCCTTAAGGAACTGTGGCAAGACGGACTAGAAATATCCAAAAGCTCAGACCGGTCTCTTCTTTAATCCTGTCAGGGCTTATGCATGCTGCATGCAAGACAGGCGATCCATGCTGTCTGGATACATTGTCAAGTGAGATTTTGGAGACAATTTAATCCCTCCCCAAATCCTGTTTTGTTTGCTGACATGAAACAGTTTGTCCAATAAAACCTCAATCCAATGGAGACGAGGGCTTTGGAGTAATAAGGTTTTCATAACCGGGATTTGATCTTTACATATTTGCTATTAGACATAGTGCAGTGCGTGCACACTTTACTCACTTTTTAATTAATCTGTGTGTGTGTGTGTGTGTGTGTGTGGTCTGCCTGTTTGTTGCTTTATCCCCCCCCTCCCTTTCTCTCTCTTCCCTCCTTTATCTCTACATGGACTGTGTATGAGGAACCTGAAGAAAGGGAGGAGGGAGGGAGGTAAAAGAGAGGAGAAAGGTAAAGGAACTGTTGGGGAGGAAAGAAAAAAGGAGAAGAAGGAACAGGGAGGGAGTGCAAGCAAGAGGGAAGGAGTAGAGAGTAGTGCACATGGAAAAAGAAAAGAGGAGCATGTGAATGCAGAGGAATGAAAGGAGAAAGAGGAGCAGAGTGTTGGTGTCACAAGGTTTATTTAGAGTTTATTGCTTTGGCAGAACTCCAGACTCCCTCCTCACACTCCTCCAGCAGGCATGTCAGTGTGTGTATATGATGTGTGCGTAATCCCAGATACATTCTTGTAATGTTATACACACTGTGAAAGTTTCCGCACACACACAGATAAGGAAAGTGATACAAAATACACACAGAGTAAAGCAGATGTGAGGGGAAAAAAAAACAAAGCCAAAGCTTAACCTGTGATTGGAGAATGATGTTGCCATGGATCCCAGAGGGGCGTGGCTACGCTTTCAGTGACTGACTAGCAGGAGCTAATAAATCATGTAGTTTGTGTGTGTGTCTGGAAGTGTTTGGTAGTGATAGACTCTGGCGTGTGTGCTTGATTGTTGTGTGTATGTGTGTGATGGCTGTGTGTGATGCACATCAGGGAGGGTTTCACAAAGCTTCAGTCTGCCGTATCCAGCTGCAGCAGCCTCCACTGTCTGTCTGCCTGTCTGACCCACTTTCTCCTTCCTTCCCTCTCTCCTTCCTTTGTTATCTCCTTCTGTCCTTCCACTCCTCCTCCTTCAATCCTTTCTTCCCTCCTCCCTCTATCTCTTTCACTTGCCCTTAATCCTTTCTCTCCTTACTCCTTTGTATGCCTTGTAATTTTGACAAGCTGAATGAACACAGCATGTCATTCATTTTTCCTCATGTTTATTCATTTTTTAAAATCTGTGTCTTGTATCTCTTTTTGCGTCTAAGGGTTTACAGCACAGCTACGTCACCTTCTTGCGCAGCCGCCAAATCTACACGCATAGACATGCACCTCCTCAAAAATGTTCTGCAGGTCAGGGCTACAGAGGTACTAAGTGGGGACCACTGGAACTCTCATTGGTTGCTTCTGTTCTCTGATGCTGGTGAAGACAGAGAAGAAAACATTCAGGAAGTTAAAGACAGTACTTTACCCCTGTGGTTCAATCCCCAGAGCTCCTACTGTCCACATGTCAAAGTGTCCTTGGGCAAGACATTGAACCCAAAATCAAATTGCCCTCAATGGTTAACCTCTTTTTCTGTTCTTGGTTTATTCTTGTTTCACGGCCCATCTGTCTTTCTGAATGTCTACTTGCCTTGCAGCCGGTCCGTCTCGGCCTACATAGACTCTCTCATATGCTATTCATGAGTTATCCATCTTCTGTTTTTAAACTTTTATCAAGCAGAGATCCAAATTCATTCTCACCTCTAGCTTCAGGTCCGATAAAATAGAGTCCTGCTGGTCCTAGTGCTGGGGAAACATCATAAGTGACAGACCCCCCACAACCTATTTTAGGTCTTTATTTATAAGTTAAAGCATCACTATAAGGCTGCATTCACACCAAATCAGATGTTGCAGCAAAAACGCCAGTCCTCCCATTCAGCCTCAGGGGATGCTGGAAAAAAATGCAGAGGCCTGCAAGAAAAGGTTAGAACAGAATGAACTTTTGGAGAAACATAATCCGATGGCATGCCATGGTGGCCAATCACATAACCCGTGATCAGACCGGAAGACGACCGCAGTCCACAGGAATGAGTAATAGTCTTTTTCTCTTGTTAAATATTATAGCAAATATAAGAAATATCAAAGTATGTATTAACAGCTC
Source organism: Epinephelus moara (assembly GCF_006386435.1). Taxonomy (NCBI): domain Eukaryota; kingdom Metazoa; phylum Chordata; class Actinopteri; order Perciformes; family Serranidae; genus Epinephelus; species Epinephelus moara. The sequence continues at coordinate 6,193,545 of NC_065508.1, read as the reverse complement.
ATGTGTAAGTTGTGTACTGTCCTACAAAGGAGATCACTCACTTTGTTTGTGTATGTACATGTCTCTTTTGTGGCAGTAGGATACTACAGTAATGGTAATCAAAAGGAGTTCCACAGATCTTTAAGCCAACATAAACATACATACTGAAGACAAGCAGTCATTTGCCATCACAAATGGGCCATTCAAGTGACACTCCCACACTGCCGCACAACCCTGATTTGATGTGAATGCAGCCTAAAGATCGCCATGCTGACAGTAAATGATGCAAGTCAACAAATTATCATCCTCTCTCTGAATTCGAAAGGCTTTTGCCAGTCAGTGAACGCAGCGCAAGCAGAACTATTCATGAATTTTCATTTTCTTAGCAGCATTTTTTTTTTTGCGAGGTGATCAGTTGATCAGTCAGTGTGTGATCGGATCAATCAGAGCTGATAAACTCAGATAGATGGATTATAGGAGCAATGGCTGCAGAGGTGAGTGAAAGCAAAACTTTTAGACACAGAGCTTGTTACTGTGGGAATACAGCTGCTTTCCTGGAAAGGTGGTTGGAAAAATGATGGACAATACTTAATGAGAGCATTGTTGTTCTAAGAAATAGAGTGCTTTATTTCTATTTGAATTAACGAACGGTTAAGTTTCACTTTCACTGTTCCTGATGTTCTGCTGCTCTGTCTGCGCCCAGAGTACACTCTGTGCTCTGAGAGTGTGGCGCTCTGAATAACAGAACAGTATATATTTATTCCAACAGCGCTCTCACTGAACGGTCCTGCTCCAAAAGTAGAAAATCAATGTGTGGCGGCAGATGCTGAAATCATGGTGGGCTGCCACGGATAAATAAATGTGTTTGCAACCCTGCATTTTAAAGATGCGCCACACCTTTAAATGCAACAATTGGTTCAAAGTTGCATTTGAACATGCATATACTTGTTTACGCTGGGGATTCAGTGAGAATGTCCAACTCTTGTTCCAAAACTGACATGCTCTTTCTGGAAGACATAAGAAATACTGTGGAAAAACTCTCCTCATAAACTAAAAATGCAGCTATCTTTAGAAAAAAATTCAACAGGTTATCGGTTAGCGTCCACTTTCTCACTGTCAGCTGGCAGTTTGACGAAAGAAGCAAAGGACCCTTTTTACCCACGACAATCAATTTGAGTCTATCAGGAAATATGGTTGTTGGTTCTCTGATCAAAACAGGTGTTACAGTAAACTACAGTTTTTCCACCCAGGTTCAACTTTGCAGGCGTAAAAGAAATGATGTGTTTTATACCTCTAGTATCAGAGGTAAGACTGAAATAAACAGTAACTGAGATATAACTGCACTGCTTTCTAGACTATGTAGAGTAAAAACACGACAGCAGAAAAGAAAGGAAGTCCTTCAGTGCACAGGACTCGAGATAGAAATTTAATATCACCCTTACATTCAGGCTTATTGACTCCAGATATTGCTACTCTTATCTTGTGGGCGCCCGCTCGCCTCACATGCTTATGATCTATTTTGGGTCGTGACCAGTAGTTAAAGAACCAAGATAAAGCACGATGGCCAACGTTCCCCCACTGTGAGCAGTGTTATTGCTCTGCGCTCTGACAGCTTCAGTGGGTGAAATCGAGTCACCAACTGTTTTAGGGTCCTCTGAAGGGCACTACAGAGGGAAGGTAACAAATTCACACCAAGCTACTTCATCCTCCAGGTAGCTGATATTATCTGGAGGTCTTTACGATTCACAACACAGATATTTGTGTTCCTGCTGCCAAGATCTGCTTTTATGGCAGCTATTATTTCAGCCCACAGTATTTTATACAGTCTGTTTATGTTGCAGGGAGAATTTGGCAAGTCAAGGCAAGTTTATTTGTATAGCACCTTTTAAACACAAAGACGTTTCAAAGAGCTTTACATATGGCAGGAGACGACATTAAAAAGAGAATGAGCAGGAAATAATGAATTAAAATACCAGCAGTGATCAAGTGCCTCAACTTTGATGAAACGTTGCAGTGGACAGAAATGCCTTTAGCCTTGATTTGAAAGACTTTAAAGTTAAAGAGCTCACATCAGTTTGATCCAGATATGTGTGCGTAAAAAATAAAGGCTGCTTCACCGTGTTTTGCTTTAACCTTCATGTCAGTAAGTTCCAAAGGACACGAGAGGTCAGTATCACAGTAGCAGATCAGATATGTATTTTGGCCCTAAAGCATTTTGTGCATCATAAACAACTAGTAGTATTTTACAATCAATAATTTGACACGCAGATAGCCAAAACAGCAATTTAAAACCTGGAGTATTGTGTTCTGCATTTGAGCTGCAGCTGTCTGATGTCTGCTTAATCCAGCCTGCCAAAATAAAAGCATTTTCAGGGTCTTGTTAGATATTAATCTGTTAGTACTCACCATTTAGGAATAGTTCGAATTTTGTGATTTTGTGAGATGAGCTTTGCAACTTGTCGCAAGATATAAGACCAAGCTAGCTGTGTCTCCTGTTTCCAGTCTTCATGCAAAGCTAAGCTAACTGGCTATAGCTTTAAATTTACTGTACAGTCATGAGAGGGGTATATATTTGTTCCCATCTACCTCTCGACAAGAAAACAACTGAGCATATTTCTGAAAATGTCAAACTATTCCTTTTAGGGCTGCAACTAACGATTATTTTCATTGTCGACTAATCTGTCGATTATTTCTTCGATTAGTCGACTAATCATTTTATCAAAAAAATGTGTTAAAATGTTGGAAAATATCGCTCTGTCTCGCCTAAACCCCAAAATTATGTCATCTAATGTCTTGTTTCGTACTCACACCAAAGGGTTTTAGTTCACCGTCATGGGAGAGTGTGTAAAGCTGCCAATATCTGAATGTAAGTAGCTGCAATAAGAGTATTTTGGGATACTTTTCTATACTTTTCTATGAAAAATGACTCAAACTGATCAGTCGACTACTAAAATAGTCACCGATTATTTTAATAGTCAATTAGTCATCGATTAGTTGACTAATCGTTGCAGCCCTAATTCCTTTAAGGCGGTCTTAGCTTACGTCTGAGTCCATAACTTCGCCAAGATTTTTTACTTTCTGTCTTTGACACCAAAAATATTCATCTTTGTCTGTTTTCAATTGTGTAATAGGATAAACAGACATATTTTCAATTCATTGACAGTGTAATGTAGTTATAGTAGGCACCAGTAGTGTTTTCTCTAGATTTTATTTGGGAGGCCAACTGCAGAAATTCAAGTATTTTCATATATTATAATAATCACCAGCAGCATAGATTTTATACGAGCCAGCGACATACAGATCAGTCAGTTTCTTGCTGGTGTCACTAATTGGCTTTCACTTCATATCAGGTTATTAACAATAAACTGCTGAAGCAGATCAGTACTCCTAATTAGTAATTAGTTGCCTCTTCACCACAGGTCTGTGTCATCAATACAGGATCAGTAGCTTCACATGTCTGTTGTGTTTGTTTGTCTCACCACCATGATTAAAACAACCACAACCATGCCATTTGACAGCCATGAACAGAACTTTCTTTTCTGGCTGTATATTCACCGAATTTACGTCTCCCAGACAGGCTTTTATTTTCTTTCATAAATTTGTAATGTTGTGACAGATGAGGATGCTAGGTGGTGGAGTTATCTAACTGTCCCTGCGGTATCATGAAAAGGATTTATGACCTGTTGCACAGGCCTTTTGGTTTGACTGCGCAGGTCACTGGGGTGTTATATTTCTGAGTGTGGACTGTGAAGGAGAACCTTTAAAGGCACCTTTTACTAGATGTGCAAGGCATTTTTCTCCAGAAATGTTCTTTATGGTTAATCACCAGTGTCATGGTTCTGTGCAACATATCATCAGGAAAAGTCTTGTGGACAAATCTTTGCCTTCCAAGAGTCAAAATCAAATATGATTCGAAATGCCTAGGATTGTGTTAGTATGATGAAAAAGCTGGTTAATGTTGTGTTGTCTTCTTTAGCTTCTAAATGCTGTATATCTACTGTAAGAGTTTGTCTAGCATTGTCAAACATTTAGCCAGGTTTAAACCCTTTACATCAAGATAGGGCTTTGCGGAATAGTAAAAAAAAAAGTTTGCAATCATGAGTTCTTTGGATGATGATATCATAAAATGTGATGATAGATATTCATAGCTGCGAATGTTAAAAACAAAAAGGGGACAGGGGGCATTAGTTACAGATGTAAGATGTGTCTGTTACAAGTCACCAGCCAGTGTTTATTAGGAAAAGGGGAAAAAAAAAAGCTTTTCTGATTAAATGCGTCATTCAGTCTGTCCCTGTTAGATAACGAAGACAATACCTAATTTACAGTAATGCTACTTGTTGAATGTAGAAGAAATTAAGATACCCAGGATGAATTCTGAGAATCGTTTAATGCAATGTTGGTATTTCTCTGATGAGTCGAGTCAAATTGAGGCAGTGCTGATATGCAGCCCTATTTATAAGCATTGCAGTATGAACAACAGCAGCCTACATTTGCTTTTATTCAATATTTTAACCTTTTTTTGTAGCTGTCTTTATGTTTATTCATGTAGATGTGAATAGAGTGCTGCAGGAATGGGTTTGTAAACGAGTTTGGAAATGAGTTAGCTCCCTTGTCTCAAAGTGATATTGTGCGACTATGGCTCTGAAGGTAGAGCAGGCCGTCCACTAATCGGGAGATCAGCAGTTCAACCCCCAGCTCCTCCAGTCTGCATGTCGAAGTATCCTTGAGCATGAGCCCCAGTTTGCTCCTGATGGCTGTTCCATCGGCGTGTGAGTGTGTTAAAAACTGAGTAGCAGGTGGCACCTTGTATAGTAGCCTCGGCCAGTGTATGATGCATGTGTGAATGGGTGAATGTCACTCAGAGTGTAAAAAGCACTTTGAATGGTTGGAAGACTAGAAAGGCGCTATGTAAGTGCAAAAATACGTCAGTGTCAAGTTCAAGTTCAGCTTTATTGTCATTTCCACATACTGTGTACCCTGGAAATCCAGAGTTCTCGCAAGAGCACAATTTGAATTTGCTCAGCGAGTCACTCTGGCAATCAGTAATGATGCTCATTACCCATGCCGTTGGAGCCGAGCTGCACCAATCACATCGGTGTATCTGATATAGGCGGGCCAGAGGTACAGATGGAAAGAGGAACAGAAGACACACTCGAGTCTTTCCTTTGCAAGAAGGACGTTTTTGCTGTTTTGCCGACCGCATACAGCAAGAGTCTAATCTACCAGTTAGCTCCGCTGGTAGCGCTCTAGGTTACGTCACCCCATGTATTGTTCTGATTGGTCATAGTGTTATCCAATTGCGTGAAGTGATATTTTCAAATGCATGCTTGGTGCCACCCCTCGAGTTGGGCCATTTGCATTACTCATAGCCAGACTCTAAATCTTTCTAGATTTGGGTCTGGATTTCCAGGCTATATACTCTGTACATGGGAACGACATTGTGCTTTCTCTAAACCCTGAGGTGCCATCAGACATGTACAAGTATAAAAATATAAAGATTAAAAAATACATACACATCACACATATATACATATATATGCATATATACATACATGTGCACATATATAAATATAAAGATAACGAAAACTTGCACCATTTGCAGGAGTCAGAGGGGCCGCTGTGTCTGTGCGTGCCACCATCTTTGAACTTAGGTGAATACCCCATTCATAAATTTTGAAGCTTTTATGTGTGCTAAAAAAGGTGGTTGGCAACAAGTGGCTAAATGAGACGACAGAGGTTGTTGGGGGACATTAAACATCATCACAACAAACATGAAAACTCATCTGCCTGTGCAGCCTCATTGTGTTTATACATGGGCTCTTGCTAACTATTCAAACTCAGACTTTCCAACTTGTCGATTTATCAATATTATTTTCCAGTTTTAGGTTTTTTGGAAGTGTAGTGGTGGTGATGTTGAAACCATGTGACTGTGGTGTTCTTCATTTATAGCCTAACTTTAGTTTTTTTCCTTCTGGGCATTGCATTTACGCTTCCAAAATCATAAAAGTGTTTTTTATTTGTGAAGATTATCTTGCTGAGCAGAACTTGTGAGTCTCACAAACATTTATTCGGCACAGAGCTTATTTTCTGCAATAATCCAATCCAACCAAAATCCAGTGGAAAAATCCTGTTGGTGATTTGGTCAAGGAAAGCAGGGCGATGCTAACTTCTGGGTTGGCCTGCAATATAATAAAAAATAAATTTAAAAAAAAAAAAGGTCAACTCTGCATCACTCTTTAGCAACACACTGTGGTGTTAATCAGCCCATTAATCCCAGCAGTGTTGCTAATAGATGAAACATACTCGAACAACATGTGACAAATTGATTAACTGTTTGGTCTTGTAATCACAGCAGAGCTCCTTCTATAACAAGCTGTCTGCATTTAAGTGCACACTCCAGTTTAATTATTCCAGTTGGGATTGTCTTGTTAGTAATTAACCCGGGCTCTCCATATTGGGTTTTGGGGTGATATTGGGCCAATTAAAGATCAATAATCCTGATCTTTAGCTGGCTGCTTCCTCACAGTGGTGTCTGCGTATTTCAAGGCCAATGAACAGTCGATGGTGCTCATTAGTAAGCAGCACAGGTTTGGAGTCAATACGCTGGGAGCTGTGAGGGTCAGGTCAATATAGATCTGAGCTGGAAGTTAGTCGGAGAAGTAAAGAAAGAAAGAGACTGTTATCTCCTTTGTCTCTTATCTTATGTCTACACTTTTCCTCTCTGACTGAGAGATATAACTCATTGGTGAAATTAAAAAAAAAAAGCTGTTTTCACCCTGCTGTCGGATTTTTATTTGTCTCACCATCTTTATTGTATCTCTTCATTCCTCTGTGTTCGTACATCTGCACAGTAATCTACCACATGTGAGTCACATATCACTTAAGTCAATACCATGAAATCCATTTTTAGTCACAGACACTTAGACACACACCATACACACACATGCATTCCCTCTCTGGGCCCACTGGGTTTATCTCTATCTCAGAGATCAGTTTGGGAATTAGTTCTGACGCATCTCCTGCCTCTCCGCCCGAGGCAACACACACACACACACACACACAAATATGGTTTTTCTTGTGCATTCACAAATTCACCTACACAACACCTAAGAATGGAAAGACACAGAGACAGTCATTAAAAACTGGTTGTTTCCACCCACATATTGTTACACGTGTTTTGAAACTTAGCATTAAATAACCTGAGTGGAAATGTCAAAAATAGAAGAAAAAATCTTGAAGTTTTAATCGCTTGCTGGCTGAGGTGGTAAAATTGAAGGCGCAGGCATGTTTAAAAGGAAGACCAGGCAATAAATGTTGATGAAACATCTTCTAATAAATGATTAGGGCTCATGGTTCACCGGGGCAGTTGAATAAAACAGAGCCATTGTTAATGTCATTAGCAACACCTGTGCTTTTCCTGCTACGACAAGTCTAAATGTCTGCCGTCGCCTACAAGAACTTTTAGTGATTGGGTGCCCTGTAGCTCACCTGGTAGAGCAGGCGCCCCATGTACAAAGGCTTTGTCTTTGCTGCAGTGGCCACAGGTTTGATTCCAACTTACGGCCTATGCAACTGTCCAATTAAAGGCAAAAACGCCCTAAAAAATATCTTAAAAGAAGTTTTAGTGACATTTATTGTGCAAAATTGGCAGTCGCAGTTACTTCTTCTGTAGTTTTTAAAATTTGTTTTTCACCTATAAAATTCCCTAGCCACACATAGTACTGAAACTAGCAATAGGAAAGTTTTGCTTTAACTTATTATTATGAATAAAAGTAAAAGTGAATCGCATAATGTAATTGCTATAGAATAATGACACAATCAGGGTTTAGATTGGTTCCCTTAGATTGGTTCCCTTTAAGTCTCGCTTACACCATGCAGTACTTTACAATACAGTCTCTCAAGGAAATGACGGCTGACTGGCGATCCAGTCAGGCTGGCAGCCTGGCACCATTTCTATCTGTGGTCATTTCTCACTTACAGACTATATAAAAGAATAAACTCATGCTTTGTAGATGGCAGGGCTGGCACAATATCAGATTTTCACGTCATGATTATCGTAGCCAAAAGAGTTCGAGATAACGATTTTATTGCAATATCAATAGACACAATAAAAAAGAAAATCATTCTTCATATTCATCTATAACTTTCTTTATTGTGTGTTTTTTCTCCTTTTTTGGCAAATGAAAGACGCAAGTGCAGATGGAGAGAGAGTCTGTAACCATAACTGTATAGAATCATACAGAAAGAGCAATAACACTTGAGTGGTAGTAAAAAGGCAACAAGATGGCGTTGGGGAAGGAGACAAAGCAAGAACAGAAAGAAACTGAAATAATTTAAGAGGTGCTGGATTATTTACATGTCATTATCATGTGTGTATTATTAACATATTAATATGTCATTTTTAAATGTCACAGTTATCATCAATACTTGTGTATCACAACACCCCTAGTTGTTGGTAATTGCTACTCTGAGGAAAACAGAAAACAATCCTGATGTCTGAATCCTGAACAATTATACCACTTGGAGATGCGTTATCCATTTCCACTTTGAACACATATCTCAAATAGTCAAATGTGTGTTTATAAATTAACCAAATATCATATTTTAGTCCTGTATCACCTGGGCTTCAGTAGATAATTTCCATTGCTGACCTTTCGAAAATGTGCTTAAAATGCGTGAACATTTTTGATGGAAAATGACCCGATTACTCCATCTCTGTGTCACACACACACACATACACACTCACACACACATACAAAGGGCATGGTGTCCTCCTGCTAGACACCTGTTGAAGTAATTAGTGGCTGATGACAGCCAGGGCTCTGCTGACCGCGCTGTGTGTGTGTATGTGTGTGTGACGGAGAAGGAGGGAGTGTGAGTGAAAGATAAACAGTCAGCAAGTGATTGTGAAAATTTGTGTGTATAATTTGTGTACGATTGTTCATGTGTGTGTGTGCATTACAGTAAGGACAGGAGAGACACGACGAGTGCAGAGAGAGGTGATAACACTGACAGAGACAGAGAGGGTGAGAGAACCTTACAGTATGAAGGTTAGAGAGACAGAGACACAGGGGTATGGACGGTGTGGTATGAAAGGCGTTGGCTTTGCTCAGCACAGTTAATACACTTGTAATGCTGATTATCTCCGGCCTGTCGTGTCATGGATGGATGAGATAGAGAGGAGGTGGGCTCAGTCGTCGAGGGATTAAGGCAGGATGGAGGATGGATGAAGCAGTACGAGGAGTAGAAGATGGATGGTTAGAGGGGGAAAAGGAGGAATGCTATTTACTGGTTTCAAGCATTTCCCAAAAAAATGTGTGTCATCATGGTATTTTAAACATTGCACACTGCACTGAAGGATTGATGTTACTTTATTACTTCTGTCTCGTCCAGTGTTTTAAATCACCTCTTTGGCTCGCCTGCCATAAAAGCAAATTACCTGTCGAGTTTAATTTACAATGGCCAAATTAATGAACGTCCAGTGTCCACAAATATGTCATATGGACTTTGTCATGACCAGACAGTGCAACAAATGACATCTCACCTGACTGTCATGAAAACAGATATTTGAAATGGATTAATGACATATTTCACGTTTATACAATTTCTATGAGCATAATCGTTCCTCGCTGGCTGATTTTCACAATATCGTTGGGGAAATTGTCCCCGCGGTCATTTCCTCACGTTCGGTGCATAAACATTATATTCGCGACCAATCTCTGAAACCTCCTCAGCATAAAAAAAGGCATGTTGTTATTGCCAGATATCCAGAGACAAATAGTCCCTCCTGATTATCAGACTTGTAAAAATATTGATGCTTTTTTAAACCGCAGCCTCAATAACATCTCTTTTTATCAGAAGGAAAACAATGAAATCTCATCTGCTCCTCCGTCCTGACGCAAAAGTAATGTTATGGTCTGATTTCATTGGCTCTCTGTCAGAGAGATGTGTGTAACTGAGACTCTCAAAGGCTTTTGTTGAAAATACGTGAGACTTTGTGATCTTTGATGACTTCATATCCACCAGAAGACTCATTGTACCACCTTTGGTAAAACCTCCCCAGTGTAGACAGGTGTGGAATATTTTATTTAAACTAATTTAACCCCCTGACACGTTTTCAGATTTGTAAGTGGGACAGGGACGATACTGTGTTTGCTGATTCAGAGACGGATTGATGTTCAGGCTGAATGAATAGACTCAGGTTGAGACGAGACGAAGACAGATGGAGTTTTAGAGGAATAAAAAGCCAGACGGAGGTCCAGATGAGTTGTTGGGATAATATGTTTCAGTACAAGTAGGAGGATGGAGGATTGAATTGTGGAGGAAATAATGACAAAGAGGAGAGCTGGTGAAGGTCAGGAGCCTCTAACAGAAGAGAGAAAAGGTCAGAGGCTGTTTGTGTCAAAGGAAAAACAAATTCAATTCAGGACACTTCTCTGTGAAAGTGCTGAGAGGCAAGTGAGATGCTTTTGTCTGATGATAAAGTTTTTACCCCCCAACTGTGGAAAAAAAATATTCTCACTTGCTTTTCATGGCTTCAGTACAAAACTTTGCTCTTAAGCAAAGATTTGGCTTGAAGACAGGTGTTGACACTTTAAAAAAAATTCCAGTTAAGAATAAAGTTCAGCACAAAACTTATTCTCAGCACTGACTTTTTTTTTTTGCAATGTCAGATATGTGCAGCAGCTTTGAAAAGAAAATCAACACATCTGAAAAATGAAATTCTGAGTGTTGAAGACACCCCTCTAAAAGCATGTTATTGTACTTTTTCTTTTATATTTTGACACACATTTGTTAGAAAACGGCCTTCAACATCTCACACCTCCCAAGACTTGTGCTTGCATCGAATGTTTTTGCAACAAAGCAACAATACTTTATTTTATTTGAGGTTTTGAGCTTACATGCAGTATTTTTAGGTTGTATTTAAGCTAAAAAAAACTGTTGAAAATGCAACCCATGTACGTTATGGAAAGCCACTTAATGACATTTAATATTCATGTTTCATCTCCATGTTCCAATTTTTACAATTATGTTGGTTTGGTTCATTTTCAGATTACTGAAATAAGTGCTTAAGACAGTTGGCCCTGATCTCTGGAGTTTGGGGGAGAAAGTGAGAGGCAGTGAGAGAAGTGTGAGGGTGAGAGAGAGAGAGAGAGAGAGAGAGAGAGAGAGAGAGAGAGAGAGAGAGAGAAAGAGAGAGAAAGCAAATAAAACCAGAGAGGTTCAACAGAGTGGTTTTACTCCAGACTCCCCTCTCATCGCTCTTCCTCATCTTTACCTCCCAACCTGCTGTCCACTCCTCTGTCATGTGTCCAGACAGAGGTAGTTGTTTTTGAAAACGGTACATGCACACACACACACACACTCACACACACACAGTGTCCTAATCAAAGCCAGGCTCTGCACATTGTGTCCCAGTTGAGCAGCTATTTTTATCTGCAGCGCTCTAACAGGGATGGAATGGGTCAGATAGGCCAGGCTGACGAATCCATCAAGACCAACAGATAAACAATTGGCCTGCTGGACCGCCAGTACACACACACACACACACGCACACAGACACACACACCTACTGCTTAAGTAAACAACTAAACCAATTCTGTTTCTTTATAATGAATGCAAACTCATACAAAGGTTTTCTCCCCCTTATCTCACACTTACTGACACACACACACACACACACACACACACACGCACACAGACACACACACCTACTGCTTAAGTAAACGACTAAACCAATTCTGTTTCTTTATAATGAATGCAAACTCATACAACGGTTTTCTCCCCCTTATCTCACACTTACTGACACACACACACACACACACACACACACACACTTGCTACTACACGTAGCTCCAGTCCATGATGTTGTTGTGTGTTGTGTTCTCACCGGTGTAATATTGTTCTGATATATGTGTTTACAGTATATCTGTATTCCCTTGTTTGTTCTGCTTCTTTAAAACCTGAATCTGTGCCTCCTACACTCCACACACACACACACACACACACACACACACACACACACACACACACACACACACAGATGTGGTTAGAGACATATGATTACTGATTTATCGTTGTGAGAGGCAGAGATCCCGTTTCTGGCTTGTTAGTTTGGGATTCAAGTGCTCTGGCTTGGACCCAATTAGTTTCCCTCCCTGCCTCCTTCTCTCTGCAGTTACTTTGTTGTCATGCCTGTGTTGGATAGTTCTGTATGTGCAGTATATAACCCCAAAACAACAGCATGTTCTGTACATAAACTGAGATGATCAATTATTTGTCTTGTACATAAATATCAGTGTCTGTAAGAGCTCGTAAAGCTGTTTGCTTTGAGCCCAGCACACAACGGCACCTATGAGGACATTAAACAGCTATAAACCTTTACTGTTGTTTACATAACGCTGTAAAACATTTACAGAACAGTGAGACTACAAGTTGTACATTAAGTGCCGTGTGTGTGTTTCTGTGTCTTCCATTACTCTCAGTATACATAAGCTAAACCACTGAAATGACACAAGCTCTAGTTATACAGCCACCCCCTAGTGTATATGACTACTGATAAATAAGATCAGTAACTGTCATTTGCAAACAACACCTTGTCGTAGCACCCTGTTTGGTGGCAGGGTGAGACCAAAATTGGCCAGGAATTGGCTTTCCTTGTGGGGAACAAATTAGTATGAGTAGGATTATAAAGTGGAGTTTGCATGTTCTCCCAGTGTCAGCGTGGGTTTTCTCCAGGTACTCGGTCTTCCTCCAACAATCCAAAGACATGCAGGTTAATTGGTGAAATTGTCCGTAGGTGTGAATGTGAGTGTGAAAGGTTGTCTGTCTCTATGTGTCAGCCCTGTGATAGTCTGGGGTGTACCCCACTTCTTGCCCAATAGGCCCGTTTCCACGCAAGAAGTTCCTGGTACTATTTGGGGGGCAGGAACTACTACAGGAACGTCCTCTCGCTCGGCCCTCTCAACCGCCGTGTCTCCACTGAGAGGGTGGAGTAGGAGGAAGGTTCCTGTAAAGTTACCGGGCTCTGGATGTGACGTAATCGTTGCGCGACCATTTTGAAAGGGGCAACGTGGCAAAGAAACAAACAAAGAAGAACAACAACAAAGAAGAAGAAGCAGAAGTACGAAGCAGAAGTAAGAAGAAGAAAGCAGACATAAGACGATTATCAACATGGAAGGAGCTGAGGTGGTTGCTGGGGTTCTGGCGTGTCTCTTCGTTTACATGGCGGTGGAAGCTATGAACGAGCTAACCCTCGTCTGCTGAGTTTTAAAAATGCCGGCTATTTTGACGCTTTCTGTCGACATCACATCCCACCTTGAGTATATCCAATCAGCACCATTTTTTAAAGAAATTGGTATTCTGACAGTTGAAGCTGAAGTTTCTTAAACTTCTTAAACTTCTTAAACTACTAACTTTCCAAAACCAACAATCGGGCCCACATTGCCACTTCACGCAGCGATTGACCAGATGTGTGGAGGTGAAAAAGTACCAGAGATAAAACGTTCTTAAAATTTCAAATCTTGATTCTGGCACTCAAAATGATCATGGTTATCACTATTATCGCAACACTGTTAAAATGTGCTGAAAATATTCTCATGATATACAGACTTAAAATCAAAGTTTTATATTCAATGAAAAATCATCCGTTCACTTGAATCTGTGCAAAATCTAATCTAACAAACCAAACGCTGAATGCTGCGCGTGCATCTGGAAGACTGTTGCTCACTTTGGTTGATGCTGGACAGTATTTACTGTAAGTTCTTCAAGCACGGTAACAAAGCACAGTTTTAATGATGATAAAAACTGAAATGGCAATACTAATCATTGGGAATTTTACCGTGGTTTATTGTGAAACTGGTTACCATTTAATCCCTAGAAAGTACGCAGGATTTAAACCTCTGAAGCTGTCTGTTTTTGGTTTTCTTTGCATAACTATTTCTGTCAATTTTCATGCATGCAACCAAGTGCAACATTATGAATGCTTTGGGGAAAGATTGTCTGAAAGTGTGCGCAGTTATTCCCATATTTAAACTGACCGTTGGGTCTTGCCCCTGGGTAGGAGAGTCAGCTTTGCAACCCGCCTTTGGGTGTGGCCATTTGGAAGAGCTACACTTACCAATGCGGTCGAACACAGCCTAACCAGCCTTAAGCATTCCTCCTACATCTTGTAGTATTTAGCCGTGTAGTTATTTTATATAAACATGTATATAAACTGTCAACATCACTCCTTGACAATGGAGAGACTTATGCCGTTGTAGGTCAAAGTTCATTGAAGTGAACAAGGTGGGGTTAATTTATGACTGCATGTGAAAACGTCTCTCCCCCTTTCCTGGAGTTTTCTGTCCATACTCTCAGCTAACAGTGATATCTACTCTCTGTAATCTCTCTTTTATCTGTAGATAAAATTATTTTGTTAGCATTTAACAACTACAGCTGCCAGGGAACCATGCCAGAACCTGTCTACTCAGCCCTTTTCACTGTCTGTCTCTCTCCCTACCTGTCTTTCTCCATACATTTCTGTCTTTCCATTAGTCTCAGCCTCCATACTCGCTGTCTTCTCCCTCTGTCTCCCTCTCTCTTATGTGTTGCCAATTTAAAATAGTAACACGCACATTTACAACCACAGCTTTTCTTTGAACATCCATATGTGCTTAACATAAACATGCACACATTCATCTCCCAGCTCCATGCTCTCTATCCACTCACATACACACTTATATACCGCTTATAGGGCCATATGATAGTAATTTGACAATATGGAGGAGCAGGAGGGCTCAGCTGGAGTCTGGATCTGAGTGGATGAGGAGTCTGGGATTCAGTTTACTGGCAGGAAACAGGAAGTCGCCTCTTGATTTTTACCTCTTACCGTCTCATTACTGGATGCACATAAACCTCAGATGGTATATGTTATTGCACTGATCTTTATTTGTTAGAGTTGGGGTTTTTTAGCCACTACAAAGTAGCAGAACAGGCTGAAAAACAAACACTTCTGACATATTTTTAATTGCATTATATGTTTTTTTTAAATAATATTTTGGCTGACAATTGCCTGTGTATTTATTTATTGCCAATATATACTACTTTCTTTGTTCTTTTAGCTTTGTTTTGGTCACAACCTCCTGACAAAAATATGCTAGATGTGCCACTTTCTTTACCAACATGTTACTGAGTAGGTGCATCTGTTGTTTGGTGGTGGGCAGGTTGGTACAGTGTTGTTGTTTTTTGCTAAAAACAGCTGCTAGAAATGGGATTGCAGAGCCCACTGTTCAAGAAAAAAACCTGACATTTGCCCGTAAAACCAAAACAATGAGCTTAAAGCGCCTAAAAAAGTCTGTAAAGCTGTTAAGTGTCCTGAACACAATGTATGTCTGTATGTATTTGTATTCACACATACGCTAGTCATAATATTTATGCGTCTGTCATCCTCCCTGTCAGGTTCATGTCCCTGCGCTGAATCACGATGATGAAGATGCAACATGCTGCCTGTGTTTGTAACAGCCATATCTTGTGTTTCAGGTGCGTAACCTGTGCTACATGGTGACACGGAGGGAGAAAATGAAACACACCCTTTGCGACCTCCAGGAGAAGATTTTCCACCTGCAGATACAACTACTGGAAGAGGACATTGCTGGAGGTAAGAGAGAGAGAGAGAAAACACGACTGTGTCTGTGGTGATTTTTCCTAATTCCAACCACGCCACTGTAAAAACCTGTTACCTTTCACCCACTCTAGCACTACAGCCAAGGCCGCCAACACACACTCTGTCCACCCTCCCAAAAAAATAAAAAGTACAATTTGGAAAGCTCAAGTGCAGAACGGTTACATCCAACCCCTTGTTGACTGAGTGTGGTGGGTGGACAGTTTTTGAAAATGGCCTGTCATCATTTTTGCACAGTAGGCCACACTTGACACCTGCACGGCAAAGAACACTGGAATAATAGTTCAGCCAGATATTGTGACACACACCATCCACATAAATGGAGCTCGATTTCCTATCCACTCTGCACAGATGACTGACCTCGGTGCATTTCATCCAGCTGCTCTGTGACGGAGAACAAGAAGGACGAAGCTGGCAGGTTGAGTTGATGCTGCTGTTTCGGCTAAATATCTGCTCAAAAAGAGATTTATAATCTTAGTATGCATTTTTATATCACTTGTCTTAGTTGACATTTGTCTTTTACATGTCTACTTTATGTTAGACCCATACAGTTTTTGGCACACAATGTGCACTTTTTATCAGGTAATATTTTTTACACATTTTTGACTAGGGAAAAACTTGACACACAGTGCTGAGCTGCATCTAAAATTAATCTTCAGGTTTCCAGCTTTCAGGTGGTATATGCTACTTCTATGTAGCCTATACTGTTGACCTGCTATCTCCCCCAAAATATCCCCTGCCCCCCCTAAAAAAGACAAAAATGGGTCTCCAGTATGCGGGTCTTGGAGGGTTAATTGCATGCTGCTATTTTGTCTCTTTGACCACACTGTTATAGCAGTGCAGCACTGATTTAAAATAAAAAAATAAAAAAAATTGAGATAATAAAGTAAATTTCTCTGCATTAATTTGATTCTCAATCAAAACACTCTTGGACTCAAAGCTGTTTTGGAAAGGCAAAATAATGGAATTTTAAACCTGCGATTAATCACGGTAAACTGTTGACATTCAGCAATTAATCTTGATTAAACTTTAACAGCCCTAGTAATAAATAAAACATTATTTGTATATGTAGCATCTTCCTAACAGTGTTAGGGTTATTACAATACCAGAATTTTAAACTTTGATGCAATAGTGAAGGAAAAAAGGATAATCTTTTAATACCATGGCAGGATGAAAATAACGTCCTTGGCATACAAAATAGGATTATTTCTTTCCTCTGTCTTTTAGTAACAACCTGCACATAGTGCATGTACAAAAAAGTCACTGACAACACGCCTCTAGTCACATGGATTAGGTCCTTCCCTGTTGTTTCATCTGTGCCTTGGTTGAAAATGTTATTGGATATATGTTTTTTTACATACACTAGTCCGTACCCATTGAGTGCACAGTTGCCCATGTACAGTTTCACATGGTGTGTGTTTGGGATACAGGTCATAGGAAATTGCAGATTAAATAGTCAACTGAACCAATTAAGAAGAGCAATGTATTCAGAGTTTTTTAAAAACGTGGGACAAACAGAATGACTGACTGACAGAATGACAGACTGACAGTTTCTGTGATTATGTACACCATACCATACCATGACTTAGTCACACCAAAAATTTGGAGAAAAAAAACAAACATTGGTCCACAGGGGGAGCCACAGCGATCGGTCACATTTTAGCCATTTTTAAGCATTTTTCTGTTGTTATAGCGCCACCCAGTTGCCAATTAGAGTTAAATTTCTCCAGTCACCTTGAGGCGTCCTGTTCTACATATCTACCAAGTTTAGTAAAAATCCATATGGCGGTTAGGCCTAGATAAGAAATGAGCTCTCTAGCGCCCCCATTTTGTTTGATGGGGTCAATAATGGAGGGGTCCCCTCAGATTATGTGTGGTCATATGCCTACAAAGTTGCGTGGTGATGGGTGAAACCCTTGAGATGTTATACACCTTTATGTGATGAGCCACGCCCTCCGCAATATTCATTGCCTTATAGAAGCTCAGTTTTAGTAAGTTTTCCAACTTTTGCCAAGAGGGAACTTTAGATATTGGTCCCTAGATTATGTTCACCCAGTTTCATGCAGATCGCTCAAACTTCCTAGGAAGAGATCCATTTGAAGTGTTTTTCAAAAAATTCAAAATGGCGGAAAATCTATATAAGCGGAAGTTATGGGTTCTTGAGGCAAATGTGTTCCTCATGAGGAGAGGCATCTCTGTGCAAAGTTTCATGTCTCTACGACATACGGGGCATGAGATATGCCCATTCAAAGTTTGCAATTTCAATCGGTTGCTATAGCGCCCCCCTTTGGCCAATTGATGTAATATTGCTTCATTCACATCCTCCCATGACCCTCTACCACTGTGCCAAATTTCACATGGATTGACCAAGTCAGTGAGGAGAAAAACGTGGAAAAGACACACAGACAGAGTTTTCGTCATTATATAGTAAGATATATAGCTTTAGTAATTTCAATACTTTCAACGTATCCTTTAAAACCCATGGTACTGAGACAGTTTTGAAGTATTGGTACTTTTGATAACCTTAACCAGCATCACAAATTGTTTGTAAGATAAAAGATGTACAACTGTACACAGCTGAGATTAAACAGGGGCAAGAAGACAGTCAATGATGCTTCAACTTAAATGATATGTAGACAGTGAGATAGCTTTTCAAATGGGATTTAAACAAAGTTACTGTGATAACTGATCGATGTCCGTTGGTTTGACCAATCAAGAGCCTTGGGACTCCTCACCTTTTGACACCAATCTAGAATTTGGTACATCTACTGTAGTCAGACTTCATCTGAAGCCAGGCTCTGGTGTACATGGGGACATGGGGTCAGTGGCTCAGCAGTATTACCAGAGGCTCTTAAAGTTAAGAACAAAATCTTAAAATCAATACTAAAACAGATTGTGAGCCAGTGTAGAGCATCAAAAGCTGGTGCGATGTAAAATAGTTATCTGTTCATTTTATTTTGGTACTCAGACCTTCAACGCCTAAAATAGACAAACAGCGCACACATATATGCTTTATGCTGTAGACTCTCACCCAGGAAAAAGCCTCCAATCAGAGGTCTCCAGCTACACAAATGCAAACAAATTAAGGTCAATGAGTACTTCAAATATGAAGACAAATGTAATAGTAAGCTCCTTCAATTGTAAACAAATGTAGAAGATCACACAATGTAGCCTGTAGTCTTTAAAAAGTAGGAAAAAAAAAACACTAGCAGCAATCTTAACATGAGAGAAAAGTCAACGATACTACTAATGAAATTCCTGGACTCTAGAAGAGATAAAAGCTCTAACAGCTTCCTTGAGGTCGTCAGTAGATAGGAAGAAGCTTATCTTAGAGATATATATCAGCTGAATAAAGTGAGAGTGAACAACCTTCTCATCTTGATCATTAAATAAAGGTTCAAGCTGAATAAAACACAGATTTTAAGTTTATCAGTTTCTCATTGGCTACCAGACTTCTGAGCTGTTGTTGTTATGGTGATGACGGTGAATCCTGGTTACACAGATGATGGTATAGTGTAGATGTCATGGGATGATAGTGACCTGTATTTGCCTTTGGATAATGTTTAAGGAGCCCTATTAGTTCTTGTAGTCGTGACCTGCAGCTGGCATGGCGATGACAGTGAGAGCTTGTTGTCATGGTAATGCCAGTTACGTCTCGCTGGCATGGTAATGATAGTGAACTCTTGTCAGCTTGCCCCTGTGGCTGTGTGTGTGTGTGTGTGTGTGTGTGTGTGTGTGTGTGTGTGTGTGTGTGTGTGGTTAGAGTGCTCAATTTGCAGTGCTCATCATTCCCCGAGGAAGGCTGCACACACACACGCGTGCACGCACACACACACACACACACACACACACACACACACACATCTATGCACTCCACTAAATCTTACAAACACTTTCACTCTCTCTCTAACTCCGTCTGTGTCCCTCACTACCACACACACACACACACACACACACACACACACACACACACACACACACACTCCCAAATGTGCGCGCACACACACGGAGACATACACAAACACACCCCACACACACATGCAGAGCAGAGCTGCTGACTCAGCAGATTGCTGCCATCAGGTACCGGGAGCTGTGCTGCTGGCACTAAACAGCCATATCTATTCTCACTGCCACAGGAGTTAGATTAGAGAGGATAGTTTGTGTGTGTGTGTGTGTGTGTGAGAGAGAGAGAGAGAGAGCACCAGAGAGTGAAGGATGAGGTTGTCGGCTATAATGATTTGTAGTGTCCCTCACCTTGTATCTACCTCTTTTCTCTGCCTCTTTTATCTTTCTCTCTTATTTTCCACTCTCCATTTCTCATCAGCCTCCTCTTTAATTTATTTTCCCTTCCATCTGTTTTCTTTCTTTTTCTCTCATTTGTGGTGTCCTCTTTCTCTCTCCTCCTCTCTCCTCTCTCCTTCAGTCAGCCCAGCAGTTGTCATCATTTTGTTCTCCTTTTGTCCTTCTGGCCATGCAAACTGATTTTGTGACACTGGCAGAAACTGAAAACTTGGACAAAAGTTACAGTGTTGCAGACAACACTACAACCAAATTGTGTTTAGATAGTTTTACTGGTCAAAGCAGGGTGGGAAGGCTGTACATGCTACATAAAATATAACAACATATCCTCATACCGAAACAACAGAATGGGTCACTTGCCAAGTTTAAAATATTCTGATATCTGTATCAGTACCAGTACCCTTAAAGTGATACTAATACCAAAAGAGTGCTTAATTTGATAACCAGAATAGAACCGGAATAGAGTAGCGTGAAGTATTGCTATACTTTCAAATGTTTCGGTGGCATCTTGGCACACTGAACTGCACCAAAAACACCCCGCTTGACTTCACCACACCACAGACTGTATGGGTTGTAGCTGCTGCTGCAGGAGTGTGAGCTCCACGCTGGGGACAGTTGTGAAAGTTATTTCAGCTACACGCACACAGTGACAGGGATAACGGCCTATTTCCACCAGATGTGTGTTGGTTGCATCTGCGCTCCGGCACGGCAGCGGAGCTGATAGGATTCAGTTCTAGTCAATGTGTGTGTTTCCACCAGCTGCGGCTGTGCTGCGTTCTGGCTCCGTCACAGCTCCGGCACTCCGGAGCCCTCCGCAACAGATACGCAGGACTTTTATTTTTGCCAGACGCCGGAGCACAACGCAGCAATTCAGCACAGAGCAGATCGTGTCTTAGTTTGTTGAGACTGTTTAACAGCTCTGTGATAGCGATTGCTGCTCTGTGAGACTTTGAACTGACCATTTGCCACAATGAGAGACTACGGAGACGGCAGCAACAGAAAGTTTTCTGATTTGAAGGGGAGTCGGACAGTCCGACCCCAGGCGCAAAAAGGATCCAATGCAGATATTGTTTGACTGGACATGTTTCAATACTACTTAGTGCTGAGTTATTTCAGTGGATACCTTAAAGATGTGGAGTACCAATACCCAGTGCTACTTGCTAATCACTGTCCCAAAACGATATTAAGACTGCTGGCATACATACCAGCAGTCATAGTTTTAAAAGTTAATGCAGTCAAAACTACATGGTTAAGGAAAAAGATCGTGGTGTGGGTTAAAATAATACGTTTGATATGTTAACTAATGGTTTCATATGGGACGTAAACAGCAGTCTCCTTGGTGAAAGTCCTAAGTTTGTTTGACCCATCCACTACCCTGACCTTTTATACTACGTTAGCTGACTTCCTCCTTTACTCCTGTCATAACTACGGCCACTGGAGGTTATGGCTAACCATAAATTTTAACATGAGTCATAATAAGCTGCATTCACAGATGATCTATGTGGCTGTTTTTGGGGTGAGGGCAGGCTAAAATTAAAACTGAATGTCAGTGGTGAGTCACTTTTGACTTGCTCTCCAGGTGGTCGTATTGACTTAGAGCCTGATGCATATTTTCTCTTATCTCAATGCAGAACAGATGTAAAACAATAAGCAGCGCATGATGGATATCATGTCTCAGAACACTAAGCGTGCTCAAAACATTCTCAGTCTCACAGTATGTGATGTAAAAAAACGTTTTGGCAATGTTTTATTTTCTTTGGCATTTAAAACAGGTCTGACATCCAATTCCAGGCGGCACAGAAACATTTTACAACTGTAAAATCAGATTTTCAGAAGCCAGCAGATACCCTGAGCTCTCCATGCACTAGCAACACTATCCTTCCTCCCCTCATCTCCCTCTGGGCTTGTTTCCATGTGGAAAACACATCTTTCTCCTCTAACCCACCTAAAACAGAACCACAAACCTCTCTCCGCCTGTCTGTCTCTCATAGTTCTTAATCTGTCATGTTCCACGTTCTGTCTGCCAGTCCGTCTGTCTGTCTGTCATGTTTATCTGCCTGTCTGTCATGTCGGGGGCAGCTCTCGTCATGCTTTGTGACTGCTAGCATGTTACCAGCAAGGTGGACAGGCGAGCAGGCGATATCCCTGTAGTCCTGCATGCAGACAAAGAAGCATGATGCCGAAAGTACATGGAAGTGTGCATGACGATATGGCATCTAGTGTCATTCTGTAGCAATTAGTTTATATATGATAACTTAAAAAACCTCCAAGCAATTATAAACCCCAGTGTATTAGTCTTTGAAGGAAACGTATTGTTACACATGAAAAATACGGGTTCAGTTATGTTATGCACACACACACACACACACACACACACACACACACACACACACACACACACACACAGTATTATTGTTATGCAGGAAGTGCACTACATTTACATTCTGGCTCAAACCGAGCTGTGACAAGCTGACAGTGGTTAGTATTGGCCTCTCTGATCTGCTCTCAGCAAGTGTGTGTGTGTATGCATGTGTGATAGAGCGTGAGGAAGACAGAGAAAATAAGGACGGAGGAAGAGGAGGATGGGAAGGGACAAGAAGGTAATAGGATGAAAGAAAAAGTGGAAGACGAGAGAGGAACAAGAGTGGTGACGATGAGAGAGAATGGAGTGTGAAAAGGTGGAGAGAGGGAGGATAAGACAGTAGGGGAGGGCGAAAAAAAAACTTTCTCATATTGCACTAATGAGCTCAGGTAAGAAATGGGACACAGTGGCTACACACACACACACAGACTCACACGCTGCAGTTCAGTGCACCTAGAAAGAGGGGAAATTAATCACACACTTCAAAAAGACGAATCCCCCGGTGCTGTTGCACCTTCTAAACAAGAGAGGGAAGGGGGTTTGGAGGGGAGGATAATATTGCAGGGATGGAGAGAAAGGCAACAGCAGAATGTAAAAACAAAAGAGAGGGAAAAAAGCCCAGATCTGACAAAAAAAAGTGTTTAAAAAGGTTTCCACTGCTGATAGTTGGATTTGCGCTGAGATTACAACCTGCAGGGGGAAAGCAGAGCCTGCAGGCGTCCTTGAAAACCCAAAGACTAGTTTTCCAAGCTGTAGAACATATAAAAGAACGAGATCAGATTAGGAAAAAATGGGGAAAAAATGTTGAAAAATGGTCCCTGAGAGATCAGAGGATAAGATGGTCCTCCTGTCAAAAAAAGAAAAAAAAAAGATAGAAATTACAATTTAGGAGCTGTGTGAAGAAGCGTTCCCTCTGGGAGCTTCCTCAAAGATCCCCTGGCGTTAATGGCCTCTGCAATTTCAGCAACAGCCATGAAATAAATTGGAAAAAGGGGGAGACGTGGCTGGTAGATGTACCTTACCAAAACACAAAAAAAGTTTGATACAGTCATGCTCCTGACACCTTCACACTAATTTACATGTCAGATTTTGGTTTTGACATGACAGTACTGTCACATTACACTCACATCTCCCAAATATTCTCTCAGTCCATCATTCATGTCAATTGAGGCTTGCATGGCAAACTTTGAAAGGCTATTGTTGCTTATATACCTTTAAACTCTGACAGCAAGGGTTAGAAATTGCCCTGCAGTGACCAGTTAATACCAGGAACAAATTAAGAAACTAAATCAGGAACTAAAAAACCTATTTTTGTTTATATTTGCATCGCATCTGAAGGACCATAAATATTTAGCACCCAAATAGCAATGGCTTTGTTTGAGACACAGTGTTGCAAAGAACACATAGTCATTGTGTTGTTCTAAAAGGTATAATATATAACATTTCTGAACTAAAATGTCTAATGGCTGGGTTCATACTACACAAAATTTTTGTCCATTCCGAAAGTCACTAATGTCAGATGAGGCGATTGTTGGGTCATAAAATCATGCCGTGACTTGGACGACAGACATGACAGACTACACGTTGGTCCACGACCAGTCATTCCTGGTCGTCTTTCATGATGTGTGTGATGTCATGGGGCTATTCTTGTGCTATTTTAATTAGCCTATTACTACTATTATTTCAGTCACTATGGCTGTTCATGTGCCAGTCGAAAGTTACTGTAGTAACGTAAAAAGCGCCACCACATGGCAGGCACTATATTTGAAGCACCGCATACAAACTCTGCAAGTCACTGAATCCTCCACAACAAGTTCCTGCAAATGTTTCACAATAAAAGCCTTACTTTTAATTTTAAACAGATGCAGGAAGTGCTGAGTTTGAAATGACGGTGCAATGTGTGTTTAACTGTGTAATATATTGATTCTAATAATAATCTAATTTACTGCTTTGCTACTGTGATTGTTGAACAAATGTTGAAAAGGAAAAGTCTAGGCAAAGAAATGGAGACAGGAACTGAATTTAGACCTTATTTCCTTTGGTTGAAATGCAGAGAAAATTTCCCAAAATGGTTTCTGGGTTCCTGAAATACCTGCTGTCTAAAGGAGTTTTAGTTGCTGGTCTAGCAGTCCAACCTCTATGTGATTAGGTTCTGACTAGACTCACATGTCAGTCTTTAGACGCTTTGCTTAACTAACGACTGATGTCTTTCTCCCTGATTTTGTGTTTAGATGGGCGGATACAATTTCAGAGTTTAAAAAAACTCCCTACGTTGCAGAACCAATAGTAAATCTGCAGGGCGGTCCTTCGGTGGCTCGCTGAACTCTTGTGCTCGTAAACATAGTGCGACTAGAAACACGTGCAGCGGTACAAAATGGCTCAAGTCGCTGTAAGTCCTTCATTTCCACAATCTTGTGGACTGAGCACACGTTTGATAAAACGGAGTTAAATCTCTCGGCATCCATTTTCAAGCTCTCTGTGTGTTTGTGTCCTTGCAGACTAGAAAAGGGGGAGCACACATTTCCGGGAGGGCGTGTCCTTTTCAAAAATGCAAAAGGTGGGGGGCGTCGGTGGCTTAGTGGTAGAGCAGGCACCCCATGTACAAGGCTGTTGCTGCAGCGGCCCGGGTTCGAGTCCAGCCTGTGGCCCTTTGCTGCATATCATCCCCTCTCTCTCTCTCTCCCCCTTCACACTTAACTGTCCTGTCCATTAAAGGCAAAAAAATGCCCAAAAAATATCTTTAAAAAAAAAAAAAAAATGCAAGAGGCGTTGCTTTGTTGCTGGCCGTTTTCTCCGGTGTGTTAAACACACTTTAGAAAGGAGTGTCCCCAGACTATCAGAAGGCGGAGATCTCTGATTGTCTGGTGGCGAGACTAGGTTCTGACTATCACAAGTGCAAAGCATATCAGACAGCAAACTAAACTGATAAAGATGTAAATATACCCTATCAACAATAGTATCTCTGTGGACAAACCAACAACTTCCATCAGCACATGAATATGTTTGAGATCCGAGACTAGCATATCATGTCAGAATTCATATAATTTTGGTCAAATTAAACCAAGTCTTATCCCTAGTTTCTCTACTGTAAGATTTTCTTTTGTTGAAAGAAAATAAGTATAAATTAAGTATTTCAAACATCCTTCTTTCCTAATCTACAGTTCTTGCAAAAGATGTCTGATCAGACTTTAAATGCTGGAGACAAGAAGGATGTTTGCTTTGTTTTCTGGTGCACAGCCACAGCTAAAGTACAGATTAACACATTGCGAAGCTGCTGTACAAGCGAGAAGCTGCAAGTGGCAGGTGCTATAGTAATTAGGGGAAATGAGCTTTCTTTAATTTGTCCATAATTTTACATCTTTGTCGTTTTCATGAAAGAAACTGAGTCACTGTTTTGGGGTGTTGTATCATAGCTGAACCTGCATCTGGCCTCCCTGTAAACAGGGCCGTTTTTACTTCTAGGAACGATGAAACAAGTGATAAGTAGAGTAGTACAAGTGTGATTGCAAGCGTATTAGCATATAGAAAGATAAAAATGTAATAAAGATTGGCTCTCTATTGAAGCCATGAGGAACAAGCTTTACTAACATGGCCAGAACTGCTAACTTTGTCAGGCTTTCATCTCACAAACTTGATTCTTGCTTGAAACTAAATAGCACCCCACCTCACTGTCCTTCCTGTGCTCACTGCATGTTTGTCACATTCATAACTTTCACAAGCCACTGCAGTTTTCACTCCACATAACTTTTCACGAGTAGACATTTCCGAGCATCCTCGTTAACAACCCAGGCAATAATCCGGCATGGACCTGGAAATAAAAACCCCTCCACACTTGTAACACCTCATTCCATCCCATTTCATCTTCCTGATCAGCAGCCATGCTGTCAGTTTCCACAACGTCTCCACATCGTTTATTGTTCCACTTCACTTTACATTTGATTTCTCAAATGGAGATCCAGCATGAAACTCGTCAAGCTCTTTGAAAACATGAATATCCCAAAACAAAACTGGAAACTTTTTAGGCCAGCATAAACGTAAAGGAAAAACGTATCGTCTTTCTTTTGTTTTTCTTCCTTTCCAAACATTTAGTATTGTATTTGTGGTGAACTACACTGTCACACTCTCTTCTTCTTTGCACTCGCTCCTGAAACACACACACACACACACACCCACACACACACAATGGTCGTCTCAGTGTGAAATCTCTCTCTGGTCTCTCTCAACTCCATTCATGCATGTCCTGCTCCTCCATGCTAAAGCAAGCATGAGGACAGCCTACTGCTGGCTATGACAGCCACACACACAGTGCAAGCATTTACTGTACTGACCAACACACATGCACAGACACACACACACACACACAATTTTAAAAGAATCTATACTGTATGATACAGAGCAGCTACAATATTATATTAAAGCTTCTAGGAAACGGTAAATGCTCTCCATATCAGCCATTCTGGCAGCACAGCTGTATGACTAGCAATGTTGGTCCGTCAGTTGGTTCACCACTTTGATCCAGACTGAAATATTACAACAACTATTGGATGGATTAAGATGAAATGTTATAAACCCCAGAAAATGAATCCAGGCAGCTTTGGTGATCCAACGTTCTGGTCTAGATCCACCAGGACGTTAACATTTTGTGGTCTTGAGTGAAATGTCTTGACAGCTATTGGATGGATTGCCATGACATTTGGTACAGACGTTAAAGTCCCCCTCAGGATAAAATGTAATAACTGTAATACCTTCTGCCTTTTTGTACAGCGCCATCATCAGGTCATCATTTTAATTTGTCCAGTCCATTGTTTTATGATTAAGTAACTGCCAGCTGTAGTTTGTGTTTAGTGTTTTAAAGCACTGCTGCTGCCTCACAGGGTCGTTGGCATGGCTGTAGTCTTGCTTACAGATTTACACTGAAATATATCCAGATTTTTTAAAAGAAAGATTTAATTTTAGAACTAGAAGGGCTAGAAGGGCACTTAGAGAGCGCAGACGTCCACCAAGGCCACGTGCACTGTCTTGCAATGTTAAAGGGACAGCTCATACCCAAATAAAAAATACATATTTTTCCTCTTCTGTGTCACGCTATTTATCAATGTGATTGTTTTTTCGTGAGTTGCTGAGTGTTGGAGATACTGGCCATAGAGATGTCTGTACTCTCTTGAACATAATTGAACTAGATGGCACTCAACTTGTGGTACTTAAAGCTCTGGGTTTTTTTTTTTGGGTTTTTTTAAACTCAACAGCAATGTCGCTTTCCACAAATCCTGATAACCAAGATAATCCATAGACCTTGTAGGTTGGTTGAAAGAAAATAGATCTTACATGAAACTGCTCTCAACAAGCTCTGTGGATTATCTGTCTATTTTGCTGTTGAGTTTTTTGAGTGTATCTTTGGCTATTTGAGCACCACAAGCCGAGTGCCTTCTAGTTCCATTATATTCAAGAGAAGACACACATCTCTATGGCCAGTATCTCCAACACGCTGCTGACAAACAAACCAACAAAAGGGCTGAGCCAAAAACATAACCTCTTTGGTGGAGGTAATTAAAGTTTCCACACCTTCCTCCTGTGCTGTACACCACAGTTTACATGAAGCTGGGTCATCTTTGTGGTAGGGCAGCTGCTTCCCCTGAAAGAAGGCAATGAAATGAAGAGAGTGGCAAGAAAAAGAGCTGCCTGTTATGCTGCACGTCATTATAATTATCAACAATAAGTGATACTTTTGTAATTTTAACATGAATGTTTTGCATTATGGATATATAGCGTATACTCTAGTGTTCCCCTTATTTTGAAAAGCCACATTAATGACACATTTTTTGAAATGTGAAAATAATGAGCCCCACACGCACTGTTTTAAGGTATTTTTTTCCACCAACACTTACTGATAAACTTGCTGTAGGTCAACTGTTTCACCCTACAGTGGCTGCTGAGCTGTGCACATACACATAAGCAAATAAAATGAGCTTTTCTAAACCCCAGTGTAGCTGTAATGAAGCCTGCAGGTGCCACCTGCTGTACCAATGCACACACACACACACACACATATAGCATATAAACATGATTCACAGCAGCAGGAGAGTTAGTGAGCCGTGCAGTCAGGACTCTGTGTTTGTCTAAACAGCAGGAGCCTGTTACAACAAGGCATCCCAACAATAAGAGCCTCCCATATCATAGACTGGGAGGCAGAGAGAGATCGTCACTGTGCTGTATATGTGAGAGTCAGTGGAGTGTGACTGAACGTGTCTCTGTTGTTTCCTAACATGCTGTGTGTTTGTGTCTGTGTGTGTCTGTGAAATGGAGAGCTCATCAATAATCAGTTACTCTTCATGTTATCTGGAAACTTGGGACAGTTTTCAACAATTTATGGACTAAATGATTAATCAATTAATCATAAAAATAACTGACAGATTAATAAACAGTAAACAAGTAATCAATAGTTGCAGCCCTAATTAAATTATTGTAAATAAGTCATTTGGCAGGTTGAGTTTGAGTGTATGTCATGATCAGTTATAATTGTTTTCTGACTGTTATTTTATGTGTTAATCGATCGTTAATGTTGATATTGAAATTAAAAAATTTGAATTTGTTTTTGATCCCCAGAGAGAATCTGGGTCACGTTAAAGGAGCTATATGTAAGAAATCTAAAGCAAATAGTCGTAAAATCATCATTATATGTCAAAGAGACTAAGGAATAATGTTCATATAACATACTGATCTCACCGACAACAATAGTACAGCCAGAATATTCGCATTTTAAAAAAAAAATTAGGGTCCGCAAATCATGTTTATGTTTTGAATTTGTGTTTTGGCCTGTTGCGCCACCCACTGCCGTCTACCAGTCACACAGTCAGTAGAGTCTCAGCATCAGTTACAGTTACGACTGAGCTACAATGGCTGACGGTGCGACTAAACCCAAACGACCTCGTTATGATTTCCAAAAAACGCCAAGACAAAACTCGAGGCAAAGCGAGGGTCTATATAGGAGATGCTTATGAACGGTGGAGACGGTTGAAAGCGGAGAAGAATTTGAAATCGGATGTCGAAGTGGCTACTCTTCTCCTCGACAGGTAAGCTTTAGCCAAAGTTGGCTAACTAGCATCATAGCTAGACGGGGATGGACATTTCGAATACTTTCAACTGTTATTCATTTTCGATCATACATTGTAGCCCATGTGCAGGTGGGTCATCGACCCGACTGATTTTTTTGAGAAACAAACGTTAGCAGCACGGCAAGCAGCATTAGCAGTGTCCCGGTACATAGCATTAGCAGCCGGCTCCTCCTCAGCTGTATCCCGGCAGCAGCGTTAGCAGCAGAGAAGCCGGACTTGCTCAAACGGGGGGGGCGGACACGACTCGCGGCAGTATTTTGAATTTGAGTGCAGTAACCGTTTTGGCCACATTCTTACATACAGCCCCTTTAAAGTTGGTCTTAGATACACATATAAAGAAATTATAAGAAATAGAAAATAAAAACATAAGTATGCCAAAATATGTGCATTTTGGTACAATATAGTGCACAATATTTAGAGAGAAAATAGAGAAATAAATATGTACGAATATGTGCATCATACAATAATATAAGCTATAACCTAGATATAAATAAAAATGCTAAGAAATGGGATCTATAAGTGTGTTAAATATAAATGCAAGAATAGTATAATGATATAATATTATTATCTCTAATGACTAAATTATTGAAATCTGATATTTATTTTGGTTTAAACTTTTTTTAACCTACTTTCTCCCTCGTCATGCCCCTGACTCCTGATTCAGAACTACAACTGTTGTAGAATTGATTCATAATTAATCATAAATTATGTGGCATTCATCCCGTGTCAGCAGAATGGGATCACCCCCCACTGCTAACCCCAGATAAATGGAAACACAGAGCAAAAAGCCCTTTTTTAATCATTGTACTTACATGTAGAGGTTTGTTAACAAATTGAACTAGATTTAAAGAAACGGTATAGTTCCTTATTAAACAGGATTCATAGTGCAACACTGTGCTAAGTGTTTACTCCACCACCAGTGTATTAGACGGTATTATACTGTCAGGTGTTGTTCTTATTTGGTCTTTGATCATGTGTACATATCAGTGTTTGTTGTGTTACCTGCCACACTCTCAGCTGGAGGGAGAGAGCGAAGTCTCCTGGAGTGAGAGGACAGCTCGCAGCAGGGAGGCGCTCTGCAGGGCTCTGTTACTTGTCATACAATGTGTGTGTCAGCATGCTCATAGATCTGAACACACAGCTGATGTGTTTGTGTGTACATATACAGTGTATATAAGCAGTAGAGCGTGGTCTCTGTCTTAGAGGCAGTATCAGGGGAATGTTGAGGCAGTGTTGACGTGTAGAGAGGGAAGTTTTTGGCTCGTGATGTCAGAGTGTATGTTGTTATCTCCTTTGAGATGCATCAAAAATGAGGCAACATTTCGTGCAATGGTGGATGTGCCAAGAATAGTGCTGGATTTAACCTTGCTAGCAAGACTTTTTAAATGTTCACACATACATGTACAGTTACTCCTCCGCTATATTGAAGACCAGAGGTGTCATGCAGAAGGCGCTACAGAGTCACTGCTCCAACATCTTCTTTTGTGCATGAATGGCCAACATAGGTTTAGGGTTAGGGTTCACCGCCTGTCGGTTTAGCATGTTCTTTACAGTGCTTCAATTATGTTTTGGTATTTTCAAAGCAGTGCTTGTATGGATGGGAATATTTTTGAGAATAGAGGAAAAACCTTGTTTTCAAAAATACCCATGTACAATGTGGACTAGGCCTCAGAGAGTCACAAGAACATGCAGTGCAGTGCATCCACAAAAACAGATACCCGGGAACCTTATAACCAGTCTTTGTTTTCTTGTGTTAACTCTGAGGTTAACTGAGGCGTCGTTCATCAAGGCCACATGGGGCTTGAATCATTCAGCCTTACCCTCAAACTTTAACTAGAATACTAAACACAAGCATTAACATGCACCCCGAGCCTTTAGGTTTTATCTGGGTAGAGCAGAAGGGTAAATGTGCCACTGAAGATGAACTACGGCTCAATCCCCGAACCTCATCAGGAGGTGAGTCACATTTGGCCAATAACACCTTCCCCTCTCTGCAGCCACAAATTGGCTCA
This sequence comes from Epinephelus moara, assembly GCF_006386435.1. Classification (NCBI taxonomy): domain Eukaryota; kingdom Metazoa; phylum Chordata; class Actinopteri; order Perciformes; family Serranidae; genus Epinephelus; species Epinephelus moara. Next base: position 6,162,120 of record NC_065508.1, on the reverse strand, counting down.
GGGCCTTTGCCAGCTTTTCAGAATTACTGTGTGCTCAGCTAAGATGATGTCCTGTGAAAACATTTTTCAATTAGACTTAAAGTTGTCACCAGCTCTTTGTGCTTTGTGTTACAAAACATAAGGGGTAAGTTCGGGGGGGCATACAATGAGCATGTATTTAATGTCTTGAAACTACACTTCTCCAGGCCTTGAATTCAAGTTCACCAGAGTTTTTGCTCCACAGTTTTCCCATCTTTCTTTCTCTACTTCTCACTACTCTTCCAGCTATCTGTCTAATTAGCTTCTGTATGTTTACATCCTAATGTCAGACACATTTTACTTTCTTGCAAAACAATAATTAGATTTGGGCGTGCTTACATCAGCTGTGTTTTAGCAAATAATGTTGTTTCCTAAAATGTCAACAAATAATCTGAAAAACTTTGGTTTTGTTTTGCACTACATATTTCCAGCTTTAATATTTGCTGTATGCTCCTTTCCCACTCAAATTCCACCTGAAGGGAAGAAGCCTCGGTGACACTTTACGCCTAAAATCAAGCTTAAATTGACTAATTCAACTAAACCCCTAACCTGAGCCCATCTTCTGTGTCTCCCCTGCAGAGAAAACCCAGAAGGGAGAAAAGAGGAAGCAGAATGGAGTGAAGGAGAAAGGGAAGGAGAGGAGGAAGAGTAGTCCTGAGAAGAAAAAGGAGAGATTGAAGCCAGAGAACGGCTCCCTGCTAAAAGAGCTAGGTACATCATGTGTTTGTGTGCATGTGTGCGTGGGTGGGTGTACGCCCTGCAGTGTTTTGCAGCATTTCCAAACTGATAAAATGCAACTCATTGGCTGAACATATGCCACATGTGTGTGTGTGTGTGTGTGTGTGTGTGTGTGTTTGTGTGTCCATAGGAAAGATCCTGCTGACACAAGGTTGCAGCACATTCAGTAGCCTCCATTGGTAATTTAGTTGAGGCGGCGTTTTAAATTCAATAACAAAACAGCCAATAAGTAATATAAGTTGGATATCTCAGGATGACATTATTTCATTTTCGACATGATACAGACGTTATGTGCGGAAACTTTGTGTTAAATAAATTCTTGATGCATCAAGAGTGCTGCAACCTTCAACAAAAACATGTCATAGTCTGCTGTGGTCAGCATCCTTTCCATGCTGGTGTCTTACCTTTTTTCTATACTGCAGACTTATGTCTCCATCATCGGTGTTGTCATACATTTTCTGTGCAACACTTAATGTAGACCAAGTGTCAGTTGCAATGGTAAAATCTTTAATAAGAGTTGACTGCGGCTCAGCTCAGCAAGTGTGATGTGATGCATCAGTCTGTTGGAGGTTGGCAGAGTAACGTCACTCACAGAGAAAAGTGAAGGAGAGAGATGCAGCGAGACTAGATATTATAAGAATGTCAATCCTATACATCATACAGACCACCTCTTGGGTCTCCTGTAATGAATAAATCACCTTGTATAAGCCTGTAGAACTGTGGAACGTCTTTCTAAGAGGTTCAACTTGAGCTGCAGTTATACTGTGAAGTATGGGAGCAGAGCATTAGTCCTCCCATTGAGAGACAACCTCACTGAGCACCAAACCATCCTACAACAGTAAGAGTGGAAGCTTGGTGCTTCCAGGGCCATTATAGAATTTTTTAAAATAGATTTATTGTTTTAACTCATGCAGCACTGTAGCTTGCTTGGTAGGTCAGTAGGTCAGTCGGTGGATTGGTCGGTTCATCGATTGATTGGTCCACAAAAAATTCTCCACCCTTTGGCTGCCAGTTTTTGTCCTAGGAGGCTGAAATTTGGCATGGAGGTTAAGTGTGTGTGTGTGTGTGTGTGTGTGTGTGTGTGTGTGTGTGTGTGTGTGTGTGTGTGTGTGTGTGTNGTGTGTGTGTGTGTGTGTGTGTGGCGGTGTGTTCTTGTGTTCATGTCAATTGGCTTACAGGGGGCGTGGCAGTGGGGGTATGCATGGTTATTTCTGATCGATGATGATGAGTTGAATGTAAACTGAATCCCTTTGAGGAATTTCAGGATGTCACCTTGGTCTTCAGGACATTAAATCCATTTGTCTTCATATTCTGGCATTTTGTAGACATAACTATTTAACTTTATGAAAAAGTAATGAACAACCTAAAATAAGAATAATCTGGAGCATCCCTAATTTTAAAAAATTGTACAAAATGTACAACACGGTGCTCTTGCTGAGCGCTTTAGTGTCTTTTGTTGCTGGTGGAGTACGAGTAAAGACGCCACGAAGTAAGCTGAGGAAAAAGAGGCTCTGTTATCTTCTCATTTTCAGTAACACACATCTTGCAAAGCCTGCTGTCTGTCACAGTGAATAAAAGACCGGCGGACCCAGCAGGACGTTCCCACCACCACTCACATGTAAACACAGATACTATGGGGGATATAATAAAAGCACGATACTGCCTGATCATGTACGATACGTCAGTGTAGTCTCGCAGTGGTGCTATCAGTTGGAGAAACCTGACTATGACCTGTAAATTAAAAACCTGCTGTGTTTACTGTGGAACTCCTGATGACCCCCCGTGTTAAATCCAGCTAACGCTTTTCAGTTCAACTCACCTCGCCTAATCAGTGTCACTGTAAACATCATCTCCCTGTGTTTTTGAAAAATAATTTGACACCCACAAGCCAGACCATTATTTGTGTTAAGAAGAGTGAAAGTTGGTAATGAGAGGTGGAAAAAAAACAGGCAAGGAAATGATGGTAAAACCGCAAAGAGATGGAGAAACTCTGTCAGTGTTAATCTTTGTCATTAATGAGCGACTGGGAGAGAGGCACTGTTAGAATAAGGGAGAGAGGCCTGTCACTGCCAATTCTCATCATTAGTGAGACGAGGATGGATAATAATGGCTGTCTGTCCTGCTAGAAGGTGATCCATTCCCCACCACCGATCATTACCGCTACATATGACGCTCAGAAGACAGATATTAAATGGAAATTGAGCATGCAGATTATATGTATGTGGATATTTGTTCGGAACATTGACAATTTACAGGCATTTAGCTGACACTTGTATCCAAGGCGGCTCGAAGTGAACGAGGAGATAAAGGCTTAGTGTCTCGCTTGAGGACACAAGATAGACTGTTGATGGACACGCACACTGGCGGCTGTGGTGATTGAATCTGTAGCTTTTAAGTTGTCAACACGAGACAAGCCACCTGCCTGACTATTGGGGGGCGAATTAGCATTTCAATGCACAGACATCTTCATAAAAGTCAAAAAGATACTCTGAAGCAGTTTGTCCGTCACTGAGCAGTGAGAGGTTTATTTTTTATTTTCCACCGAGCAGAAGTAATCCAGGTTCATGTTAGCGAGGACAGAAATGTGTTGACTGATGTGGTAAATCAGGGGTGCAGATACCAAAGCCTCTCTATTCAGAAACATGGGAGTTTCTGATTTTAAATTGAATATCCCACCCTCTGTTCATGTCCATCTATTTACCTCTCTATCTGCATTCATTGAGGCAGACAGGCTCGCTTTGAAAGTTGGCACTCTGGGATGTGTCGGCAGCTCCCGTAAAGTCATATTTCCTGACATCCTGAAAACATCCTCAGTTTATTTTTTCAGATGCAGCTGCTTCATGGGACAGCGGCGCTGTGACAGTTTGATGAGAGCTGGTGCTGTCGGCTCATGGCAGAACCAGAGCGCGCTGTCAGGATCAAACACGGTGTTTCCTCTCTTTCAGGTTACATCTTTCAGGCTACCGCTTTTATTTTAGAAATGTTTCCCTCCAAAATTACATAACCATTCAAAGTCATTTGAAAAAGGTAAAAACCACACATGTTAAATGATTTATAGCATGAAGATCAAATAAAGGGTTGTGCTTTTAGGGGGAAACCGCATGGTCGACAAAATACAGACTGGAACCTTGATGAGTATCAGCGGGGTTTTCTATTAAATAGCATCTGAAAAATGCTTTTTGTACAAATAGTCCGCACACTGTGGCTCCCTTAAGTGCAATTTGTTAGCACATCCACAACTGACATTTCGAGCTAATGCTCTGATGTAGTCTGAAGAAGAGCATTAGCTCAAAATGTCACTTGTGGATGTGCTAATAAATTGCTCTTAAGGGAGCTACAGTGTGCGGTCCTTTCTTCATGTTTTATTGCTCCCTTTTATTGGTCCAGCACCTGCCTTAAACAGGTTTTAGATGTGTGTGAGTACTATACATATTTTGTCCTCATATTGACAAGTCCCCCCTAGCATTACCAAGCCGTAATTTGAAACATTTAATAAATGGTTTATAACACTATAATATCCGATTATAGCGATTTTTCCTTTATTTGACAGATGACAGAGTAGACTGGAGACGAAGGGAGAGAGAGGGGTATCAACGTCCTAAATTGAACCCTGTATGTTGCGGTAATGTGGTATTACTGTAACTAGTGCTGTTCTGGTAAAGGAATTTCCCCTGCAGTGATCAAGGTTGGCTTCACAGCTCAATGTGCAGCATTACAGCTATTTTTGTTGTTTTAATATATTGGGAGTGAGTTACTGCCCCAAGCGAGGGAGTTCAGGTATCTTGGGGTCTTGTTCGCAAGTGAGGGTAGAATGGAGCGTGACATGGATCAGCAGTTTGGCACAGCGTCTGCAGTGATGCGGGTGCTATGCAGGATCTTCGTGGTGAAGAGGGAGCTGAGCTGGAAGGCAAAGCTGTCGATTTACTGGTCCATCTATGCCCCACCCCTCGCCTATGGTCATGAGCTCTGGGTAATGACCGAAAGAACGAGGTCGCAGATACAAGCCGCCGAAATGAGTTTTCTCCATGGGGTGGCTGGGCTCAGTCTTAGAGATAGGGCAGGAGCTCGGACATCCAGAGGGAGCTCGGAGTAGAGCCGCTGCTCCTTCGTGTTGAAAGGGGCCAGTTGAAGTGGTACGGGCATCTGATCAGGTGCCTCCCGCTGGAGGTGTTCAGGGCACGTCCCACTGGGGCAGACGCAGAACACACTGGAGGATTATATATCTCGTCAGGCCTGGGAACACCTCGGGGGTCCCAGGGGGAGCTGGAAAGCGTTGCTGACATGATTTGTTCGGCCTGTTGCCCTTGAGACCTGGCTTCGGATAAGAATTTGAAAATGGATGGATGGACTTATTTTATCCTGATTTTAGTGAGTCACTTTTAAGTGACAAACATGACACAGTTTTAAGTTGTGTCATCTTGTTCATTGTTAAATGCACAACACAGAAGGACAATGAGGCAAAATAAGGGGCGCTCCAGCTGACCCTTACAGTTGAATATTTTTTAACTCTCAAAGGCCATGCAGAACAGCTTCAGAGCAGCCCTCAGTGTAGAATAGATGCTTAGTGGCTTGTCACACGTGAACACAGCAGTTGCGGCAGTTTCTTGCCATCCTTGCAGTTGGCTTATCAGTAGTGCAGTATTGCAATATTGTGGTTATCATGACAGCCCTAGCTGTAACGGCTACCAAGGTGCAACTATAGGAACTTCTGTCAACTTTAAGATTAAAAAAAAAAAAACTATAAAAATGTCATTTAAGTTTTTGTTGTTGCGTATGAAAATAAATAATTAACATGCAAACAAGAAAAGGAGGAAAAAACCTAATTTGTGATATACAGCATGTTTGTGTGGGCGAATAAAATGGAAAACAAAGTCCTCTATATCTTCAGGCTTCCTCTGAAAAGAAGCTCCTCCGCTGTGAATAGCTTCTATATGTAGGACATCAGGTGGGCGGATTTGTAGTCTTACATAACCCTTGTTTATATGTATCCAGATCTAATAAGTTATGAATATTCCTGCAGTGACATTCTGTAAAAAGCTGTGGGCTGCACACACAATTACTGTACATGATTAATATCTAAGAGCCTAAATGAAAATGAGTTCTGATGACTAACTGTGCTCTCTAATGTTTTTTAATCCTCCCTTTCATGTGCATGAGTAAAAGCAGTTAATCTACATGATAAATATTATATTTATAGTCATTTACTCCTTAATTAATCCATAAAGGTATACTCACTTGTCCTTTCCACTTCTCCAAAGAGAGGTCAGGGGTCAAGTCATCAGACTGCAGCTAAATGACAGTGAGGAGTTTTGATATGCAGGACAGACACATCAACATGCAGCAAATAAGACAGCATTAAAAAGAATTAAAGCCACATAAACAGGACATATTGGCACACAGACAGCAGCACTAAAGCAACACGTGAGGAGCTCGGTTCCTTCCTGTGATCTCAGAAAACGAACATGACAGAACGTTGCTCAAAGCTACAGAAACCACCCAACAAAGACTTCACGCTGTCATCAAAAGGATGAAACCCAGAGCTGCTGCGTTGATAACGAAATGGGCTGTGACTTTGTGGGATTATAGCATTTTGGTAGGAATTATACACAGTTTAACCTCACTCGCTCTATTGTTAACATTTGTTTGACATAAAATGCATCTATACATCTGCGAAGATTCAGTCTGGAGTTTTGGCTTTGTGTGGTAGCTGCGGGCTTGGGTTTTTGAGAAATTGGCTTGTTAGTGACAGGTTTGGTCAGTGTGATCTCCTGCATGAATGTGAAATAGTGTTGCAGGAGTTGGACCTTCATATTGGTGGATTTTACTCTTGAGTAATGAGAGTTAGTTTTTGTAATTTTGATATTGAAGTAGATTTGTTATTCAGAAAAGGAGGCTCTGTTTCTATGCTGTTGCTCTAATGTCTAGTGTGTTCACTTGCTTATAAAGCTGATCTGCAATATGAAACTTTTAATAGTAGTTAAAGTAATTTTGGTATTTTCCAACCTGGCCCTATTTTACCATGTTTTTGTGCCGTAGAGACTAATGGGAGCAGCAGTTTCTGATCTTGGTCAAGTACTGAACGAAAGGGCTGCAGTGGCGAACCCAGCTGCAGTGTTATCCCTGTGTACGATTGAGCACTGTCACTTTACATCCAGTTCAAGTGCTTGTTTTTGCCACTGATGGGCTCAGACTTTTGTAGCAAGTGTCTGACAACATCATGGAAAGGATCCCTACAGAGACAGGCCAGAACCAAGCCAGAGTTGTGATGGTTTAAATGGTGGGAGGACGAACCATGACTGCTTCTTTTAATTTTGTTTTGCTTCTGTCAACTTTGAATAGTGTTTGAATTTCTGATTATTTAAATTGAGTTTGGTGGGTTTTACATAGTGATTTCCGTCTGTTTCTGGTTTCAAAAAAAGGATCTTGTTCTTTAACAAAAAGGTCTAACTCTGTAGGGATCCTCTCCATAGTGTTGCTCGACACTTATGATAATAATCCGAGTCTGTCAGTGGCAAAAACAAGCACTTTTTCTGGACGTGTTTTGAGGGTGTGTTGCGCAAGTATGCCCCGAGTAGTTACATTGCAGTGCTCTCAATCAGTACTGGACCACAGAGTAGGATCCAGGTTGAAATGTACCAAAGTTACCATTTAAGGTAACAGTGTTTAATGAAGATCACATCTAACCAAACAAAACAACAACAAAAAAAGCTGAGAAAAGTGTGGAGGAGCCAACAGCAAGATCTTAGGAAGTAGTTACAGTCATCTACCTGTGTGAATAATGAAATGCTCCATCCTTACTTGGGTGGTTCACATGCAAGGAGGCGCTGTATTATGGTTTATGGATTTAAAATTCTGTCCTCATTTTTATAATGCCTACATCTTTATGTGTTTTACCTCAGCGGGCATGTGCAATATTTATGTTTCTTTTTGTTGTTGTTTTTGTTGTATGTATTTTATTACTGTGTCTTTGGTGTACCACTGTATTGTCTTGCGGCTACATATTGTTTAAAGTTGATCACAGCTGTGTGTGGCACTGTTTCCCCAGCAAAATGTTTCCCCAGGGGACAATAAAGTATATCTTATCTTGTTTTATCTTATCTTAAATGTATGTTGTAGAAACAAAAGTTAGTCTACGTGCTCCGAGGTATAGTGACAAACAATTTATCTCATGCAGTGAAAAGATACCCTCTCTGCCCGTTGTTATCCACAATGCTGTACAGGCGCAGGTCTTTTGAAATGAAATAGGCTCTGATCTCAGTTAATGTTTTCACCTGATCACAGTTGGCTGGGTGTTTTGAAGTGATTCAGTCTGCGTAGGCTGGCCAGCTTGTTCACTGCTGCTGTGGTTTGGTTCTCCACTTTGCTAATGTTAGTTTTGGACTCACAAAATGCTCCACCTGCTTATTGCAGAGCTCGTTATTTGGTTATTATATCCTGAATGCAGACAGACAATTTCCCTTACTGAAGATGAACTGTAGATAACTCCTGTGTGTGTATGTGCTCTACACCGTGCAGGTGCTGCACATACAAGAGACATACAAGAGATGATTTGTTTGGGTTTGTGAATCGATTCAGATTCATAAAATTGGTATTCTCATATGAACTGATTTTTTCTCCCCACAAACTTATTGCTATGATCTGCACAATCAGCTACAGTCCAGCAGAGGTAGCAACTCTTTATTATCCCAAAGGGGCAATTTGCTGTACAGTCAGTAGTAACCACATAATCAACATACAAAAAATAAATATAACAAACACAGATACAATATTGAGCTCACCCAAAACACGGCAAAAATTATAAACAACTCCATAACTGGAGCCGAATGGAAGCTAAAACTTGAAGCTACTACTCTTTAGTTTTAATGTAAGACCAGTCTGTAAAAAGAGCCACCTGCAGATGTTATCACATTTGTCAAACATTCAACATACTTTGGTAATAAGTTTAGCTCCATGTAAAGTGAATAAATGTGATGTTTGCTAGCTAATTCTCCGCTCGTCTCCCTTAACAACACGGTTTACACACTTTATAACTGCTGATTTATTAAATCAGAGTTCCTATGAGTGAAACATAACGCCGAATGTAGAAGCAGACTTTAGTTATATAAGGTAGTAGTAAGCTAAATAACTTTAGGCAGTCATTTTATTATATGAAAGAAGTTTGGTAAGTCAGGAACACATTCTCAGCCAAGGTGACTAAACACATAAATCGAGGTGTGCTGCTGAGTTTATTTTATAATGTAGGTTGAGAATTTAGTTAGGCAGTGAAAAGCAGGGATATCATGTGCTAACACTGAGTGACAGACCTGTCATTCTAACCTTTGGTTACAGGAACAATCCCTTTTTGTCCTGGGTGCATGTTCAACACTGTTGAAGTCACAAATTTAGTTTCGTCTTGTTGTTTGTAATGTTACAGACGTGGACAGAGCAACAGCTTTGATAAAAGTATTGATAAAAGAAAGCAGTATTTGCTAAATTAAAAGGTGAATTATTTTCAAACAGAACCACTGTCGGCAGCTAACCACCTATATTAGCCACTGAGACTAACCATAGACAGTCAGTGTGACTAACTACTTCTTCTATCTCATCAAAGTTTTACTCAGAATCATTCTACCATAGCGTCCTCAGGAATAAAGTGGATATAGAATCCGACATGTCCATCATATGTGCATTTACTATATCTTACAGTACAGTCAAGATCCAATCTGGCAGAAATGTTTTGAGCTCTTCACCCACACACACACACACACACACACACACACTGCACAGTGGCTATCACCGATGACGCAGGACTGTCTCTCATTTCCTTATTTAACCACAGCTGAGCGTCACAGAGCTAACAGTATTTTCCTGTCAAAGTGAATGTGATCAATAAACGGAGAGACGATAACACAGGACAGGAGAGTTGTTTGGCTCTGCCTCGCTTGCTTCCTGTTCTGATATTATCTTCCTCTCCTTTTTCTATTTATCTCTGTCAGTATAACCCTTTCTCTCTCTGGCTCTGTTACAACACTCCCTCTCTCTGTTTATCTTTCCGTCTTTCGTCTTCTCTGTCTCGGTCTTTCCATCTGACCAATGAGGGATAAGGACTGCAACTTGATGTTGAATAGATGCTGTGGGATCATCTCTCACATTGTGTTTCCATGACAAACAAGCCCCCGTCTGTGTATGTTGTGTGCTTTTGTTGTATCATTTGTCTGCGTGTGTGTGTGTGTGTGTGTGTGTACGTGCATGTGTGTGTATGTATGCTTTCCTTTGTCGGTGTTATATATATATATATATATATATATATATATATATATTGTCCCTGTCTCAGCGTGTCATCTGTGTGTTTGTTTTTGCATGCCGTATGTGTTCATATCTCACAGTCTCAGTGTGTGTGTTTGTGTGTCAGGCCATCTGTTCTCTGTCGGGTCTGGTCCTGACTCCCAGGGCTTTGTCTTCCTCTTAGTGTTCTGGGATCAAGAAGACAGACATGTACCAGAACTCCTTAGATGTACCGTCCCCTATCCGCATCGTTTATTAGTCGGGGCCATATGCCAGAGGTGATCTGAAATAAGAGAGATTGTATTGAAATCTTCCTGGTGTCACCCTCACAGGCAGCGAGGAGTTTCACTCTTAAAACTGAGATCCATGACAAATTTCAGTTTCAGTATGATCTAATCTGCATGTCTGAGTGTTGTTAGAAATAACACTTCACATTTACTGGAAAACAACCACAGAGAAGTAACGAAACCTAAATGTAGATAATTCTGAAAGTGCTGGGTCCCAATACCTGCTCAGAGTTTCTACAGTAGCAGCCCAGATGCCAGAAGAAACTGTTAGTATTGTAAGTTTCTGCAAACATTACATTTGTATGTTTTTAATGCATATCATATCAACATTTCTAAGTGCAGCAGACAGCAGCAGACCGCTGTTCGAGACCAGCAAAAAGTGAATATTTTTAATGACACATTGCAACATTTCTAGCTGTATTTATGACGACCAACTCAGGTATTTTAAGCCAAAACATTATGTTTTCCTAACTCTGACAGCATGGTTTTTGTGCTTAAACCTAACCACACGTTAACCACAGCGTTGTCACAACATATATCAAATCGTTTAAGACACAGTACCAAACTCTGGGCTGTTGTATCACAGCCTGAGTTAGAGATGATCATTCAGGCTTTTCCATCATCCAGACTGGACTACTACCATTTCCCTTTTCACCTGCCGTAGCAAGTCTGCAAATGGTCAAGAATGCTGCTGCAAGGCTGTTGGCCAGGTCTAACAGGACAACTCACATCACACCCATCTTATATTCCTTACATAGAGTTCCTATTCTGGCTGGCACGTTAGCAGATTTTCACTAAACAATTATCTTGGTCAGAAGAGTTACAAGAGTTGAAAGAAATAATAATGATAATAGTGCTATCAGTCAAATTAATCCTTAACTTTATTTATTGTGCTTTTTGTCTTCTTTTTTTGGCAAATGATCCTTATAGAACGATTTATGATATGCTACAAAAAATGCATGCAAAACAGTTCCTATGATATCCTACTAATTTGCGCCCCACGAATGACGCTATGTCCTTAACGTACAGTTATGTAATTAACATAAAGTTAAGGGGGTTAGGTTTAGGCAAGTAAAGTTACTGTGTCTAGGTTTAGGAAAAGAAAATGGCAAGGACGTACCTTAAAATGACTCAAAGTTCACCCAAAGTTCACACAGATCTGATAAGGCGACTCCAAGGGAAAGTCCCAGCTCCTTACAAGTGCACAGGACTGCTTCCTTGTTGACTGCCGTCAGCGCATTGGTCACGTGATCGCAGTTTTTCAAAATACGTGGGATATGTGTGAATTTGGGTGCTTTGCTTTTTGTAGGAACTTTTTAATTACTTACTTAATTAAAATTGAAAAATAAAAGTTTCAGCATGTTTGCTACATATGAAACATACAAATGTAACATATCTGGGGTTTGCATAACCGTACAATGCTGACATTTATTGTGATTGAGTTGTCAGGACGGTGACTGATATCAGTAGATCATTTAAAGGAAATTCAATTTCTGAGTACAATGAAATACAGTTTAGCATCTAACCAGAAGTGCACAAAGCTGCAGTAAAGAGCAGAGCAATGTGTATATTGGTAATAAATACAATGAGCAGTAAAGAGTAGATATGAATACATTTGATTAGATCCCTGACAGGGAATTGAATCCCGCCTAATCTTAACCACTAGACCTTCAGGGAAGCGACAAGTCTACATACTACCAACTCAAAAGGTGCTGGTCTGAATTTCCTCTTACACTATTCATAATTCAGTGATATTGCATGCAATTCTATAGGTATTTTGTATGAAAGGTAGAAAATCTGTTTGTTGTGACTCCCTCTCAACATTTGTGCCTGAAGTCGACAGTAAAAGTCAAAGAGCCTTGAGTTCTTACCGTCGGTAACAAGTGAGAAAAGTGGCCCTCACTCAGAGCACTATCAGCCTTTGCTGCAGTGCATTCAGGCTCTTGTCGCTCAGGAAATAGGTATCTTTGTGCCCTGCACGATGGCTTTTCCTCGGTATTATTGTTGAATTTCAGTGCAGGATAGTATCTCTAGAAAGACACCTGTGCTCTTTCATTCTGAACGAAAACACAACAGAAGAAAAAATCAAGGTTGCATTGTAATAGCCTTTTAAGTCTGAGCCCTTTTTAAGGTGGATTTTCTTTTAGTATTAACTTGAAATAGAGCAAAGAAAAACTGGAAAATTAATACTTTATTGAAGTGGCCAAAGAAATAATGAGGCCGGTTGTCAGATTAGAATAATGTAAGATCATTTTGACACAATATGGTGAGAGACAGGTAGACAAGTAAAACGTCCCTTTTGTTGTAGAGAACAACTCCTGACAGGTTCATTTCTGTTGATTCATGCTGAGCTTTTAATTCTGGATGCCATTATTTTGTCCGACTGCGATTTCACCCCTTTATTCAGGTATTTAGTTCGCTCTTTCTCTGCCTGCTGCACATCTTGTCTCCCCTTCATCGCTCTGATGGGTCTTTAGATCATTCTGTTATTCCCCCTGCACTTTTACTCTGTTTCAGCCTCTCTGTGTCCATTGCCGTCTCCTAGTTGAGTTTCCAGGCAGACGGTTGGCACCCGAGAACAATCATCAGACTGTAGTGAGGGCTTTAGACCAAGCAACACACACACACACCCTCTCTCTCATGCACCGGCCTGGTCTTGGCCTTGTGCTGCTGCTAGTGCATTCCTTACTCTGCACTGCCTTAGTAGCACTAGCTAGCGAATCATTGCCACAACATCAGCTGTTCTGTAAAGCCGTCCTGGGGCTTTTTGTAGCTGTAGGACTAGTGTGCACTCGCAACAAGGCCGGCTGTTTCCCCAGACTGTAGTTGTCACGCAACAAAGCCTCAAACAAAAGCTTTAGATGGCTGTGACAGCACAAGGAGCTTTTTGATGCGTAGCATTAGCCTACAGCAGCCCATTTATTCAGCGTGTTAGCTGTAGCTAAAGGAAGAGGAGGAGTCAGTGTCGTCATCTGGTTTTAAAAGACACAGCGACACTATCAGTAAGCGTCCTCTGGAAATACATTTATTACTACAACAAAAGAAAAGCACAGCAAAGATTAATAACATCAATGACATCCCATAATGTCCCTGAACAACTGATCAGAGACAGTCTGCAGGGATATAACAAAACCAATACAAAGAGAGAAATCTACAATTCAGTGACACTGAGAGGAATATCATATATCAATTAAATATCTACTGATTTTGTGAGAAAGTGACAATTTGATGCCCTTTTGTTTATGTTGAATGTGGAAATTAGTTATTAGTTATTTGGACTGCAAATGGCTCCAGGAATGGTGGACTGTCAACTAGTCCTCTACTAAACCAGACTAAAATGTCCCATCAACTACAAGATTCATTGACATTCATTTTTTAGACATTTTTTGATCCCCAGAAGATGAATCTTTCTCACTTTGGCGATCCTCTGATTTTTTTCTCGAGCACCATCATAAGGGTGACATTTGTGGACAACTATCGGATGGAGTAGTGTCGTCAAAAATATCCATTTATTGATACTTATCAATTCTGAATATTTGAAACAGTTTCAGCACTCATTTTCCGCACAAACGATACACCGCTATTCGCTACGCTTTCTTGCTTTCTTCTATGGTTAATTGTTATTACTGTCATTCTCCTGTTCTTTGCAACTAACCAAAAACAGAAAAGTCATTATCATGTGATAGCCTTGTTATGTGCATCTTTTAATTAAAATGTTGCACGCCCTCCATGTCAGTTTTTCCCTGTAGTATTGAAATAGTATCAAATATCAATATTTTTCAAGGTATTGTTTCGAAGTCAGAAATTCCAGTATCGTGACAACACTTGGATGGATTACCATGAAATTTGGTACAGATACTCACGTCCCCCATATGATGAACTTAACTCATCATCATCAGGTTGAATTTTTAATTTGTCCAACCCTTTGGTTTATGAGCACATACCTGTAAAACTCATGACATCCCCAACAGCCTCAGCTGTACTCTGTGTTTAATGATCATTAGCAAATGTTAGCATGCTAACACACGAAACCAAGATGGTGACATCATGTCTCCTAAACATCACCATGTGAGCACTGTCATTGAGAGCATGTTAGCATGCTGATGTTAGCATTTGGCTCAAAGCACTGCTGTGCCTCAGGAGAGCCTCACAGAGCTGCTTGCAGGGCTGCAGACTCTCAGTCTTGTGTCTATTTCTTCCCTGATGTAAAGCATATTAAAGATAATATAAGGATGCACAGTATGTGATAGCATTTGGACATAGCTAAAGACTACTAAAGGGCATGTTTCAGGTTTCCCTCCCACCTTCCTCTCTCTGAACTCTGCTTCTCTCTCCTCCATCATCGCCTCCTGTCTTCCTCACACTTCTTCACTGGCTCTTTTTTTCCCCTCCGTCACCTATTCCCTCCCTCAGAGCGCTCCCGACTCCTGCAGAGACATGCTGCGTCATGGAAACGACCGGCTCTGTGTGTGTGTGTGTGTGTGTGTGTGTGTGTATGTGTGTGAGTGTGTGTGGAGTATAGCTGGTGTTAAAGCCACCCTAACAGCACCTCCTGCCGTCCTGCTTGGCAGATCATTATAGGCACTGAAGATTTAAAGGGAGGCTGGAATGATAGTAGAGAGGAGAAAAAGAAAGAGGCTCAGCCCAGAAACATCTGCACCCACTTGTCTGTATTTTTCATAATGTGCCTGTGTGCAAGTTTTTTTATATTTCACATTATCGGCATCTCTGCTTTTATACTTGTATGGTCTTTTGGGTTGTTAAGAGGCAGTTGTTCCCCAAAGTGGATATGACAGACTCACAGTGTTCTCGTGCAGAGGTTAATGGTTGTTCCTGGCTGAGTCAGAACACTAAATTTCATTATTTTTCCATTCACTAGATAATACACCCTCTGGAGTCTAAGATCGTTTTGATTTTGCTTCAAAAATTTTGCCTGCTGGTTTACATACAAAGATCATTTTGCTTTGCACGCAGTTGTGTTTCTCTTTGATCCAACACTATCAAAGGCCGTATGTCTTTAACACAAATGCAGATTTTACACCAGAAGAAATAACTTCGATTGTTTTTTGTCTACACTTCAACAGGGTTCCTGTGGTTGTTTTTATGTGTAGTGGGTGATAGTCTTAAAAATAATTGAGTAGGCTGTTTTTGGAGTCCAGAATTGTGATCATGTGTGAGGGTCTTGCTGTTATCATCCCACTTTCTGTGAACGTCCTCTTTGTATGGAACTACAAGCGCCGATTCTTATCAAATCAGGGATCATGTCTCACTACAGTGCTTACACTGTGCGATTTGAGACCCTTTCTGACCCGATGTGCCACATGACTCATTTTAAAGTCTGACCAAATTTCAGCTTTGTCTGGTGTCGTACGCTGTGCAGTGTGCAGAGCTAGGACTGATCATGGCCCGATCAGCTGCTCCCAACCGTTGTTAGACGTTCAGATGAATTTCTGACATGTCAAAGGTTTTGGTCGACCGTTGTCAGGCTTTCACACAGTTGAAGCAGAGCCACAAGTCGATTCCCCAAGATCATTTCCTTCTTTTGCATCTGAAAGTGACATGGCGACACAACCTGTCATGTGAAACGAAAAAATAGACACATTGGTCGAGCTGTGGCAGCAGCATATGTGCCTCTGATTTTTCCTCCTCCTCCTATCACGATATGAACAAGAGAAATGTTGTGACATTATTGTGAACTTTACAGATCTCTGCTAGCAAACAAACTTCTACCAGCTTCTGAGCTTTCAAACAAATCTTTATTGACAGTTACCAGTACCCAGAATGGTCCGCAGGGTCCGATGGATGGGCCGCTTCATTATTTTCTTTATGCCTGTACAGTGTGACCACTCGTTGTGTCTTGTAGATTGTGCTGTGTAGATAAATTGTGAGCTTTTTCTTTACATCGCAGGTGATTTACTCGTACAGTAGGTTGTGGAATTAAACAACATTTTTAAAACGGGCTCAAATTGCACAGTGTATGCCCAGCTTTATGTACATCTGTCTTGGGTTCCAACGCGAGAACATTTTTGGACAGTTTGACCGTCTATAAAAGAACAAAACATGATAAACTCCTCTGACTCACTTGGTACATTCCGTTTCAGATTCAAGTCCAAATTTGTAACATATCTGTTTAATCTTCCCTCTCTTATCAGCAATGTGTACAACATTCAGATAGTACTTGAGCTAAATAATAAACATCTACCTTATCTGGCAATTTATAGCTTTTATTACTTAAAATTGTCAAAAGCTAAACCTAAATGAATTGGCAACATCGAACCACCGCTGACCCTAGCTCTTCTACTTCTGAGTGTTAGAGGGTGTAAAGATGTAAGTGAAAGCCAAAATGTGGGAACAGCAGAAAAAAAGTGCACGAGTTGATGGATCCCACCCTCCATTCTTCATTCTCCTTAAGCCTCACGATTTTCATCGTTGTGAGATTGTATGAGTTTGCGTGTAGACAAAAATGCCACAGAGAGACACGCAGTGCTTTGGCAGCACTTTCACAACCCACAATGATAGAAGAGGAACCATGAAAATCTCCTAATTATACACACACACACTCTCTCTCTCACACACACACACACACACACACACACACGACAGTGTTGGGAAGGAGACAGGAAAGAAGATTTCTGTTGTAAAATGGGTTTATATCTACATTACTGATGAAGCGACAGAAACAACATATTTGGATTTGGAGCTTATCGCTGCGTACTGTAAATGTCTCTGTGTCAAGTTGTTGTTTTTATCTCTTTCTGACAGAAAAAATTACATCTAGAGGAGCTGTGTGAGAGATTAACATCAATTTAGAAATGTAACATTACATTTTTCATTATATCCTTTTTAAGATGTTGGTATGATTAACATAAACAAACTAGTGTATCACAGATGCAGCCTCCACTTAGCTTTAGATGCTGTGTTACGCCAGGGGTGTCCAAACTTCTTTGAATGGTGGCCAGGTAATTGAACAGTACTTGGGTTATCGAGGTGAAAATAAATGAAACAAATGCAATTGTTTCATCTTTTAGTGAAAATGTACTCAACTTTCTAGCGCTCCTTTACACTTCACACCAGTAACTAAAAGACAAGCTGGGGGCCATTTAAAACTGCTCCGTGGGCTATAGTTGGTCCCCTGGCCAGACTTTGGACATGCCTGTGTTGCACTAACTTAGACTGAGGAACATGTTACTTTTGCTTTATGGTACAAAACTGCAGTTTCAGCAGTTCTGTACTGTATACACTGCAGCTGTCTAGATGCAGTTTGCTATTCCTACGTTCTGTGCATTCAGACATGTCATCATATGCATCCTTTTTTGGCAAGGAGACTTAAAGCAGGTTTTGTCCACCAACCAACTGTGCATTATTAGCTGCAACCAACAGCTCCATAGCTCGCTCAGTCAGTTGGTCAGTTGTCCCGTTGGTGGCCGCAGTTTCGCCCTAGGAGGTTTAGATTTGTCATGGAGGTCAAGTTTGTGTGAGGTTGTGTGTGTGAATGCATGAACGCATCGATGCATGCACTTACATGGTCCCAGCTATTGCAAATTTGCCCTTGAGGTTTTTTTTTTTTACTTCTTTGTTAGATTTGTGACTTTCAAATTTAGCGGCTTGTCGTTAACAATAGAACATTGTGAATGTGTTCATGTTAAAAGATCAATTTGTTTCATCACTAGTTTTTAAGCAAGTAAAAAAAAAAATCAATGCCCAAATGTCACTATTTGAAGTGGTGTCACTTGTGAATGGAGTGAACTGACTGATGAATCAAAGCTAACCCTGTATTTTTACAGAGTTTTGGGATTTAAGGTTGTGCATTGCTGTTCTGTCGTGCTCTTTCTCGGTTTATGCCTTGTACTTTCTAACTTCATTCAAGACACTATTTCCTTCAGCTCCAGTGACGCTTGTAGTACAACTTTTTTCTGTATTTTATGTATGAAATATGTACAGCAATCCCTGACCTATCTGCTTTGTCTTTCTCCCCTTTTCTCTCCCTCTTACCCTCCTACCAATTCTTTCCCATCACTTTTCATCCCCCTTTGTCACCACTGCTCACTCTTTCTCACTCCCTTTGTCTCTGTCTTGATATCATTTATCTGTTCCTCCCTGCATCCTCGTCTCTCCCTGCTTATGTCCCTTCCCCTTCCCTTAGGTTTGTCAAAGTCCTTCCCGTTGGACAACTCTTTGTTCGACAGCTGGCTCGCCCAGTCGGTTCAGATCACCGCTGATGACATGCTGAGCCAGTGGGCTCTGGGTGCCCAGCATCGGGACAAGAGCGGCAGTCTGCTGTCTGACCAGGTAGGCCTTCAGCAGCAGGAGGCCTGCAGAGTGATGCCTCAGCTGTCTCTGAGTTTACTGTAGGTTATAACTTATACATACAATAAATACTACTTTGATAGTGCAGCGGCGGGTTGAATTCAATCGTGGAATTTCACAAATTCAATACTACCAAGATAAAAAAGTGATCTGCAAGCTGAACTTAATTTCAGTGCCACTGCACTGATCAGACCAGTTAAAGGAGGAGGAGGATTGCATTAGCTGCAGTCTGGCTCTTGGCAGTGAACGGCAGCACACATGGCAAAATTCAAACAGCTGAAATCAGCAGCAGTGTCAAGCAGTCCATCACCTCTTGAACTGAGTCCCAGTCCACTTCACTAGTGAATAAAACCAATGCCAGGAGCCAAATAAGGAACCATCCTGCCTACAGACGTGATTGAGACCGACATCCAAAGTTACATTCTTTGTCCAAAAGTTCATCTTAGTCGAGGAGGGGGCCAAAAGGGCCAAAATCCAGACTAAATTGATGCCCACAAAAGTAGAACAATGCGTAGGCGGGGCATCTTTGTGAGTAAACTGATTTAAACAAGCATCTCACACTGTCCATTGTAAAGGAAAGAAAACACAGAGAGATACACTTCTGCATGCTAGTGCGCTGAATTTAACACAATGGTGCATATTAATCAACAAAAACATTACTTTTCTACACATGTACTCCATCAAAGTTTTTGCTCAGTCTAATTAATTTGCCCTGAGGTTGTGTTGTCAGTGTTTACAGTCACCAAAAATGAAGCACTGCTACAGCCACAAGTGGCAGGTTTTTATTAATAACAAAATAACTTTAGCAGCAAATTCTTGATGGCACAACACTATCAAAGTTAATTTAATAAAGATGATCATACTAGGATAATTCTGGTGTGGTAGTATTTTATATTATTCCCACTGTTAACAAATCCAATGAAAATACTCAAACAAGCTAACGATGAATTAATTCTATGAACAAATATTTCTGGTGTGGCAAAGCCTGATATGTCTTAATCCTCCATGCCATAAAGCTCCACTGTTTCATTTATTACAATAAACATGGACACTGTACTTTATTTAAAGTTGATCCCATCAACACCGTCCAGCTGCTGGAAATATTACTGCACCAAATGTGAATTCATCTGCAGCTGAAAATAGGCCCCATGAGACTATTGACTCCTGTTTGAATGATATTTGCCAAAAACTACAGTGGCCAGCTGTTTTATGAAATTATTTAACCTTTTTTTAAAAATGAAACTTTAAATTCATGACCTGCTTTAAAAGATTTATGTCACAGTAAGGAACTAATAGCCTAAGTGCTACAGACACAGACAGACTAACACATTGTTTGACTCCCACCCGAGGCCCTGTGCTGCGTGTCATCCTCCCGCTCTCCCCCATTCCTTGTCAATCTCCAACTGCACTATAATAGTAATACAAGCCCTTTTTCTTTAAAGAGCTGCACTTGTCAGTATTTTAACATAAATGAATAAATAAATAAAAATACAGAGCCAGGGGATGGGGGTAATATTCTGATAAATAAAAACTCTGAATTTCCAAGATTAGAGTTGTACATTTGCATGATAAAACTCGAATGTTTTCTGAGATTAAAGTGGTAAATTTACATGAAAAAAAACTCACAAAATTATTTAAAAAAAAAAAAATTGAATATTCTGAGGGTTATTTGCAAATATATGACTTTATCAGAATATTACCCCCCTTCCCAGACTCCCCCTTTTTTTTTTTAATTTTTTTTTTTATCAGATTTTATCTTTTTATTTATTTATTTTTCAATTTTTTAGTATCTTTTTTTTTTTTTCCTACAATGACCCTACCAAGTAGTTCCACCAAAGAAATGGCACTCCTGTGAGGGCTTAAATATTAGTTTGAATCCTGAGACCCTCTCTGAGGACGAAAGAAGATGCTAGTGAGCTTTCTTGAACTGTCCACAAAAGTAATCTATTTTAGTGATCATTAGTAGTGTTTAACTTTTAAATATTCAAGTTCATAATGCCCTCAAAGTCAAAATTGTATGTCAGTTGTTAACAGTTGTTCCACCTTGCTGCTCTAATAGCACATATAACGAGCCCTTTGAGGACAATTAGCCATATAATTAAAATTGACTTAACTAGACTTGAGCCATTTGCACTGCAGTTTTAAAACCTGTTATAATTCCCAAGCGTGAAAAGAAGTCAGTAAATTATTAAGTTTTACAAAGCTGAAACTCAGCCACATGAAGTTCTCCACTTTTGTCAGATGTCACGACAGAGAGGCCTCCACACTTAAAACATTCATACACCTTTTATTTAGAATCGTTTCAACTCTGGATCGAGCCCTTAAGATTGAATATTTATGCGAGAGGAGTTCGGAGTTGTGTGAGCCTGCCTCACTTCACATTGTGGGTTAATCAGTTCGATGATGGTCAGAGCGGCGCTGCTCTGTGGCTGACCTGCTGTTCTCCTCAGGAATGTGCTCCGTTTGTGTATTGATTGGCAGGGGGCTCCAACCAGAATGCATGATATAACTCCATTGTTTGGGGATGTGTTCAGGGCCAAAAAAAGGGAACGGTCACTTTTCAATAAAACAGAATGATATGAAAACATGATATCCTTACAAAGAAAGATCTGCTAAAATAAACAGATAACAGGGCGTGAAGTCATGGTGGACTTTTATCAAACAAACATGAAAAGTCCCATGATACAGTGGCCTGTTACTGACAATAATAATACCTCATTTTTTAAACAGTACAGCAAATTAGACATTCAACAGACATGTCTCATGAAGAGATTAAACACTGTTAAATGTTGGAGTACATCCACTTTTGTCATTAGATTTCTCGCTTGACAACAAAATGTCTTGTGACATCAGTTGCTCACATCCTCCACTGCTGAGCTGCTGGAAATGTGGGTAGGTGGTGGTGGGCGGGGAGTTTTTGTTCCAAAATATTATGGGTTAGAATTTAAGGTTTCCAAACCAGAAGAAGCATATTCATTGTTGTACTGAACAATGAGCAAGATTCCAGATATCTCCTGAACATTTTCTGTACGTAGTGCACCTTAAAACATGAAGTGCTTCAGCTCTTTTTTTCTTCTCCTCTGATTTACTCTCATCGGCTCTCCTTTGAATTCTTATGCTCTCATCGTCCATCTCCTCTTTCATCTCCAGTTCCTGTCTTTTCTTTTCTGACCTCATTTTTCTTCTCCTCCTGTCACCCAGCTCCTGCAAGGCGAGGAAAGTCTGCTAAACCTTATGATGGAAAACTCCATGCAGTCCACCTGGAAAACACCACAGCTGGGCCGCAAACCGCGAGGGGGCAACAAGCCCCGAGCTCGTGGACACCCGCAACCCACCACCCCCACCCTTCCCCAGACACTCCTGTCTGCTGCAGCCGACTCCGCCGCCAGCAGCCCCTCCACCGCAAAGAGCCTCTGGGCAAGCGTGGCAGAGGAAAAGCCCAGCCATGGGGGCCGGAAAGGGGAAAGGTCCAGGGGCTCCTCCAAGGCCTTGCACCACCACCACCTTCATCACCACCAGACAAGGAGCTCTGACCTGCACAGGGACCCACCACCGCAGCCACCCATCTCCAAAATGGATTCCTGTCACATCTCGGAGGACCGCGGCCCTTGGGACAGCGTCTACGCAGGGAATGGCGTTGCATCTGGTTTCACTGCAAGCTCATCTCCACGTCCAGCCTCCAGCCCCGGGGCCACGTTGCCCGACACAGGGGCGATCACTCGAGGCGGGGGTGCACGACTCCGTCTGTCCCGCCAGGGTAAATCCAGAGGTAGGGGCGTTAGTGGAGGTGGAGGCATAGCAGGGCTGGAGTCTGTGAGCCTGCCGCTCACAGCAAAGGACACGTCCCTGCTGGATGCTGCCGAGACTGACGGGTACTTCTCTGATGGCGAGCAGAGTGATTCGGACACGCGCTCTGGAGGACGCAAACTCCGCTTGCCGCAGTTGCATTCTGGGAACGAGGACCTGCTGAGAAGGAGCGTGCTGGCATCCTAAAGAACTGAGACTCAAACCAACACACACACACACACACACACACACACACACACTCACACACACACAGTTAACCAAGCAAAGTTCTGCTGGCTTATTCTTTCTCCATCTGTGCCCAATATACAGTCCACAAAACATGGCTGGACGGCTTTGTTCAACCAAATCCCTGTCACATATACCAGTGGAAAATCTCTTCAGCTCTCACCTGCTTTGTTTTGGGGGGGAATTTGAATGTAGCTGTTTGCCTGTCGTACAGTAAAGCTTCTCCACCGGACTGTAGTTTGTCGTTAGCTTACGACAAGATGCGATACATTCAACAAATAGGAAACAAACATTACCTTTAGTCCTTTTTTTTGTTTTGTATTTCAGATTCATTTTGTTTCTGGGCGTTGAAGTACCCATTTCTGGCCTCATGTCTGTGGTATCTGCCAGACTTGGGAACAAACACTTTGGGGCATTATTATTATTATTCAAGCTGGTTTCAGGGTCTGCTTTGCTCCTGGTCTTTGTGGCCTGAGATGCATCCATTGAGTCCTTGTTTTCTTGAATACCGTTCAGTGGAAAGACAATTTCACACCAGAGCTGGTCTGAATATGTACAGAGAGTGACATGGGATAACGTGTTCAGCCTTGAAAAGCACAACTAGCTAGTCATAAGAGCTGTAATGTAAGCACTCGTGTGTATAATATGTGCTCGATCAGGGTTGGGGTCAATGCTTATCATGTTGACTCAGTTGCGAAATGTGCTCCACAAAAGTCATCATTCTCAAATTTATCTCCACAGACGTATAAAAACAACCACAGATTTCCAGCTTTTCCAGTTTTTTAATGGCAAATAGATTGACCCCAACCCTGCTGCTCATTCAGATTGTCACACAGAGACACAAACACACAGACATACTGATACACATACTACTTTAAGCAAATCCCTTTGCTCACATCACAGCCGTTGTTGAAATATTTGATCTGACAATTGTCAGCTGCTTTCAAATTCTTCCTAATTCTGAGTTCAGTTTTTTTTTTTTTTATTAGCCTGAATCTTTGGAGAAAAAAAAAATCATCGTAGAAACTCTGTGCCTTCTGTCGCTTGCCCTGTGCCCCTGCCTCCCCTCAACACCCCCCATGCCCCCCCCCTCAACCTTATCAATCAACCAAACAATCACAATCACTGAGTAGATCAATCAGTCGTTTCTCAATCGGATTTGTAACAATCAAACCAAAAGGAAATCCCGTTGGATCGGCTGCCGCGTGTAGCCAGGATTGGGCTCCTTGTCACCTTAACAATTGTCTAGTGCCTGAAACAAGGATGTAAATGCAGCGTTTGCCATTAATCAACAAAGCATCTGCAACGGTTAGCAAAGCAGAGCCACAGCGTACTATCAGTGCAAAGAGCTGCCTACTGTTCTGTGCCCCCCACTCCTTCCTAACTAGATCACTGCAGTCCAGAGCCATCGATGAACAGGGTTTGGCCAGGTTACACCGTGAGCACCATGTTGCTGCCTCTTCTTGAGAGAGCTGACTGCAACAGTAGATACACATGGAGGAAGGACAAACACAGCCTGCCAGCGGCTCCCATTCAAAACAAGTCTTGTAGATTGGTGGCTGTGAAGCCCCCAGCAGCAGGGCCAGGATTTGAAGCCAATTTGACAGAGTAGCCGAACCATGGAATTACAACTTCTGGGTCCTTCAGGTGATGTCATGTGGCCCAAAAATACTTACATCTGTAAATCAGTGGACTCATTTTTTTGAGCATGACAACCCCTACGAAATGACTCATTTCACTATTGAGATTTGATCCTTTTAGTCCCAAAACGTCTCTAAAGTTTATAAGAGCCACATGATTAAATCATTTTATCCCCATTCAAGCTAGCAGAGGGCTTAACCGGAAGTTAGCCACTTAGTTTTCAGTTCTCTTTATATGTCCATTTTGGCCACAACTGCTTGTCAGTTTTTTTTTATTTTGTGTAGCCAGCTTTCTCTCACAGCGGTCAGCTCAGTGGTATGAATCAGTAATGCTTCATTAGTCGAGTTTATTGTGTAAAAATCTGTCTACATTTTGGGCAAAATTGATTGAATTGATCAGGCAAAACTGGAGAAAGTATGTGACAGAATAATCTCAACTCAAAAGGTCTAATTACTGGCTTTTTCAGAACTTTTCTCCACAACTCATCTTGGCTGGTTCAGGTGTCGTCATGTAGAAAAACAAGTTGTATGAGCATCCTAGAAATTATAATTATGTAGTTGTTCTTCGCCCACATTATTGGATTGTTTAAAAGAACCAAAGCCCTCAAAAGTTACAGTTATTTCTTGTTACGACAGTAAATGAGTCCCCCAGCGCTCACAGTGCAGTGTACAGGCATGAAGAGAGTCATCATTTATCTCATCCATGTGTATCTATGCAGTTTATAATAATGGTTTAGTCATATGTTTTATTCAGCTAAGCACTGAGCGGGGCACCAACACGGTTGCCACCTAAGTTTGACGTGGCCACACTCTCGTAACTGATGGCTCTGCTGCACCTGTTCTCCTGTTAGATGAATGATGACAATGTAATAATCAGCTTCAGAGGCCTGCGCTCTTCAGTTCTGGAATTGAGTTGTTTGTAAATTTGTTTTAAACAAAAATACTTTTTTTTGTTGTTCTCTCAGAGAGTTGTATTTTATACTTAAAGCAGTCCATGGTATTCTCAGGGGTTAAAAAAACTTTAAAAAAAAGAATAAAAGGTTTAAAAATGTATCGAAAAAGCGACGTAAGACAGAGATACATATATATATATATATACATATTTTATATCGTATACAATATATATATAAAGTGATGTGTGTATGTCTAGAAACTTCCTTATTTGACAAGCTTCACTGTTTGAACTCCTACACGACTACTACTGAGCATGCTCCTTCTCTCAGTATGACCATATGACCATCAGTCCTGGGTTCAATAGTCTCGTCCAATAATTAATGCTCATTTTGTTTGAGTCACCAGATGAGTGGGATAGGTCAGATAATATTAGCTCCATGGTCAACTGCAAGAAGGGGCGTTGTTTTCATTCTCCCATCTCTTGCAGTTAAGACCCACCCATCTGGTTCTAATGGGTGAAATAAAGCATCACAAGTGATTTTAAGGGCTGCTTAACCCAGGCCTGATGAACAGAGGTGCAAGTCCAATCTACTTCCTCTGTTTTTTTTTTTCTTTCTGTATGGACAGCTTCTAACCTGTCTTCTGAAGTGACCACGCCAAAGAACAGATCTGTGTATCAAGGCAGCATATTTACATCTTATCTACACAAACACACATACACATGCTCCGTCTCTGGTTTTCAAGATGAAGAATGTTAGATAAGGATGTCAAACAACTCTTGCTGTCCAGGTCAGCTCAGTTTGATCTCAACCTGGTTCGATCCAGCTCAGTGGGGTTCAGTCAGAAACACCGTAAGCTCAGGCACGGTGCCGTGGTGTTGTGTGACCTCCTCTAACGCAAGTGGGGGCACTCTTAATTCTACTACACCACCACCAATAAACCCAACCTGGATTCTCCCACATCTGCACCCACGGGGGTTCACATAGGAAAAGCCTGTCGTCACAGTAATGGGCTGGCGATGGTTGTTGAATGCAGACTCACACATATAACCCCCTTCAGAAAAAGCCAAATGCTGCTGAACTGAACACACAACTCACATACACATACACACACACACACACCAGAGCTGGTATAACAGGGTTATAATGTACAAGATGACTAGTTTTTTATGTATATGTGGTCCTGACTGCATCAGGAAGTATGAGCTTACTCAGAGTGAAACGCCCCCTATCAGCAGGAAAGTATTTACTGGTGACAGTGCAGCGTCTCTGTCTCCTTTTGTCCTTTGGATGTAGCCATCGTAGAAGATTCACATTGTTGGTCCTCCACACTTGTCTTTTTTACGCCATGAAAAGAGCTGGAAAAACCTTCTTTTCAAATGGTTTTGTGTTGAAGTATGTCTACAGCTTTCATACATGACAGGTGGAGGATTATGGACTTCTACGTTGGCTACCGTTATTACAACCCCCATGGAACCGACCGCAACAACACATACAACAACAATAACTGCAACAAAGCTTGTGTTTTGAAGCGAGGATGTGGTGACGTATCGTCATTACGGCCCACAGATTCCTCCAACGGGGGTGGTTGTTACCATTCATGGGTTGCTAAGACAGAAACATGTAATCTTGGTTTCAATATTCAGTGTTCAGAGTAGCCTGACTTTGTAGACAGTGGTATTAGACAAGGCCTCACATGTACGGCCTTAACATGTAGTAGCAAATGCGAAGGCTGCACAGCGCTGTTAGGTAGAAGAAGAAAAAAATCACCCTTTTGTTTGGCTGATTTTCCTCTACAGAAGTTGTGGAGGTGGTTAGGTGACTTATTGCTGTTTCTAAAGATTCCCTCCTGTTTGTAAGTCAGATTTGACCGCAAGAACTTTCCACCGGAGTACCTTGTCAGGCAAATTGCATTTTTTGATTTTTCTTTTTTTTCCCAGATGCTGTGCAGCCTTGGCAAACACAAACTGGTTATTATTCTATATTTACAGTGTGGCTTCAATGCCATCTCCTTCCGCTTAGTAGATACTGTAGACTGGAGTCTTTTACAGGTTCTTTTTATCAATATCCACTAGAATACAACTTCAAAGCATCACTGTCCTCTGTGTGGTACGCTGGTGTGGGTGTTGGCTCGCAGCCCGAAATGTGCACTGATGATCTTTGAATTTTGCAACTCTGTCAGGTCGGATATCCAGATTAGACTTTTCTTTCCTTTTCTGGGTTTAATCTCTAATATCAGTGATGAAATTTTCAGCCTCAGAGTGAGGCATCAGTGTCAGTATCAGCTCAAGATCTGCTAGAATATTGGAGGTTATGTTCGTCTGTGCAAGCTCACCATTTAGAGGGCATGGTTAAGACAGTCTGCATAATGGATAAATATACAACTATAGTTTTCTAAATGGTGAGCTGGTGCATGTGTGAGGGCAAAACCCCTCTCCCCTCCAGGAGTTGGCATGAATGCTACACCACGGAAATAAAGCTGGTGGGCATTGTTCACGTAATGGCAGGTCAGGAACACACCTACACACAGTGATGCACTCCACCTAGCCTTCTGCTGAAAAGCTGGTTAAAGGCCAGCGCTGATTGCTGCAGGCAATTGGAACCTCGCCTGTTATTCAAACAGCTGCTGTCTACTGTACCGACGCTGTTGTAAAACTCCTTGGAAAGACATCACTGCACCAGCAGGGTTGGGTTCCTCAGAACTTCCTCAGCTAAGCAAAGATCATGTTTAAAGCTTTTTTTATTAGTTGGGAGGCAAGTTAGGACCATTCAGCAACAAAATGCTGGTAAATGTTGCTGTACAAAACAATTTTGCAACAAAACCATCTATTTGATTGAGACAGACACATTAAAACAAGCTGTTGCACCTACTGGATGGGAAATTTCAGTAATTTTGAGACAAAAACTGATTGTTGCCCTGAGGTGGTTTTTGGGAACCAGAAGGGCATCGAGATGCTGTTCATAGGATGTCTCTCTTTCTCTGTCGTTCCTCCTTCAACCAATAAGAAAGTGGTTTTAAGGCTGTCTGTAGGTCAGTAAAGCCAGGATTGGCTTTACATTCGTTAGTGATGATGAATTTCATTTGATGTGATAAAGGTGAATGGGATACCTGACAGCACAACTTGTTGCAGATGATTAACTTTGGATTTTTAAATGTGTCTAGAGCTGAAATCTTGACCAAAGTTGAATTTATTAATGGCCTGTCCATAAAATAGGTAAAAATGACAAAAGACTGTCACTTTTTAATCAGTTGGAAAGACTGACCCAATGACTGTTTAGTGCTTCCTTTTTCTGATACAGTTGTCCAGTCCTTGCTTTATTGTCCTACGGCAGCCCTACAAACCCACCCACCCACCCACCTACCTACCGCTGGAGTTTATACACATTTACAATAATGTATAATACTGTTCAACTACTACTACTAGAAACATTTTCATTTTCCGTGTTTTGAAAAAGCCTTTGGAAGCTGTTTTTTTTTTCTTTTGTAACGCTTTAGCTGGCCGCTGTGGCTCGTATCAAACTAGAAAGCTGACTCATTATCTGCTTACTCTGTTTTTACTGGCGCTTTGCTCTCCTCTCCGTTACAGCAAAGTTATGGCTTCAAGGTCTCAACATCCACAACCCAGACACACTGCACAGATTGGAGGTTTAGTCATACAGACTGAGCCGTCGTGGAGGCAGAAACAAGCTCAATTGTCAAGCTTAAATTGGTGGAGTCAAAGAACCACAGTGATTTGAATCAGAGGGGGTTTTTTTTCTTGTTCATTCATGATCTTGCAGGGTAGCTAATTGGCATGCCAAGATCCAATAAAGCCAAGAACAGTCAGTTCAGTCAGTTTGAACTTGAAGGGTCACTTGGAAGAACTAGTTAAACTAAGTGCATAAACATGTTTGAGAAATATGTGAGCAAATGATATGCCAGAGTAAAAATCACTTGGTTGTCAGTTATAGATTTACAACGATTAATTGATGAGTCGAACAACAGACAATAAATTGGCAACTATTTGGATGATCCAATAATCATTTTAGTCATATTCTCTGGTTCCAGCTTCTCAAATGTTGACACTGCTCTTTGTCATACACAATGTAAGAAAAATCTTTGGGTTTTGGAGGGTTGGTTGAACAAAACAAAGACATTTGAAGATTACCATGAACCTTGAGAAATTGTAATGGACAGTATTTAGATATTTAAAAGACAAAATAAGTAAACAAAAATTAAAATATACGTTAGTTTCAGTTGTAGGTTTTTTTGTTTTTTTATTTTGGTTTTTTTCCCCAACAAAAATTCCAAACTTTGTCTTTGTCTTCTGTGGTAGCAAAGCAAATATCTTTGGGGTTTTAACAGATCAAGCAGTTTAATTGCAGATTAATGGCAAACCAAATGTTAGCCTGAGGAGATGTCTTGATATGGCTTGTTTTGTCCAATGACTGTATATAAAGATGGACAACGTGCCTCCATTTCCTCCCACTGTACCAAAATAAAGCCAAAATATCCTGGATACAGCCACTGCCATCTTGCACAGATGTCATTTGGAGTCAGATTTGGCGCAGCAGCGATCTCGGCGGTATTGAGTTCCCACCCACACACACGTCCGGCCAATTGTGAGCAGCGCCATTGATTGTGAGCATAGTGATTGGCACATAAAGCTGTTTATTGTGACATCATTCCCCTTTTTATAGCATTGAATAACTTATACTGCAGCCAGCCACCAGGGGGCAGTCGAGATGTTTTGGCTTCACATTTGGGAATTAATTACATAAAACAGATAAAAGCAGTAAAGCTGCCCACTTGAGGACTGAAACCAGAGAATATTTTCCATTTTTGCTTGGGTAAAAAACTGCAACTGTAAACCGATTATCAAAATTGTTGCAGTGTTGCTTTTCTTTTACAGGACTTGACAATTAATCATCAAAGTGTTTCACATGACTTAATGCCTTCTAGATAAGATAGAGTTGACAGCAAAAAAAGATAAAAGAAAAACACCAAGCAGAGTGGTTTTTCAAGAGCAGATGTTTTATTTTTATGTAAAAGTTAAAGAAAACCTGACATGCTGTAATAGCTTGCCTTCAATTTTTTTACTCTTTGCCTTTCAGTGGGCATCAGTCCAACATCACTTAACCCAAAACAGTCTTTGGCTCCACCCATGAAGGTTCACCACAAACAGTGAGATGACGTCTGCCTCCAGAACAGCTCCAAGAAACGTTTTTCTTTTTTGACTAAAGCTCCCATCTGCACATACTGTGCACCTTACTCTGTCTCCGCCATACAACATCTTCCTCACTTCTCCTCTTCCCACCACCAGCAAAAAACAACCCCTCCTGTTGTGCCCCCCCCCCCTGCCCACAACTCCTCCTCTTTCCTCCTCTCTCCTGTCCGGTGATCAGCCTCCTTGGCCGGCACGTGGCTCTTTATTGAATCGCTTTTGAAGCATAGGACGATCAAAAAAGGAAAAACAAAAAGAAAAAAAAACGTAAAAGAAGAATAAAGGATGTCTGTAGCTTTAAGGACAAATAATGACAGGCACGTGTTGTGCAAGTACGTGTGAGGAGGGGAAAACGTTGCAGTCTGCTTTGCTCTGGCCTGGAGAGAGAGAGGGGAGAGAAGAGAGATGGATAGAAAGAACAAGCAGAGAGGAGGGAGACGTTTACTGAACCGGAGCCAGAGAAGCAGACAGAGAAAGAGTACAACTTGTTCTTTCCCCTGCGTTCTGTTTGCAGCCTGTCCGCACAGTCAAGTTAACAAGCAGCTAATATAAACAACACCAGGCCCTTCCCTTCTACTTGCCCTCTCGCCTCCTCATCTCTGTCTCTCTCTTTTTCTCTCTGTACTTTCTCTTCTCTCTCTCACTACAGCCGGGTCTCCATCCAAGTATTTCCTTTACAAACTGTAACAATTGAATCAGGAAAGCAGAACGGAAACCAGTGAAATTTCCATTAAATGGCATGACCAGCCCCGCGAACAATTCAGTTTTATGGCAGGCTATTTTAATATCGACTATGACTTTCAATAATGCTAATATAATCATAATAATAATAATCTCCCTCTGTGGTTAGTTGATGCATTTATTTGTCCTCAGACAAAAGCATCAATTTGGCCAACTGCCAACACAGATAATAAACAAGGTTACAAAGATAAGGCTTGCGATATTCTGTTTTTGTCTTATTGTCAACAAATCCCATGAAAAGACCAAAACCAGCAATTACTCGATGCCACTAACAAGTAGGACCAAGTTCTCTCCAAAGCCTAATTGATCTTATTCCTCTGTGCCATAGCAAATGAAAACAGATCACTGAGCCCAGCTGTTGTTACACTGGATGACATGTTCCTTCATTAATGTGAATACAGCCACTGTAGTTTCACTCAATCAGAGATATGCCGTCCAACTGCTGTACATTCGAAAATACTACATTCGACTGTGCAAGCAGCTTATTATGATCTATAGTTACGTTTATTGTGAGGCAGTAGTGGCCATAGCAGTTATTACAAGAGCAGAGAAGGCGAGACATGAGCGAGCCACAAAGTCCTCGTATTGTTGTACAAATATCAAAGGAATCTGCATATGGGTCACTCTGATCTTGTCACATATCGATGTTTGGTCATGGACTTTCCACATCCAGATATTGATGTGCAAGGTATCCTGGGTGCGTTTGTTGTTGACGTTCTGGGACGCCGTGTCAAGTTCTGCCTGTTACATGCATTGTCTTCTGTCAAAATATTAGGAAATTTACAGTTAACATTCACTGTCTTAAAAGATAAACACACTACATCGGTACAACACCACAAATTCCACTGTGTTTTTGGACTCATCCACTACCACTCCCACCCGCCCCAGTCAGGCTTCCTCCGCCTTAACTATCGTTCTAGCCCCTCTGCATTTCCCCCTGACGCCGCTGGGCGCCATTGAACTATAACAGCGACCAGCCATGTATCATGCAGACATTAAATGATGTCTTTTTTCGTTTGGTGTCTGATGATGCAAGTCACTGCCCAAGCGCAAGGTTTCGACGACTTCTGAGTGAGAATGGGCAGGTCAAGCAAACACAGGACTGTCACCCAGGGGACTGGTGTTTGTGGCTCAAAGTC
The DNA here is from genome assembly GCF_006386435.1 of Epinephelus moara. NCBI lineage: Eukaryota > Metazoa > Chordata > Actinopteri > Perciformes > Serranidae > Epinephelus > Epinephelus moara. The sequence goes on along the minus strand of NC_065508.1, from coordinate 6,129,857 downwards.
ATCGGTGACGTCTATTAATAACAACTCAATCTAGTATGCTAGTTTGTGTAGCATACTTTGCTAGTGACGTATGTGATGTGTTGTTCGTCACGTATGTCATGTTACGTTAAAGACAAAAGTGCTTTTTTGATTCTAAAGCGGGATGTTTTTATTCTAAACCTAACCAGGTAGTTTTGGAGCGGAACTGCGACTGTTTAACACTGTTAAGGACGTGCTTCAAACTGCGACTGCTAGAATGGTAATATATGTAGTTTTGGAGCCAATTATACAAATCGTTTTGCAGTCAGTGGAAATCAACCTGTGCTGTTGTTCAAATATGAGAGAGTGTTGTCAAATGTCTATTCATCCGCAGCTGAAAATAGTCCCCAACAAATCTGTTATTTAATTAATTTTGATTAATGTTCACTAAAAGCAACAGTGCTCAGCTGTTTAAGTACTTTACTGAAGCCTAACTGACCAATTTGTAGGCAAGTGTTGAGGGTTGAAGACACGGAGGATGGACACATTGTTGGTTTTGGTCTTTTCACTGGATTTGTTGGTTTAACAACAACAAAAAAATCTATATCACCAGCTGTGTTCTTTAAATGTCCTGATCATTTTTTTTTATATACCAGCTTTTGATTTTTTGCACCTAATCTGTCTATAATCACCAACTATGGTTATATACATTTGCATTGAAACGTTTGGCCAATAACAATTCAGTCCTGGAACTGAATCAATTTTATATGTCATTTTTCTTAATTTAACTCAAGACCTGGGTGGAAACATGTCCTCAGAACCCTTTTATGGTTCCTCCCCCGCAATCTTCGCAATTTATTCAGCCTCCCGTTACATCTGGTTTCACCATTAGGCTCCTGGGAGGTTCAGACTCTGCTCACACATATATCATTGCAAACAAATTGGAGGTGTGAATGCAACCAAGACACACTCCAGATCTATTTGGCCGAAGCTACCATCTCACACTGACGATCAAAGCAACATTTGTAACATTAAATTTAGGTTCAGCCAGGAGCCATACAGACGTATAACAAGAGAACGTTGGTGGGAATCTGTTTCATGAGAAGAAGAATGATTTCAGTTCAGGCACCGGAGACTCTTCCAGGTGTAAATGTAATCTAAATAACTCACGTCTCAACACACTCTAGATTTAAGATGAAGGTTTAGAACATTTGTTAAGAGGCCCTCTGTACTGTCTGTCTGTCTCTGCTCTTTCTCCCACTCGTAATTTCGCTGCTGTGTTTGTCTCTGCTTTATTTCTTTCTCCTGATTTCCATTATTTTATTTTGTTCATCCCTGTTCTTCACTGCTTTTGTAATCTGACTTTTTTTCTCTGTCACATACACACAGAACAAATGTTTATCTTCTTCCTCTGAGGCAAATAAGTATTTCTGTTTGCCTCCACTGCCTGATCTTAAATACATGCAGGAAAGGAAAATGTGTTTTGATTGCATAAATTGAGGAAAGCGCAAACCCTCTGTACATGTGTGTCTGTGTGTGTGTTCTTCTGATAATACAGGCTGTGTGTATGCAGACAGGTGTGTATGTTCTCTCCCTAACAGTCTGTGTCCACACTAAGCCAGCTAATTTTGAAAACCATTTATGTAAGAAAGAAACATGAGTCCACACTAGCATTTTCAGGTATGTGTTCATAAAGATCTCCATCTACACTGAAATGGCTGAACAAAAGGAAAACATCCTATTTCAGTCTCTGGTCACTCAGCTGGTTAAACATCTGTTGTGTCCCCTCGTACTTTCTCTGACCACCTATTTTGAGTTTTATTACAGCAAAATTTTCATCTTAGTTGTTCTCATTTAACAAACAGTTGCCAGTTTTATACACATAAAACGCCATTTTTAGCTAGTTAGGTGTACGTAATGATTTGCAAATTTGAAGCAAATGTGTGATTGTAATATTGAGCCTTTTAAATAAAATTATGTTTGTTTACATGCATATAAGCAGCCATCTTTCAGTTGGCTTTAAACACTGAACAGATTTGTTGAACGTCATGTTTCTGTAGTCGGAGAAGGAGATTCGAGAAACACGATTTTCCCAGTTAGATTTCTGCTGGAGAAAGCCAATTTCAAGGCCTTGTAGACACATAACTCATTTCTAATCAGCTTTTACATGGCAGAGACTTCAGACAGAGAAAGTATCGCTGCAGCAGCAAAGCTGCTGAATGAGAGCTGAGATTACACACAGCGATTCCATCTCGAGTCTGACCAAAACTTCAAAAGTTGCCTCTAGAAGTCTAAATAAGTCAGTTTTTACAGCAGAACAGACATCACATTCAGACACATTTGCACATGCAGCTTGATGACAACATGTTTATTGTGTGATTATATGTTAACATCTAAAATGAGTGATCACAGAGAGGGTTAGAAGTGACAGAAAGTCTTAACCTTGCTGCCACTCAGACCGCGGTTACATCATGTTTTTCCAAAAGCACTTATCATGTACAGTGTAACATGATGCTGGCATGTATCCACTCTGGTGACAGCTGTCGAAAAATCTTTGTTTTCTGTTTAGAAAAACACCGGCTTGGTGTGGACACAGAGCCAAAACAGATTTTTGTGGATGTGCTCTGAAGCATTTCCATCTCTTTCTCCTCTCCTATTCATAATCAGTTTCTCTTTCTCGTACTTGCTCTTTAACTTTGGGTTGCATTTTCTGTCTCACCCTCTGCTCCACATGTCTGTCTATTTTTATTCACTTTCTCCTCCTCTTCTTTTCTCAGTATCCCTCCTCAGTGCAGAGCAGGCAGTTTCTGACTCTCATTAATAACAAAAAAATTCTCGCTCCCCTCTCCTGACCTGCGAATCACAAAGTTTTCTCCCTCAGGTTTGAAACACATTATGAAACAAGAATTCAGCGTTTTGGTATGCAAAATTTCAGCAACTTTTCGTTGCCACAACTTCTCTTCAGTACTGTCTCCCGTACGCACTTATGAGTATCTAATTTTTATGTTAGTTATTTTAAGCACTTAGTTCGCCCTCATGTGTTTGCATAATTGATCTTTGAACAGTTTCTCCCTTCTCTCTGCTCTCTGATGACATTCTTAAATAATATTGGGTATCATTCTGCAACATGGGACTGTTTTGCATCATACCGGTCATATTTAGGCACTATTTGAATTTGATATTAATCAAAGCAGAGATGGACACAGGCTTTTTCTCCTCCTCCTCTTCTTCCTCCTCCTCCTCCTCATGTCTTATTTGTCCTTATAAAGGTGTTAAAATCTCTGCTGTGGTGTCCAGTTTCTCCTCCACTCTGCATCGGTTCTTCAATACAATAATATGAATGTTGCAGGAGTTTATCCTTCTGTATTCTTTGTTTCAAAGAATGTTGTGCCATTTGTTAATAGCAAAGAGAACTATTGAACATATATGAAAAAGAAGAGCTATTTTAAATTATTTTTTGGCTTTTTTTGCTATATTTATTTTCTTGTATTAGAATCTTCTTTGTAGGAGGGAAAAATCAAAAACTGTATTTTTCATTAGTGCGAAAAACCTATTTTCTTCCTTTTTGTACAATTTCGATGTTTTAAGCGAGACTTTGAAAAGCAATATGATGATGATGACGATGTTTCCTGTGACTGTATCTGCATGCTGTTTGTGTTGCCTTAATGATGGCTGCATCCCACTATGATCCCACCCCCAACCTGTCTGGCCCCCTTCCTCACCCAACTCTGACCCCGCCCCCTTCAACTCCCACCCTCATCTGATGGAGTCCCAGTCCCATCTGATCCAGTCCAGACCAATCCAGTCCAGTCCAGTGCAGTCAATAAAGCAGTGCTTTCTGTGTACACAAAACTCTCTGCCTCTCTGTTCATCACACAAACTGACCTCTCACTGGTGTTTTTCTAATGGATTTACAAAGAAAGAAAAATCATTTAAATTGACAAAAATGACCTTTTTAGCCCTGAGTTAACATATATAGTATATTCATAAACCGATCTGAATTATCTTAATGACCAACCCTTTTATAATTTTTAGATAATGTCTTAATGGTTTTGGTTCAGCAGAAAACTTTGACATTTTGTGACTCATAAATTTGTATGTATTTGTGTATGGTGATCTTTTCCTGTGCCCTCTGAAAGTATTTCTTTTAAACATTTTTTGCATTTGGAAATGTTGAGGCCACATTTATTTATTTATTTATTTTAATCATCTACAATACTAAACCTGTTTCATATTTTTTAGAACTTAAAAACTAAAAGTAATTTGTCATTGTCGAGACCTTTTACTCAAAACCTCAAATGTCAACCTCATGGGGATGATCAAGGATTCATCCTCTGGGAACCATGACTGTACAATTTGGTGCCAATCCTTCAATAGATAGTTAGATAGTCACCTGCTGGAGGTGCTAGAGGAAAAATTGGGATCACTATAATCATTAGGATTAATCTTGGGCACTGTGAAAATGTCTGCTGCATGGTACCACTCAACTTGACTCAGCTCACCGTACTTTTTTGTATTTCCATTGGTAAAAGTTGTGGATAATGCCTAGTACGTTTTCGGTATCACTTTGGCTGAGACTCCATGTGAGCTGAGCCAATACTAAAAAGTCGAGTTAAAACACTGCAGACCACTGACTGGTCAGACAGAGCTGTCAGTAGCGACCGCCATTTATTTATTCACTTGACCCAGATGTTTTAAACGCACAATGTGGTGAATAGACAAAGTGCAGACATTTCTCTGTGTTGTTGCCAATGAAAGGATCCAGCGAGATCTGGATGCAACATGCACTGTGTCACATTGAAGATGATGTCACAGCAGTTTCACAGTGAGTTGCTACCACGAGTCCTGCCTACACAGACCAAGTACTAGGCCTATCTGTAGTGGACAACGAAATTGAGAAAAGCACCTGAATCAAAAGTGAGTGAGTCGAGTTGAGCTGAACCATGCAGTGGATTGAGGCATTTCATGTAAGTCCATCCAATATACAGTATATTTTACTAAAACGTATAAGCCTCGTGGAGGTGATGAAAGGAAAGTGAGGAAAACACCAAAGTCAGCTAAATTCAAAGTCACATCTTCAAATTGGTGTTGTCTGACCAATAGTTCAAAACCCAAAGACAATTTACTGCACACAGAGGACAAAGACAACCAATAAATATTGAACACGTTCTCATTAGTGCAGTCAGAACAGGTCGATTTGTGGCACTGCCAAAAAAAAAAGACAAATGATTAATCAATTATTAAAATGGCTGGCGACGACTTTTCTGTAGATCAACAAGGGTGGGTATTAGTGTGTTGCAAGTAATGCACATGACTACAAAAAAGTATACTTTTTAAGGAACGAGTACTTTTCATGTTCCTTTTTTAAACTGTACTTCTGCTCTTTACTCGAGGATTTTTTTGAGCCAATAATCTACTTTTTACTTTACTACACTATAACTACTATAAATACTATAAATTGCCATTTATACCTTTGTACAACAAGTCTGTTCTAAATAGGATTGAGTGTAGGGGGAAGAGCACAGAGGAGCACCCCTTCAGCCTGCCCTGCCTACATCAAGTTAATTTTTTATGTGCAATGTTAATCTTTGATGTTATGATAAGGAAGAGAGGGGCAGAAAGGAAAAGATAAAGACAAAGTAGGAGACAGTTTCTCTCAGTTGTGTAGGCAATCCTTATTCATTTGATTAGCTGACCTGCTCATCAAAACAAGTGCTGTATTTTTCATTATTTTGCACTGTACCGTAATTTATTAACCAGATACTTTTTTTTACTTTTATTTGAGTAAGTTTTTGAAGGGGTAATTGTGACTTTTACTTGAGTCATTTTCGTTTCATTTCAGTACTCTACCCACCACTGAGGTCAACTGATGTTTTAGCTCTGTAATGAAATCACTATAAAGAAACTTTTTATCAAGACTAAAAGACTATTAAAAAAAAGTCAACAGCAGACTCCATCTCTAAGGACCAGGACTCCTCCTAAAGCTGGTTTCTGACCAAATGGATCTACCTGCCAAGAAAGACCTTGATCAGAAATGCAGCCAAGAATCCCAAGACCACTCTGACAAAACTCCAGTGTCCTTCAATCATGATAGAAAAACTTGCCAGAACAGAAACTGTCAGCACAGGCCTTCAAATAAATTCAGAAGTCAGCCTCTCCTGAAACAACACATGGCAGCAGCCTGGAGTTTGTCAAAAGACGTGTGAAAGACTTAGAGCATGATGTAAAAGATTTGCAGTCTGATGAAACAAAATTCAAAAAGCAGCTGATGCAAAGTGTCTGCTGGAACTGGGCAGAGCTTATCAACCCTCTAACACCATCCATACCTCGGAGCGCGATGGTGCAGCTTCAGACTTGGCCAGGGAGGACAGGGAGACTTTGCCAGAGGTCCAGAGGAACAATGCAGGGATCCAAACACAGGCAAATCTCGAGGAGAGCAAGTTTCTAGGTGCCAAAGGCCTAAGAGCGGGGCCAACAAATTTCTCCTCCAACAGGACTCAAACATGCTGCCAAATCAATGTTGGAGTGGCTTCACAACAAGAATGTGAAAGTCCTTCAGCAGCCTCAAAGCCCAGATTTGAATCCCAGACAAAATCTGTGGAATGACTTGAAGATCGAGCCATATCGGCAGAATCCAAATGTGCCAAGCTGATGCAGATGTTTCCAAAAGGAGTTGAGGAAAAGTTGCTGTGACAGTGTCATCTTACACTTTAATCACTTTAAAGCTGTATCAGTCATTAATATTTAATAACAATGGACCAAATGACTGTGTAATGTGAGATGGGTCTTTCACAGCGACAAACCCACAGAGAATTATCTCTGCTCCATGGCGTGTTGTAGCATCTTTCAGCTCATTATTTGGGTTTTGCTTAACGCCAGTGTTCTGGTTCACTCTGGCTGCTTTCATCAGCATTGTTTCCAGTTGTACAAAGATGCTGTTTTCAATGAAAAATCTGTGCTAAATGTGCCAAACAGCGGAACACAAAGTCTGCGAATGGCTGGTGAACATTACTAAGCATTTAGCAGCTAAAGGGCAAGATATTTCCCTTTGTTTGTTGAGACCAAATACAGAAAGAGAGTGAATATTAGACTTACATTTGAAGGGTGGACAGAGCCATGACTCCAAATGAACACTAATGTTGCTCCGTAACTGCTGGATGTGCAACTAGGCAACTGAGCAGTCCTGTCTCCTAGAAATAACCTTTGTATACAACTAATCTGACACAGCAAATACGTTTTTATACAAATGTAATGCTGAGCAAGTTAAGTTGTCTTTTAACATAATGAGGGAATGTTGCTAACAAATTTATCTGGCAAGTTGCTTAAATGTTGATACTTAACGTAGCAGCAAAATGATCAATGACAATCTATTTCAGTTGCTTTGCACCAAAATAGGCAATCTTGCAACACAGTATCCACTCATAGTGGGTAGATTTATTTCCTTTTTTATGAACATTTAACTTACACCACAATCTTTCCCTAACCTAAACCAAAGTTCTTTTGTTGCCCATATCTAAGACAGGAGTTAGGGCATGAACCTGGGTCTGGTGTCAAGGTCCTGCACTTTGTACACCCACCCTACTCTCCAACCACCTTCTTCTGAAGCTTATTGGGCACATGAACGTAGTGTTTTGTTACCTGAAAGAAACGTCTCTGAACAAAATCCAGGCAGCGATTACGTTGCCACAACAACATAATTAAGAAAGCAGTTCGGTGACATGCAAACATTTTCTAGGAGACAGGGTTGTGCTGAGATTGTCTTAACACGTGTTCGCAAATTAAGGGCCCTGACACACCAAGCCGACAGTTGGCCATTGGTCAGTGTTGAGCTGGAGAGTGTTTTCCTCTCACGCAGGGGCAGAGCGTACATGCTAGTTGGCTGTTGACTGTAGTCTTTGCCATGTGTTCATGTGCAACTCTCTGGCAAAGACACAAGCGACATGAGGCGACGCAACAGTCGGCTTTTGTCGCTGCTAGTTCTTTGATGTCGGTTTGGTGTGTCAGGGCCTTATGGTTCATGATGATATAATACTTTGTGCTCTTAAATTCATGACTAGTGCACAAAAGTTACTTATTCGTGGTCCTGATTTGGCACATTCAGTCAGCCAAGTTTGAAGTGGCAGTTTCTACCATGGAAAAAATAAATCAAGAAAAATAAAATCACCGGGTAAAGAAGAAAATATTCTTGAAGCTCAGTTTGTATGAACTAGATGACCTCCAGTATTTGGACCCAAGTGCAGCACAAAGGAAAGCAGGAGCAGTTAGAAATGACTTTTACTGTTTACTGCAATTCAGCAGGTACAGGGCAGCACACAATACAGTTCCACACTACAACAGTCTCTTCACAAAGTCCTTGGCAGCCAAACTAGGCTGGGAGGCAGGTGAGTGAGCGGTAATGTTAGCCCAACAGGAAACACAGTTCAGTTGAGTAACAGGCAATGATACGGTGGAGGAGCAGGCGAACCAGAAGGCAGACAGAGGGCAGGTCGTGGCCAGGTGGAAGGTCAAGTAGCCAGCAGGTAAATACTCACAGGACGCACACACAATGGTGAGTGTGGTGACACGGTGAAGATTTCTGAACCTCAGGAAACCACAGGTAAGCTGATTGGAATAGTCAAACTGTTGCATTGTTGTCGTCGGATGAAAACGTGAAGCAGCCACGGGCAAACAGGAACCAAGGACGCGAAGCAGGTCTAATGGCCGGGGACAGAAAGCTGATGCATTTACCGGTAATCAGGTCAAGCAGGTAGGTCAAAGAGTAAAAAGAGTGGTGAAGAACAATCTGGCAATAAGAAGCTGGGGTATATGTACCAGCTGAGAGTAATGAGGAACAGGTAAACTGTGTTGGCTCGATGAGGTGACCGTGGTGGACAGGCAGCAGCAGGAAAAGTATAGACAGGTGATTGGTTGCCAGGTAGGACTAGCAAAGTGGCAAGATGAGCGGAAAATTACTGACTGAGACCTGAGTGACTGTGCATGCAGAAAAGAGCAGTGACCAGGAATGCAAAACTGTGACACTGTTATCCTGTAAAATACATTTCAGGGATTTCAAAGAGCGGTATGTTGACGTCACAGTCCAAGATAACATTGTAGCATCGTGATCGTGACTCAGTGTGAAGGGTGCACGCAAGAAGAAGATGATTTTTAATTTAAGAGCACAAATTACTCCACGATGCACTTTTTTCCCATCCATTACACTATTCCAACTTAATATTTGTGTGCTATATGTGCTAATATGTTCTCATTACATGATATTTAAAGTAAGTAGTTACATTTTGAATTATTTTTGAGTTCATGCTGTAGCTTCATAAAATGCAGGGGAAAGACAGGGACTTTAAATACTTAATGAAGGCATAGTAAATACAGGCTCTGTCCTTGTGGATTTATTTCAGGGCCTTGGAGAGAGAAGCAAGGGTCGATGAATCAACTTCTCAACATTTTCTCTTTTAGATCTCTTTTTTACTGACTGTTTTTTTTTCCCTGCGTCATCATCTGACCATATCCTTCTGCTATTTTCCATCTCACTGCCATGTCTGCCTTCTAATCTAAAACCGTCCATTGGATACTCAACTCTCTCATCTATCTGATTCACACAAACACAGCCTGGAAACAAGCCAAACAAACAGACATATTCATAATAATGGAAATCAATTTAGCAGCACAAAGCGAAAAGCACCTGGAGGGACTTCATACACCTGGCTTTCCTCACAAAGCTCTCATTTTCATTCTTTCCCCATGGGGCCATTTTGAAAATCATTTTGTTTTGCAATCTAAATGTTATTTTTCCAGCCTATTGTGAGGGCTTAACTGGCTCAATCTGCTGTATAGTTATACTACTAACCTATCCCACCACAACTTCAGGGACCTCAAAAAGGAGCGCTGGGTACCATTTTCTCTTTAATAAAATCAGGGTTTTATTTCCTGTGTCTGCCATCCAGTCTCACATCCTCAGATGGTGTTTGGGAAACAGCAGGATGAAGTTTCAGAGCTGAGGGTGCCACGAGGGAGTCAGGCGAACTTTTCCATGCACCTGCCACAGTGCCTGGTGTTTTTACCAGCAGCAGTTATTTAAGCTGTGGTAGGCAAGATTTTTATGTTAAAATGCACCTGTGCTATCAGACCTAAATCTTCAAGTAAGGATGAAGCACAGAAAAGCATCACATCTTTCACACTAATTGTGATAATACACATTCTCTGGTGTCTGGTATGAACATTTCTCTCCATACAGAAAGTGAAGACGGGCAAACTGAACGGTCTCCTCGAGCAGCAATCAAGCTCTTCATCCACAAAACACTGGACTCACATTAAATCTGTTTTGTAATGTCCTGGGGTTATATCCACAAACTGTCCTTAGGCTATAAATGGCTCCTAACTGAGAAATTCATTAAAAATAAAGTTCATGTCAATGCTAACTCGAATAGCTTTATCTTGTTGATATAAAAGTCAAAACATTTAGGACTAAAACTAGCTCCCAAATCAGAGAGAAGTTAAATGTAGCCAGAAATGTTCTGTGTTGCGTCAGTGTTTTGGAAAAACACACTGATAAGGAACTTTTAAAAGCATATTTGGATGGCAGGCACAGGGGTGTAAATATAGACAGTGCAGGCAGTGCAGTTGCATTGGGACCTGAAGGGTGGGGCAGCCATGGAGAGAGCAGGCCCTCCAACAATGTGTTAGGTGGAGAACGGGCCCTTGTGATTGATTCAGATTGCCACCTCGGAAAAATGCCTGTGTTTAAACAATGTTAATTATATAATATGTGCCATTAGCAATTTTAGCCATTAGCCATTTTCTTCTTCTTTTTTAAATAGTCAGAAAATGATATGCTTATTCTACGTAAACTAAATAGATAATTTATTATTTCCTTGGTATTTTGGTATGTGCAATGAAGATTGCTGGGTAATATGTATGTTGATGTTGTCCAAAGTCAAGTCTCTATTGGATAATGTGACAGGATGAAGCACACAATCTGTCACAACTGACAAGCTGAGCTCATCTGCAAGCCAAATGAGCAGTTGTGCCTTTCAAACATGACAGCAGCAGTAAAACATTGTTGGTAAAAGTATATACCCATATGCCTATATACGTACATGGTGTGTGTACGTGTGTGTGTTTCATAACTAGTAACTAGTAGCGTGCAATAGGGCTACACAACAATCACAAACAGTTAACACTTGCAAAAATTAATTATCCAAAAGTGTCTGTTCACTAATAAGAATCCCTTATCTCTAGTTGTAGCAGTTCTTTATTGTTTGGAATTTGCTGCTTTTCCCTCTTGATTTTAGCTGAATGTCACATTGTCCCTGAGTTGATTGAATGGTTATTCAGATCACCTGTTGCACAGAGTGTGGGGATTGACTCCTCAGTAAGAATTGAGAGCAGCTTGGTGCATTTCCCCTCTGGGCCAATCATAGTGTGATGACACCCTCTCATAGGTCTCAAGAGAGGTGGAAAAAAATGCACAACCAGGGCATTCTGGTCCTTACTCAATTTAATGCAGACCTCATGTTGGCAGATATTGTCACCCACAAACTCTGGGGCTGTATTCACAAAGCTTCCTAGTGCTAAGAGTTGCTCCTAGTGACGAAATTATAAGCAAATTCTTAGAATTGTGACGTGAAGAACTGTTAGGGGCAGGGAGGAGACTTTTAAGAGGCCTACATGTGTCTTAAGCAGAGGGGGAAATGGTGGAAACGCAGAGGTCAGAGAAATATTCTCCAAACATTAAATGACTACAGATGAAATGCTACAGATTAGATTGTGCAGATTCGCTAGGAAAACTGGAAAAATGCAACAGGGCAGCAGTGGTGACTTGGGTCTGTCTTAACCTTCCATCAGCAGAGTGATCACACCAACAATGACAACACTTTCACGGTCAGCAGTTCATTTAATTTCCACTGGGTGTCCACACCTTGCAGGCTCACAAAAGGGTTTGTCTGTGACAACCAATCACATCTTTTAAAGGAGTGTGTCATACCTAGCAATGGGGTCAACCACACCTCCTCACCAAGATAGACAATTCTATCCCTTCCTTGCTCAGAGTTGCCCTGAGAACTTTCCTAAAACACTCCTAAGCTAGGACTCCTTACTAAAAAAAAATTCGACAAAGTTAGGAGCTTTCTGGGAGTATTCTCAGGATGTTTGTGAATACGGCCCCTGATCTGTATGCCCCTTTGAGACATGTTTGCTATCTTTTGTTGTCCTGTTTGAAGATTATTTTGTGCATTCTGAAACCTAGGTGGAGGGAATATTATAGAACATGTTTCCACCATGTCACCTGCATCAGAGCAGTCCCTAGTGTGTTTGTGCATGAGTTTTTGGTTGCCTAATATCCTAACGTCTGCAGGCTTTATTATGTGATTTTGTTTAGTGGTTTGTTTTCATTGAAACCCATATAACCCCTACCTCCATATATAAATATATTTGAACCTTTGCTTGCTGAAATGAAAACTGAGCTTTCTGTAAATGTAAGCTTGGACACGCCTGCAGTTGTGCAGGAGGTGCACGTACTGGCTGGGAAGAGGATGCTGGTGATAAAGAAGGACGGGTAGATGCCCCAGTAGAGCCACCATTTCCTTTATCTTGACCAGCTGAAATCTGGGGAGTCAGTGCCACCACATAGTTTTGGCTGTATGAAATTAAAAATAGCACTCACAAAATTTAACAGCAACATTTCAGTCTGACTTGGATCATCTTCAGGAAAACCTGGACCCGAGGAGTTATCTGTATTTTGTTGCTGCTGTTTATGTTTAGTTGTTCTTGTTTAGGTCTAAACAGTTTAGGGGATTCATGTCTTCTCTGAAGTGTGGAAATGTGGCAGTAAGAAGTAATTTTGCAGGTTCATTCATTTACTGAAGGGCAGCTTTCACTCAGTCTGATCCATCACCCCCACTGTGCAGAGATTTAAAACTGACTGACTGAAATGGCAGAAACACATGAGAGAAATCTGCCAGGATCACAGGCTGATAACTGAAGACTATTTGAGTCAGTTAAAGAAGCTTTGAAGATGATGAATACTCGGATTTAAGTTGGAAAGAACATATCTACTTCCCACATAGCCACTTTTCTCTGACACTTCACCCACTGAGGCTTTTTTAGTTTCAGTGAGATTTTTGACTTTATAATGCAGCTCGTGATTTACAGTGTGACTGTGTTGAATGAATGAGCTACCAGTAAGATACCTGTATCAGTTCCTACTGCTATAGGTGCAGAGGAGCAAAACTATGAGGAACAAGGAAGTAACAATTGGCCATTGTAGAGAAATGGAGAAATATGACTGATATAATTATCCATTTTTGTAAATATTGGGTACCTTTGGGGCATGGATGGATTATTAAATGGGCTTAACAGACAAAGGCCCAGGGGCCCCAAGTGTCAGGGCCCCCCTGACTTTCACTTGCACAGTTTCATGTCAAATAAACACACAGCACCAGGAAGAGACTCAAAATGACCACAGGTGCAAAGAGACACAAAACAACAAAAAAAAGAGACATAATTACCTCAAAGGCATGACAAAAAAAAACCCACCACAAAGTATGTGTGTTGCTCCTATGTAGGAGAGGGCCCTTTGCATTTCTGGGGCCCATTGTCTTATAATCATAGACTGTATAAAAATATGGACGTAGTCACCGTGACGTCACCCATTGGTTTCTGTTTGAAGCTCAAAGTAGGCGGCTCTGGCTGTCGCCATCTTGGCAGTGCCTGACTCTGCCCAACTCCCGACCAATCAAAAATGGGCAAAGACGTGGGCCAAATGAAGCCTGGTTGCTTAAACACGCCCGCCTCGCTTGAAGCTGCTACGTTAGCTAAGGCTAACAAGCTACGTTACTTTGGTTTATTTCTGCTGTAAAGTTGAGCATTTTAACATGGGGGACTATGGGGATTGACTCGCTTTTGGAGCCTGCCTCAAGTGGCCATTCAACGAACTGCAGTTTTTGGCACTTCCACATTGGCTTCCTCATCATCCCTGGAGGTTGCTGCTTGCTTATAATCCACACCTGCTTTGTAAATATATGATAACTATACATAATTACTCAATAGCTTCCGCAGAATACCAGGGTACAGTACTGAAAAATCATGGTACTGGTATTCTGCGGAAGCTATTGAGTAATTAATTAATAATGTAAGAAATAATAATAATAAAAATAAATAAATAATAAAATAATGTACTGTGTAATTTTTTTCTCAATGACCAACTGTTACTGCCTTGTTCCCCGTTGTCTTGTTTAAGTGGAAATAGACAAGTTGTTTTGCTTTAACTTGTCATTGTGAGGTAAATGTTGATTTCACAACTAAATGGCTATAGAATAATGACATCATCTGTGTTTAGATTGGTTCCCTATAAGCCTCGCTTTCAATATGCAACTCTGTCTGCCACTGGATACCATCTCCCAAGTAGGCTCAATTTACAAAGTGCGTTAACCCATGTGCAACCAAAGCAGTTAGAGGATAGAACTTATTGGTGCAATCTGAATTACATACTTTTACCTTTTACTTTTAGTAGGTGCTGCAGCTGCCCTTAAAAATTATGTGCTGTTGCATGCAGTTTGCACACCATCTAGGCATACTACTTTCTCATAATATTACGCTCTGATCTTTGACCCTCTTGCTTTTCTATCCGTTACCTTAGAGATAAAACAAACGCTGCTTACTGAGTTCGCCAGAGATGGAGATCAAGAACTCTGATGTTGTTACTTTGCAAAGTATGTAGTTTAACTCTCAAGTTATAACTGCATAGATTGTAGATTCTAACATATTATCTTTGTGACAGTGAAATTATACATTTCTCCGTCATTTTTTTTAATAGTTATGTCCTTTTGTTGTTTGTAATATTTATAATTATTTTATTGCCTTAAATAATATTCCTATTATTGTTACTGCTCTGTCATCCATCACATTGGCTTCTGACAGCTGTCAATCAGCTATCAGTGAGCTGTCAAGCTGTCATCTGTTTGCTGCTCAGTCAATGTGATGTATCGTCCACTGCGCAGGGGATTGAGGGTCTGAATAGCCAGAAAAGCATGCTGGCTTGCATACTGCAAAACTGGACTGGATACAGTAGAACTTCCTGGTATTTCTGGCATACTGCATTTGACATACAATGTATTGGGACTTTTTCTGGCATACCATATAGTATGCTAATATGTTTTCCCAGATAGCTACTGGCAGCCATCCCAAACCCCCAGGAACAGTGGTAGGCTTTGAAGCCAGTTTTACATCGTGGCCAGATGTGGAATTACAACGTCCAGGTCGGTCACATGATGCCATGAGGCCAAAAAGACTTTCTCCCATAGACTAACATTGTGAAAGAAATGTCTGTAAATTAGTGGAAAATATTTTTTAAGTATCACAACTCTCACAAAATGACTTATATGCCTATTCTTGTTAGCAGAATGCTCCTTTATAC
Source organism: Epinephelus moara (assembly GCF_006386435.1). NCBI lineage: Eukaryota > Metazoa > Chordata > Actinopteri > Perciformes > Serranidae > Epinephelus > Epinephelus moara. The sequence goes on along the minus strand of NC_065508.1, from coordinate 6,114,493 downwards.
ATCCATGAGCTATCCTCAGTTACCAACAAGTGTAAGTGTAAGTTCTTTGAGGTTACTATCACCAGTGGCAGAAATGGCAGGTGGTGGACCAACGGAAGAAACTGTGGAAAACAAAACAGGGTGTGTCCTGTGTTGTTGGTGCTGGGCACTGAGGAAGACAGAGAGTGATTTGGTTATCTTTGCGACAGCGGTGCCAACAATAACACCACTTGTAAATGCTACAGGAAGAAAAGCGAAACGGTTGTCTGTTTCCACGTGCTTTATTGGTACCTGAGTCATACAACAAAATAACACTGTAAATCATGAGCTGTATTATAAAGTGATATAAAAGATTTTTTTCTCTCCTCCCCAAAATTTTGTCATTATGTGTGACACTCTTAAGTTTCACCAGTGCATCCCTTATCTTTCCTGAACCCAAAGACAGAAATTAAAGTAAAACTCATCTCCTGCAATCATATTATTCTTACAGCTAACTGTCTTCGCATTGGCTAGTTCATTAGCTTTCTAGCAAACACACATGCTCAATGAGGAATGCTAATAAGCTTTGTCGTAGTCCAAAAGACACGAGGCAGATAGTAGCTTCCTCCACGATGTGACAAGTGGCTGGCAAAGAAAAAATGACAGACGAAAATTCAAAATGTCAAGGCATCCATTTAACAGCCTTTTGTGCTGGCAGCCAGTTAATCTGACACATTGTTGAAAAATCAATAGAAAGCAGAAAACTGTTTGGATAAACTGTTGGCAGCTGACATCCACCACTGTGAAACCGTGAAATCCACATTAGTTTCAGGACGTCCAGCAAACGACAGAGGAAGGAGGTGGGCGGCTCTGCTCGGGGGGCTTGAACAATTCTATCTGTTACAATCTGATATACTGTCCTACACACACACACACACACACACACACATGCACAGTGACGACATACACACACCAGCAGATCCTCATAGTCCTGACCCAAGCGCTTGAACTCTCTTTTTCATTCCCTGCTCCCAGGAGATCCTTATCAACTCCACTAACACATCCAGCCCCACACCAGTATTTTCACGTTAGGTGTTGAAACCATCCAGTACAACAGCAGGCTGAAATGTCAAGAGGCCACTGGGGTTTAGTGTGCTCTTGATGAATTATAAGTCATCTAGTTCCTCTTAAAGCAACAAACAATGGACTCAGCAGAGGGCTTGGCTTAAAAAGAATAAAGAAAGAGACACCAGGCCCTGTGGACATGAAAGATGGTTTGTTTTTGTTGTTCTTGGTTCAGTTCCAGGGCGCTCTGCAGTAAGTGACGACGCACTTCCAGTACGAGACCCTTTGTAAATACTTAGTTGAGTCAAAGGAGGGTGGAGGTGGGGTGTGAGGTGAGAAGGAGGAAGGGCCATGGAAGAATAATAGCAGTTAGCCTACAGAGAGCAAAGACCAGTGAGTTTGAAAGTTTTAGTTATATTAGAGCTAAGCTAGTTTCAAGGAAGGTATTCGCACATTCAACTGTCTCAGATGCAGGTGTGTTGGAAAATATCACTTTGAACAGAAAATCCTGCACGCTCCTATTGGTCAGCTTCACAGTTTATTACTAACACTAATGTTTCGGTCGTCCTGGACCTTTGTTAAATGGTCAGAATTGTGAAGTTGAGCAAGAGCAGTGTGTGGGATCTTTCTGTTAAAAGACTTGTATTAGAGCCTCTCTGAGATGTTATTTAAGAGTAGTGACACTGATATTTGAGTTAAAAATCTGACAATATACTGGCATATATGCATTAACACATAACATTTTGACAAGAATCTCGGAAGGCACAGTTTAACCCAAAATCAAAAGTACATATTATTTTTCTTTTCTGTAGTGCTATCAATTAGTATAAATTGTTTTGGCGTGAGCTGCAGAGTGTTGGAGATATCGGTCCTAGAGATGTCTGCCTCCTCTCAAATATAATGGAAGTAGATGGCGCTTGGCTTATGGTGCGTTAAGTGCCAAAAAAATACATTTGAAAAACTCAACGGCAATGTCTGTTTCCAGAAATCATGACCTGGTTACTCAAGATAATCCACTGACCTTGTTGTGAGCTGTATCATGTTGGACCTGTTTTCTAACTACTGAGCTACACCCGCCAGCTGTTCTCATGCACTGTTCATATGCAGTGGCGTGCACAGACTTTTTGAAGGGCAGGGGCAAAAAGAAAAAAAAGGGCACATACTGTACAGCGCATTCTCGCCACTGCAGAGGGCACTAAGTTCTGCGCGTTTTCGAGGGCACTTTAGACATGTTTATATGTTATACAAATGGCACATTATATAGCCTTAAAACAGACTAAGTAGACAGACTACTCAAGTTAGTTTGTAGTTAGCATCAGCATCCACGAGAACTGTGTAGATTCAACGTTGGACTGTGAAGAAACACAGAGACATGGATGTATGGAAGAAATAAATCCCTGGGGGGGTCTGGGGGAAAATTTTCTATTAAGTAGATACCATTTCCTGTATTCTAGTGCATTTTAACACCATATTAGCACCAGATAATCCAGACTGGTTCTGTGAGATATAGTTCTGGCTCAATATAGATCAAAAAAGGGCCCAACATAAAAGTCATTGCAACAGTAATGTTTCATAGTATTTCTTGGTCCTAATAGTCTTCTGGAGTTTAGTTTGTTTTTTCCACCCAAGAGAGCAGTTGTGTTTTGCCAACCAGGAGGGCACTTAAGCACGCGTTTTTACCAGCCAAGAGGGCAGTTTATCATGTTTTAACCAGCCAAGAGGGCAGTTTATCATGTTTTAACCAGCCAAGAGGGCAGTTTAGTGTGTTTTTTCCACCCAAGAAGGCAGTTTAGTGTGTTTTGGCTCCCAGGAGGGCACTTTAGCATGCGTTTTGGCTCCTAAGAGGGCACTTTAGCATGTGTTTTGGCTCGAAAGAGGCACTTTAGCGTGCGTTTTGGCTCCCAGGAGGGCACTTTAGTGCGCATTTTGGCTCGAAAGAGGGCACTTTAGCATGCGTTTTGGCTCCCAGGAGGGCACTTTAGCATGCGTTTTGGCTCGAAAGAGGGCACTTTAGCATGCGTTTGGCTCCCAGGAGGGCACTTTAGCATGCGTTTTGGCTCCTAAGAGGGCACTTTAGCATGCGTTTTGGCTCCTAAGAGGGCACTTTAGCGTGCGTTTTGGCTCCCAGGAGGGCACTTTAGCATGTGTTTTGACTCCAAAGAGGGCACTTTAGCATGCGTTTTGACTCCAAAGAGGGCACTTTAGTGCGCGTTTTGGCTCCCAGGAGGGCACTTTAGTGGCGATGTGGTGTTCAAAACCATGTGAAACGAAGTGAACCTAAGTAACTTTACATTAAGTATGTAATGTAATTTGTGGGGCACTAATTGTATGAGGATATGTTGCACTGCACAGAAGAAAGCATGCATCTACTGCTAACTCACCTTACACCACTGAGCTACGTAACATTACAGCACCACAAGCCTCCCATCCATAGCACGCTTCCTTCTGTGCAGTGATTCAGTTGGCAGGTGTAGTTTGGAAGCAAAAAATTAGTTCTCACTCTAAACTGCTCATGACAAGGTCTGTGGATTATCTTGAGTAACCGGGTCATGCATGTGGGAAAATATGCTGCATCTCATTATATAACAGCCGCGGGATACAAGTTGTGTGTCTGTGAATTTGTTGAATGTGCCGTATCTCAGTCAACGCCAGCCCTCTCCTAAAAACTCTTCAAAGACTATAACTGTATCTTCTCCTCAGTAAGTTGCTTCACCAAAAGAAAAAATATCCAACAGAGCATTTTTCAAAGTGATTGTGGTTCTGACAGCCAATTATCATCAGCACGCAGACGTGTCTTCAATCCCAGGACAGAATATCCTCTGAGGAGTTTACACAGCAGTTACTGATACACATGGACTGTCTGGAAACTTGTTTACAACAAGGATTACATACAAACACGACACAGGCATAAAAAGAGAAACAGTTTTTATTTTGTCTGTGTAATTAAGTCTGTATACTATAATAAAAATGGGAAAATGGCTCTAGTTTTCTCTTAATTGAACTGGGCCAGTATTTTCCTTTCGCCTAATGCATGCTGGGATACAGGCTCCAGCTCCCAAATAACCCTGAAGAAGAGTAAAAAGGTACAGAAGACTGATAGATCAATGTGTTTGGGATGTTTCCTGTCACTCAGCTTCTGTTCCTATCAGTTACATTTTCCTTCATTTAATTTAAAACATCATACTCATGACTTTTGTATAATTACTTGTGGTATTATTTAATTATCTCTCTTCGTTTTGCACATAATAGATGTAAGTCTAGTTTAATAATACATACACTCACACATCATGCTGTGGTTGGCCCAGGTGTTTCTTTCAACAGTGTGTAACAGATCATTGAACAAAAGACGAGCCCAGTATACCTTACTCCCAGATCGAGTTACTTCTGTGTGTTTTTTCTTTGTAAGTGCCACCAGTGCTGACAAAACCTCCCAGACAATGTGTAGGTTACTGTTGTATAAAAGCAATCATGCCCTTAAGGATATTTCCGCTGTGATTATAGGTACTCAGTTTCATATTGCAGTTATTGCCTCACCACTGTGGACATAATCACAGCACCAAAAACCCTCTCAGGTGCTGTCTCCATAATACTTTTTTTCCTTGTCATGTTTCCTCCTCTCAGACGAGTAATCAGCTTTTAAGAGTAAAGACAACAGAATGTTCTGCTCACATAGAAAGTCTTGTCGCAAGTCATCAAAGCTGCCTACAGTGTATTGTTACACCTGAGAAAAGAGAGCGCCAGGCAAATTTACACCTCAACCTCAATATACAATCCAGCAGACAAACATGTTTCTCTCTGGTAAATAATTCAAGCGAAATCTTGTTTTTTTTTTACTTTATTTTTATAGACTTAAATGTGTTATAGGATGAAATTCAAAATAAAGAAACAGACAATCATAGAGAAATAAATTGTTCCAAAAATATCAGGTTGGGTCAATGAGTCACATAGATTGCATTGTTAATGAGAAGGGGTTAAGTTGTGGAGCTGTTTTATTCTCGTCCATTTCTGTACCTTTACTGTGTTTCCCTGTTGGGGTGATTTGTGTCCTTATATTTAGGAAATAAATCCACTTGTTTTGTCATACAATAAACAATTAAGGTGCAATTCCAATAAAAGTCCGAAGCATAGGGCCAATGTACGTTTGTTGTTATCCACTGTATTCACTAGAGGGGGTCTGTTTTCTAGGGCTGTAGTCAACCAAAGAAAATCTTGGTCATACATAATCTTCAACTAATCAATTAGTTGTGGGAAAAAAAAAATCTGCATGTTATTTTTACTTCTGCAGTGGTGTGTCTGTGTCACTCTGCAGTTACACCTCCAAAACACTAGTTGGCGGTGGAGGACTGTGTTAAGTGCTGTAAGGTTTAGTTGATTCAAAGCACACATTAAACATGGCTTAATAGAGACAATTTCAAACACAAGTACGCAAATCAGCTTCACTATAACTTGCAGCATTCACAGACAAACACTTGTCTTTATCTGGACACATTTCCCCCACCAGTAAAACATGCTAACGTTATTAGCGCCAGCCTATGGCATTTTACATTGTATAAATGTAAAAAGTTCAACGTTCACTTCAACTTCAATGTGTAAACCATTTTCACAGGTAAATTAGCCTGATTCTGACTTAGAAAGGTGCCTTTTGCTGCGGTATTATACACACCTGTCAGCAGCTATTTCTGACTCCAGTCGCCACAACCAACTCATCAAATACCCCTGCTTTGTTAGTAGATGTCAGCATCAGACACCGGTGCAACAGGACACTTGTGAGCAGCGGCTATTGAGGCCGCTAATAACTACCGTAGTATAAAAAGCGAGAAAATCCTGGGCGGGTAGGAGGGGAGTTGGTGGAAAAATAAACACCAGACTTTCACCCATGAGCCCGCTGTTTGTTTCCAGTGTGAAACTAAAAATAAGTGTGCTAGTATGTGTAGCATGCTACAGTTATAATGTATGTCACATGACATATGTCACATGACGTGTAATTACATCAGTATGCAATAGACCAAACCATGATATTTTTTTTTCTAAACCTAACTGCATGCTTTTGTTTCTTAAACCTAACCAGGGACTATTGTTGCCTAACCTAAGAAAATAAATGGAAAAGCAAAGTGTTTTACCAACATAAGTTTATTTTGAAAGTGTACATTTCCTGTAAAAATGAAAATGTATTTTGAAAAGACACAATGCATGTAACAAGTGCTGATTGAGATGCCATCCGTGAACATCCAAAACTGACACAGGAGGCTACCCAACACATTGTATTTTGACATTTAGGTCCACTGACAAAGAGGCACAATTGGATGCATTAATATTCAATTCAGAGCATTGAAGACCAAGTTTACTTGGCATTGTTGGAGATCACTGATTTGCAATATGAGCAGCCCAGACTATAATGGCATTGATTTGAATGTAGCAGATTTGTCAAGCGAACATTAATTCTGTGGACTCTACACCAGCATAGTATAACAAAATTAGGCTTTAAATTAGTAATGCTGTCAACGCAAAATTCCCACCCTACCTTTTATGGACTTTAAAAATAGTAACATCAGACAATTTTGGCTCTTTTTAGGTGGCAGGAATGAAAATTAGCCATCGTCAACACGGGTTCAGAATGATGAAGACAGGTGGAGAATAATTATACAAAATTGGATATCAGCTCTACAGGATGGTTTTTATTATCCTTGGCAGCTATCGTATTTTTCCAAATGATGTACAGAATCTTTGGCATTCTGTGATCCCACATGCCTTGATAATAGTGCATATAGTCGCCATAAATGGGGAAAAAATCTCCCTGTGGGAGCGTGACCCCAGACCCCCCCTAGATTTGGGCTGAGCCCAGATCATTAATAACGTCTGGCTCTGCCCCTGGTCAGGAGTTGTACATGTAGCCTACAGCATGTACAGAGATTATTCAGGAACTGTTGCATAAAACCAAACTGGAAACTCAAGACCTAATGGATCAGTGTGGGTAAATTCCAAGAGCTTGTGAGCTAAAGATTATTATCATCAGGGTTAATGATTATATGACACGGCACATCAAGACAGCCTGTGGTTAAATCTGATATGAATGTAGACAGTCTGTTTGCCTAAAGGCCACATGACTGTCACAAACAAAGCTGAATAATCTTTGATTACTGACGGCTGATAATGTTATCTCTGCACTGTGGGCTTTGTTAGCTCGTGCCATGGACATGATGTACAGAGCAGAGCACAGAAGAAGAAATGTAAAAGTACAACAAATCTAAATTGTTGATACAGATAGTGAAGCACTTGGCTAAAGCTGGCTATGAGTAGCATCAGCAAATGTTAGCCAGGTTAGCTTTGTGTGTAGTAGGCCTACATACAGTATACAGTTTTTCTGAGTTTGCTACATGTCTAGAATCATCATTACATTTGCAAACAGCAAGTCAAGTGCATGTCTTGAAACGATTTGATCAAACAGCACCACACAATGGATTGCAAAAGTAACTTGCTTAAAATCTTTTGTTTATCTCTCAGAAGTATTTCTGTCTGTCAACATGCCCGTGTCATCAGCATGACAAGTCCTTGTGTTATTGTGTTTAAACAGGCTGGTAAAAATGTATAGCCATGTTGTCATTGTAAATGTACTCTATAAGCACTTCATGATGTATACTGTAGCTAATATTTTGACGACAATGAATGAAAATGCACAAAGCTGCAATTTTTTCTGTATGGCTTATATCCATTTCAGCAGTAGTTACACATTACTCTGTATGGGAGATTAATTGCAAGAGATTGGACAGGACTCACATTCATGCCTTAACTGTTTGTACTGTAATTTGTTTACAGGTATGGCATTGTGAAAAGAAAAAGAGAAAACTGTTTTACAACACTGCATAGCACAAAGGAATAAATACAAAATGTTAACATAGAAAACACCTCTTGGACAACACTGTATGTGCAACCCTGAACCTGTGAGCTTTTGTAGACAGCTGGTTGATCTGTAACATGAAGAAGAACTGTACTATGAGTATTGAAGATGTTAGGTAACTGGACTGCGCTGGCCTCAGGTTATGACAGGTAACTCTAACAACATGATAATGAAGTACAGGACATCGTTAAGATAATTCATTGATTAGTCAATTGATAGAAAGTTAATCTGCAACTATTTTGATAATGAAACAAACATTTTAGAGTTTATTAAGCATAACTGCCAAACATTTATTGGTTCCAGCTTTCCAAATGTGAGCATCTGGTGCTGCATAGTGAATTGGATATCAGTGGGTTTTGAACTTGAACGAAACAAGACAATGGAAGACACAAATATTGTCATCCTTATCCTTATCCGATCCTTATCTGTCAGTTATCGTCTTAATTAAACAAATGGTAACTTATTTTATAAAATGTCAACAAATTATTCAAAAATATTGCCCATCAGAGTTTCTTTTGAGTGTTTTGCATTTTTGCTTGAAACAACTTTGCATGTCTTTGACTTTGTCATTAATATCAAATGTGGCAGGTGTTTGTCTGATCAGTCAAATTGTACGTTCTCCTCACAAAAATTAATTAATCAGAGCAGCAAGTCAAGAGATAATAACCAACTGGACTTGTCCTACAGGAGTCCATATGATATGTTTTAAATTGTGTGCTTAAACAGTCCATTATTATTAACTGCCGTCACTGCAGTCATGGAGATAACTGAGGAAAATTACTTGATGATCAAGGTAATGACTGTAAATTGATCACCACTGATGATCAGTGTTTCACAATCCTTTTTTCCTGTCCTGTGTGACTTTAGCAGTAGGTGCTTTGGAAAACCAACAGTTTTTAATCAGTCACTGCAAAAAGGATCAGATTCAGAAGGACTTCAAGGATGGAGACGGTGGTAGAGACCCTCAGCTGCCTTCCTGTACTGCCCTCTGGTGGCTTGATATGATATTACTTAATAGTTCAGCACAGTGCACACACATGTACCTGTCTTGACAAGTTTAGACTAGAGAAGTGTGGATGTGACTGATGCAGCTGTATTTTGCAGTGATATATATATATATATATATATATATATATAAACTGAATAACTTGTAGTATAAGATCTGAATTGATCTCGCTGATTAAGAAACAAACAAACAACTTCTATTATTTGGGACCTTCTAAAAGTCAAAACTTGGATTAGATAAATTGGTATTACCCTGAAATAAAGTAGGCGAAAGGAGTAAATGCAGTAGAAGAAGAAAAAGTACAAAAGTATTTGCATCAGTGCAAAAGCATAATAATGATAGGGTTGTGTAAGTCATGTAATTATTTGATACATGCATTGATGCCTTGGGATGCACTGACAAGTGCACAGGCCCAGGGGCCCAAAGTATCAGGGGCCCCCTGGCCTTCACCTTCCAAATATTAGTCAAGTTAACACATACTGACCAGGAAGAGACACAAAACGACCACGAGGAGACACAAAGTAATTATAACAACACACAGAGGACCAAAAAATATACAACCTCAAAGAGACATACAGTTGCCTGAGAGACAAAAAAAATTACTGCAATAAGACTCAAAATTATCTTAAAGAGACACATAATTGCAACAAAATCACAGAAAACAATAACAATGAGACACAAACTTACCTCAAGGAGACATAAAGTAGCCTGAGAGACAGAAAATTACCTAAATAAGACACAGCATTACTTCAAATAGACACAAAATGACCTTTAAGAGAGACAAAATTGCATCATAATTCCATAAAACAACCACAAAGAGAGACAAAATGAATAGACAGACACAAAACGACCAAAAAGGATAGGCCTACAAGATGACCTCAAAGAGACACAATACTGAGTCAAATGGATAGAAAATAATGAGACACAAAATGACTACAAAGATACAGTTGATTTAAAGATGCAGCATAAGACAAGAAATAACCTAAAGGAAACTCAAAAATGACTACAAATAGACACAAAATGACCAAAAAAGAAACAATATGACCTTAAAATGATGACCTCAAAAAGTCTTGAGGTCTCTTTCAAAAGTAGGAGAGGTGGTGGGGCCTTATGCATATCTATGCCCAGAGGCCCATTGTCTCATAATCCGCCTATGTCTGGATGAGAAGTAATCGTTTCCTCTACAACACATTGGCAAAGAGTAAAAAAATTCCCGTCACAATATCCAAGAGCAGAACGGTGATATCAATACAGGTCTTGTTTTGTCCAAGAAACAGTCTAAAACCAAAAAACTATTCATTATACCAGAATGTAGGATAAAAAAGAAGATATTTGAGAATGTGGAAAAATTGACGTTTTTGTCATTCTTGCTTGAAAACTGTCAACGTGAAGACAGAGAACACACACACATTAAAAATAAAATACAATAAAATAAAATAAATAAAAGCAAACACAATTTTTATTGTCACAAACTAACAGATGGTATTGTTCCTGCAGTGGATGACTGGTTGATATGGACGTAATGACAACTCTGAGGTCAGACGTGTTGTTAGGACGGACCTGATGGTTCCATGGTTGCTATGTGGTCTCTAAGTGCATCTTTTGTTTAATCATTTCAATCAGAAGGAACTTTCTGTCGGAGAGACAAGCAGCAACTCAACTTTCACTCGACGTTTTTTCTGGAAAACACACCACAAACTGAGACCTTTTGCTCCTGGACCTCATCTTAAGACCTGCTGTCACTGACAAACGGACTGGTTTAAGGTAGATGTGAGATTTTGACACTTTTTAAAACCCATGTTGTTTTCGGAGTGTTTACCGTTGAGACTTTACAGCAAATGTACCTACGTAGGCCAAACATTACCAATACTGGCGATATTTTGCCTACATCAGTACTATTTTAGTGTAAATGAATCAAATTGGACGTTTGACTGTTACCAAGTCTGAGTTTATCTGAAGCTACTTTCTTTGGTTCACCAACTGTCTGTTTTACCTGTCCAACAAATAGCCTAGCATAAACATGCTAATAAAAATATAGCCTAGCTTATACATTTTTTCACTTCTTGGTAATATAGGTGATGCAAACAGTGACACAAGCATTGAAGCCTTATTATTTGACAATGCTCGTAATTCAACAATTTTCTCAATATTTAGGATATTGTTCATTTATGAGTATCGTTTAAATATCTTTATGTCATCATACTGTGAGAGCAACAGAGAGGTGTTAACTGCAGACAGAGATTTTTGTCTTATGGTGCTGGCTTTTTCTCATTCAGGAAGAGAGCTTGAAATTGGCATATTGTTGAATACCTGGCAAAAATGTCACTCTGTAAAAGACAGATATGTCTAGTGTATGCATGGGCAGATTATGAGACAAAGGGCCCCTGGGCCCAGATATGCAAAAGTCCCTACACAGGGGCAAGACACACAGAGTCTGTGGTGGTTTTGCCTGTTTTTTGTTGTTTGCGTCTCTCTAAGGTCATTTAGTGTCTCTTTGAGGTAATTTTGCATCTGTTTTGGCCATTTTGTGTCCCTTCGCGGTAATATTGTGTCTCTCTTAGGTCATGTTGTGTCACTCAGAGGTACTTTTCTCCTCAAGATCATTTTGTGACTTTTTAAGTCATTTTGTCTTTTTTGAGGTCATTATGTGTCTCTCTGAGGTCATTATGTGTCTCTCTGAGGTCATTATGTGTCTCTTAAAGACCATTTTGTGTCTCTTCGAGGTGATTTAGTGTCTCTCTGAGGTATGTTTTTGTCTCTCTGAGGTAATTTTGTGTAGCTTTACGGTAATTTTGTGTCTGTTTGAGGTCAATTTGTGTCATTGTAGTTGTAGTCTTTGAGATAATTTTCAGTCTGCAGTAGGCCTAATTATGTGTCTCTTTAAAGTCATGTTGTGTTTCTCTGAGGTAAATTTGTGCTGTTTCAATAATTTTCTGTCTCCGAGGTGACAGAGAGTGGCTTACTTAGTGTAAAATGCTGCTTTGGGGGCTTTTTACCCTGACCAGATAAACATTGTACAAAATATTGTCAGTTTGAAGCTTAAGTAGGCTACAACAGAATCTGTATCTGCGCGCTACTTTTTGACAGTCATCAGTTGTTTTTACAAGCCATGTTAGAGTCACATTATTGAAACAGTAGAAGTCAAGTGTTAAAGCTGCCCCCATGTGCAGGGGCGACTGTAACAACACACTTAATACTTTGATATAAATACCAAAGACAGCAATGAACATCCAAGAGTGTAGATTTTGTTAGAACAATTTAATATCCATTGAACAATTAATTCATTTTTTTCCATTTTGAGGTCAAGTGTACGCTATTATGCTATTTCATTAATTTCAAATGTTTTAAAAAGTGGAAAAAAAGAGTGTAATATTAGTGTTTCGTCGGCTACATCATTAGCTATGTTTCCATCCAAAAGTGATTTGAATTATTGGAAAATGCGCATTAAAAGAAATATGAATCCTGTGTGTTTCCATTAAATGTACAGACTTTGGTGAAAACTACGAACTCGCACGAGTTTTCCACAGAACCGGAAACAAAACAAGTCTTGGGTTCTTCTTCTACGTTTTCTGGTGGTTGGCAACCAGCTTGTAAATGCATTACCGCCTTCCCAACCCGGAGTGTGGATATCACCATGGAGAGAGGTGTGCTACGTCAGACTTAATTCGAACATAACTGTTTCCATCCCCCGTTTTGCAAATCAACATTTTTTCGAATCAACCAAAACCCGGCTAAAGCGAGCGAATTTTAGTTTGTGCGAATCAGGGGATTTTGATTCGAATTGTGGCGTTTCCATCATAATTTTCCGATGTGATACTTCTAGCTGCGCATCTAAACAGGCTGATGGAAACATGGCTAGTGTGTCCTGCCTAAAAATGATATAAAAAAGTCACAGAAGCCATGTTTCCATCAGCCTGTTTAGATGCGCAGCTAGAAGTATCACAGAAGTATCAGTTTTGCTAGTATTTCCTGTTTTATTTTGAAACTTACCCTTGTCTCTTGTATCAGGCACATTACTTCCTGCCTCTGTGTGTTTCCCTCCTGTGTGATTACCTGCCCCGCCCTGATTGGTCTCACCTGTCCCTCGTTACCCCTCCTCCTCTGTGTATTTAGTCCACCTGCTGCCGTTTGTCTGTGCCAGTTCATCTCAGTTGTTTGAGCACATGTTCAAGGCGTTTCTTCCCAGTGTTTTCTAGGTTTTTCGATCTGTTATTTGCATTTTTGCATTGTGCTAAAGCTCCTAGCCTTTGGAGAGTTTCCTTTGTATTTTTGGACTGTGTTTCTGTGCCACAACCTTCAGTAAAGCCCTTGGATTTTTGAGTCCTGCGACTGAGTCCTCTCTGTGTTTGGTACCAGTCTGATACTTATATGTATTAATGCACAGTGCATTGTATGCCTTGCACTACCAATGAGAAGAAGATTCCCAGCAAGTGCAAGTTTCTGACACCCAAATAATCGCTGCTACACTTACAAAGTAAGGCAACTCTACTCTTTAGTGTTTTGATTAGATTGGAGGACACTAATCCCTGCTGCAGGACTTAAATGTGGGTGCTTACTTATCAGTGAGCTGAAATATGAAGCATTCATCTTAAAATCCTGCAATGAAATCTGTGAAGACTTCCATCTTGAGTGGGTTAGTTCTGCACTAACAGTCCTGATAGAGTGAAGCCAATCACTGAGGGCCCATGGGCCGCATATGGTACAGTGTCATTTGACTGAATTTTCTACTGCATCTCAAGAGATTTTTTTTCACCTGATTTATAAGACTGATTTCAAATGAATGAAGCTGCACCTGCAACATACAATCTGTAAATTGAAAGTGTCACAGGAAGTTGATTGTTTCAGCTCCTGCAGGGGGATTCTTTATATCAGATGCAAGCACTACAGATAAAGACATCAATGCAGACTTCTACTTGCAAGAACAATTTTTAGCCATGCTAGTGGCACGGCTGTTGGGATGGCAAGGAGTCAAGAAATATCTGAAATATCTCAACAACTGCAGAATTGATTTACATTATTTCTCTACAGACATTCATGGTCCCAAGAGGATGAAGTTTAACAACCTTCCCCTCCTGTTTCTGTAGCAGCACCATGAGGTTCACGTTTGTGGTTTTGAGTAAAATGCCTCAACAACTAGGCTGTTGGATGGATTGTCATGACATTTTATACACACCTTAGTTTGCCTCTCGGGGTGAAATGTACTTCAGTTTTTCACTTGCAAAACAAATCCCATTCCCATCAGCCTCAGCTGGTCTTTGTGTTTATTGCTAATTCACTAATGTTAACATGCTAGCATGCTAGACTAGCAATTAGCTCTTACACTGAAAATAAACAAAACTGGAGGTACTTCAGGTGAATACAGTTCATACTCAGTTGTTTTGTTCAAGTATGTTTAAGTAGGATGTTTTAGCGCTTTTAAGTCACAAACCTTCTTCTAAGCCTTTTGCTGCTCTCTGTAGCATATAAATGAATAAAAAAAATCAAATGGCAAAAATATATAAACCAGAAACTCTCAAAATTTTTGTTTGGCCACAGTAGTCAAAGGAGCTAACATTACGAGTGTGTTTGATTGAGTATTTTTGTACTGTCACCATTTTTAGCCCTAAGTTTGTCTAAGCAAATTGCCTTCTGAGTTCTTCAGCTTGCAAAGGCATACATGTCAGGTTAATTGGTGTAAACCTGAGCGTGAACGGTTGTCTGTCTCTATGTGTCAGTCCTGTGATAGCCTGCGGCCTGTACCCCCGACCGCGACCCCCAATAGGATAAGGCGGTTACAGAAAATGAATGAATGAAAGAAGCACAAATACACAATAGCTCCCACCATGTAGGCGCATGCCCCCCTTTTAGCTACAGTAACTGGCATGAACACAAATACACACCTTCACACTTGACCTCTAAATTTTAGCCTCCCTGGGCAAAAACTATGGCCACCAAAGGTTGGGGAAATTTTTGTGGACTGACAAACCAACCAAACAACCTACACAGCGAGCTATTGAGCTGCTGGTCACAGCTAATAAAAAGAAAGGTTCACATGAAAGCAAAAATAAAGGTATATTGTTGTAAATAAAGATCCAAAAATGCAGAAAATATCAGAGTTCCCATGACAACCTCCTGAAAAAGACAACCAGGATGAAAAATAAAAAACTTTTAAAACATATCAGATAGCATTGCTCTCGCTGAATGGATGACCGTGTGCTGTAGATCATGTCTCACCTCTTCTTGTTAACTTCTTGTGTATCGGTGTGACTTTGCTGAGTTGTGTTTTGAGTGCTGATTGGATGTGAGAAGGAGAAACCAAAGGTAAAGTCACCGGTAATGGGAACTCACCTCCTCTGGTGTCTCATATCTTTAAGTCTCTGAGAGTGAGGACAAGCAGCATCAGTTTCCTGACTTCACACACACTTATCTTATTATTGTAATCTTATTGTGGATAATAACTCCTCTTTTATGTGGAATTTTACAACCACATTGTTAATATCTTAAGTTCAAATATACAAACATTGCCTTAATGCAAATACAAAAATGTTAGTGTGATGCCTTGCAGTCGAATTTGTTATTCATTTGTATTCATTATATTTCAGGGTGTGTATTTGCCATACAATAATAACAGTGTCAACTAATGTTATTATGGTAATGTCTCTCACTTCCATTTTTCCTCTGATGAACAGTCTTTCCCATCAACCTTATAACAACCCAGCTAGCTGAGACTCTTCTTCACATCCTCCTGTCCTGTCTTGGACATCAGCCCGAAGCAGGATCCCCAGTTCCCACTGTTAGTGCAGCCCTGCAGGGGGGAGGAGACAGGAGGAAAGGTGTAGGAGCAGTTCACAGAAAGGAGCATCACTGTTTGGTGTGTTGACATCTGCTGTGGCTGTTGTCCTGGTTATCTTCTCCCCACTGGAAGCTGTGTGAGCCTGCATGGATGATCTTCAGCTGCTGTAATGTGCATGGGAAAGACATGTACTCTGGATGACCCATGGGCTGCATATAAAGATACACATCTTCGAATTACTGTAATAAACCAGGATTAAAACAACGCATTTACTGTGACATCTGTGAGTGTTTTTTGTGGAATACTAAAATAAATCCGGTTGCTGCCTTAAAAAAAATCTAAAATAAACATGCAGGAGATGCTTTGAAGAAATGTTTGCATCAACGATTAATTATTGGAATAAAACTTATGGTATGATCCGTTGAGACAGTGGTACATCTGTGCCTAATGTGAAATTCAGATGCCTTTCCATGTTATGTGCACCACCTAGTGGCCTCATAGTATATTTGCTGTATTGAAGCTAAATTATATGGCGCCAGTTTACTTTTTACATCCAGTTAATTGTCTACATGCTGTGGTGCTACCCAAGTCCAAAGTCTAGTGCAGGTAATTAAACTGTCAGATAATGAATTTTAATACATAGCACTGATAAAAGAGCTATACTTATGTACAATTTAGAGGTACTTGAATATTTTAATTTCTGTGCTATTTACTTATGAATTTTCGAGGGAAATATTGTACAGCACACTTACCCCAGGCTTTTAAGTTCAATCAAGACGTTTCGATCCTACTCAAAATGTTTGAGAAGCTGAAACCACAACTATATTTATACATAATGCACACCAATGGGCTGACAGGCTCTGTGATGGCAGGTGTGGTTACCCAGCTCCACCAAATCTACAAAATATCAAGACATATACCTTAATTGATAAAACATATCGACTTCATCAGCCAATATATCAGTCTACATCACCTACATTCAAAAGTTCGAGGCAAAACAGAACAAGTCTTAATTAATAAAAGGCGTCTAAACCCAGTGTACATGTATTTAAGTCAGTCTTTTTAGGATCGAAACATCTTGATGGAACCGACGTGGAGTAAGTGTGCAGGTGTTACTTTCTTTCCTTCATGTGCACTGTTGTTTCATAGCCTTACACCTGCGTGCTGTGCATATAATTACTCTCCTTTAAAATATTGTACTGCAAACATTTTTTCCTGCAATACATTTATTTAACAGCTGTAGTTTCTAATACATTAAAAATTAAACCAGTGGTTTCCAATCTTTTAGGCTTGTGACCCCTTACTGAAAAAAGCAGTGAATAGTTGGGGCCCTTTGTCACATTCCTGATATCTGAGTCATCCAAACCAAACGCCTCAAATTTTTTAAGCGTTTGGGGCCTCAAGACACCATAAGCTCCAGTATTTCACAAGAAAAATAAAGATTAATGAGTTATTAAAAATGTGAATACATATTTGTGAAGTAGAACTTTGGTTTTCTTCTTCCAACCCCTCAGATATATTGTAGCCAAGCAGCTATAACTGATTCCAGCCTGACCAGTTTAACAATGCTTATGCATCCCTATGTAAATATCAATAATGTGTCATATTTGTGTAATGATATAGGTCAGAGGTCATTTTTTCTGCATATAACGAGCATTTTTACTTTTAATACTTCATGTACATATTGCTGGTGGAGTACTTTCATACTGTTATATTAGAACTTTTACGTCTGCAAAAGGAACAAAATAAAAGTGACCAAAGAAGAATCAGTCTACATTGTGGATCAATGTTAAAGCCTGTTATTCATTGAAAACATTTATTACATTTTTTTATGATGCAAACAACAGCAAGTCCCACCCTGGCTGGAACAGCTCATCACGTGGTCATGAGGGAATGAAAGAGACACAAAGGGACAGGGACAGAAAAAGTGTATTACGCGCAATTCCATTGTTTCCGTTAAAAAAACATGACAATCAGCTCTCATTGTAAATTTTGGCATCTTTTTCCCTCCTGTAACTCTCTGGTATAATGGTCAATAAAAATCAAAAACAAGGCATGCATAATAGTTTCTGGTAATGCACATAGATCAAAGGATACCACTTATAAGTACAAAATCCATGTACGATGTTCATGTACATTTCATATATATATATATATGGTCCCTTTCTTAGAGGTGACTTAGGCCTACCTACCTGTTCCCACTGTGGGACTGTGTCCTTATCTACGCTTGGTCACTAGATTCACCCTGTACAAAGGTCTGCGCCAGAAAATGTATCTGCAGGATGGACTTCTAACATTGGTGATTAGGCTACTAGATGTTACACCCATCTGTTTATTCCTCCCTTCATCTCTTACTGCATGTTATCATCAGGCTATTTATCCCCACATCTCATTTACTTAAATAGTTTTCTTCGCATCAGATGACCATTGTGCCATGTGCACAATTTCATCAAACCATGCCTGGGTTACAGCTCGTATTATTACCTAAAATTCTTCTCCCATCTGTTGAACTACCACCCCATGCATCTCTTTAAAAAGGGGAATCCACTTGGATCCATTCAATGCTACTGTGCCCACAAAACAGAAGTCAGGAACAAAAGTGTTTTAACTTCCAAGAAATCTAAAGAAATTGATCTAATTTCTGATTTGCTAAGATAAATGCACTGGTCCATTTTAATAAATGGGTGAAACAGCCACACATCTATAGTGAGGGCTGTATACGTGGCCACGCAGTTTATTTACTGAAATCATGTAAAAAACAAAACAAAACAAAAAAAAACAGGACAAATCAAATGTGATTAAATACAACATTGAATGAATGTCTTAACTGTTAAAAAAGTGTACTGCAATGTATACAACTAAGTTGCTCTCTCTCATTGCTCAAACTGAGTTGAAGAAGGGGAAGAGGCATCAGGGATTGTTGATATACCAATGGAATCATGTACAGATTTACAGTTATAATGCATCTATTGTCACACTCAACAGATGGCAGGAAGGGAGGGAAAGAGGGCAGCAAACGACAGACACAATATAGAAAAGATTCATCCGTTTGAATTTGAACACCCTTTGCTGTGGAACCAATGCTATGTTACTCTCTTAGAAAAAGACAGAGAGATGGAAACGAGTGTGCGCGCGCTCATACAGGTATGAATTCTGTAAGTGCGGAACCAAATGTTCGACCAATAAAAGTCTATTGGGATCAAGTTGTACTGGTTTCTCTGGAGGTGGAGGCAGATTTGTTTAACCGAACATGGGGCTGAGTATGATGGTACTGGTGGCAACGGTGGGCGTCTTGAGTGGTTGGGTTTAGCGCCCCCCTGATGGTGGTGGTGGTGGTGTCGGTGTGTTCCTGGGCTTGGCTGCTTTAGTCGATATACTGGGAGAGCCAGCGGAAGCCGTCGCCGTAGCCCTGCCTCTTCAACACGCTGCACATGAACACTTCCAGTGGTCTTGTGTTCAGCTCCTTCATGGGAATGGTGCCCTGAGACAAAAGCAGGATAAAAGTCACACTTAAACTACTTCTTTAATTAGCAAAGTCACTTCATTCTTTATACAATGCTGTCCTCTACACACAAAAAAATCAATTAAAGCAAAACTTCCTGCAACCCTTGTGGTGTGGTGAGCGTAGAGTTGTAATTTACAAGGCCATCAAGAGCGAGCTCTGAGTTTGAATGCATTTTTTTGAATATGTAAATGTGTCAAACAGGAGTTTGTGTTGCTCTTAACTTGGCAAATAAATAGGAGGTAAACTCCTGCAAGATAATGCTTAACCTAGAAAACTTAAACTTGATGTTTTCCAAGCTTAAGGTGACTGGTGACTTCACCACCGCTACTTCAGTTTGCTTTGACACCATTACTGAATAACTTGTATGTCAATGTAATGGGGTAGGAACTCATCTCCCCATAGTCCAACACTGGATCGTTATGCAGTCTTTTCTCTGGTCAACTACTGAAAGTGATGTTTTGCTTAACTTCTAATTCTTACGATCAGGTATTAAAGGGCAGAGTGTAGTGTCCCGACAGATCGGTACTGTTTCTACTCACCTTGCCTGTCGTCTGTCCATACAATCCAAACATTTCCCTCAACTTCTCCTCGCTGATGGCCTCTGGTCTGTCGATCTTGTTGCCCAGGATCAGGATAGGCACGTTTCCAATAGTTTCGTCTGTCATTAATGCCTAATAGGGTAGACTCAGTATTATTATGTGGCTTTGATATTCATCCTTAAAGTCTTAAAGAAAAAGATCTACCCTCAGATACTACAATGCTACACAATTCAAACTGTGGTGATATTTAGTTCCTTCCAGAAGTGATGTTATGAGTATTTACTTCTACTTTAACTGGAAATGTCCTACATTTTCTTGAATTATACTTGGGATATTCCTAAGAAATGAAAAATGTGGACTGAGCAATAT
Source organism: Epinephelus moara (assembly GCF_006386435.1). NCBI lineage: Eukaryota > Metazoa > Chordata > Actinopteri > Perciformes > Serranidae > Epinephelus > Epinephelus moara. Next base: position 6,094,384 of record NC_065508.1, on the reverse strand, counting down.
GTAAATGGTAGACAAAAATTGCACAGCAAGACTTTTTAGTTAGGACAAAGTCAGACAGTAATGGGCTGTGCCTCCTTATCCATATTACAAAAGTGCTACCAAACAGGGCTTTGTATTTCATGCGCAGAGGTTTGTACCTTTGCCTCCTCTGCAACGGATTCCTCTCTGAACAATTATTTAACATTGATGGTGAAAGTTGACCGTAGAAAAAAAAAAACCTTCTTACAGTATGGTAGGTAGGTTTTAAAACACTTGCTTTATTAAAAACATTTATCTCCCAGCGTTGTGCATGAATACCACTGTTTTAAAAAATAGTCCCACGTTTTTATTGTTAAATAATTTATATGGAATTAATTATTTTTGATCTCTTCTTTTGCTTTATATACAACAGTGACTGCACATTAGTTATCACTGCAATTTTTCTAATGCAAAAACAGAAAAAATACTAATTTTGATTATGTCTTTGTAATAACTTACTTGGGTACTTTGGGGGAAATTTCATTGTAAATTCTTAAGCCAACTAACCATCAACACCAGACACTAAGCCTTTAACCAGACCTAGCAGGTACTTACGTCAAGTTCTGCTTTTGATTCGGCCAATCTGGTGAAGTCTGCACAATCCACAAGGAAGACAATGCCATTAATGGCAGGGAGGTAGTTTTTCCACACTCTGCGGGCTGTGACACAAAAAACAAACAGAGTTTTACAGTCTGGTCTGTCTACTTATGTTAAACAAAGCATGCATTCACTGACACTGCAGTGACATATCGTATGTTAGCAGGAGTATTTGCAGAGGAGAATTTCCTTTATGCACTGCAAATATAGCCTGGAGCACTTTTCCACAAGTGGGTCAGGTGTGTATAGAAAATTGCCAATATCATTTTTTTCCCCAGGATTTATCTTAAGTGAAAAAGTGGTATTGGAGCTTCACAAACACATATCGTGACAAATGAAAACCAAAAACATTAGTATACATATTACACAAGCACACCTTGTGCGTGGCCTCCAAGGTCAAAGGTGGTGAAAGTCATGCCAGCAATCGTCAGCTCTTCCGAGGCTAGAGGAAGACAGAAAATAATCATGAATAAGTCTTACAAGTCAATGTTTAATGTATTTACATGTGTGCCGGATGAGTGAATATTATAACCTTTTTTTTTTTTGGCATGGATGGCTTTGATCACAACTGAGTGAGCATGTGTGGTTGTGCATGTGTGTGAAGGAGTAGCACCAACTCACTCGGATGTAAAGTTGGCACATGCTGTCCCATTCTGTCATCTTTGAGCATGTGCAATAGCGTCGTTTTGCCAGCATTATCCAGGCCAAGAAATACTAACTTGCCGGATTTCTTGTACAGTCCTGAAACAAGGCCAGAAGCAATTCACAAAACAAGCCCTGGACATTAGAAATCGTTTTTTTTAGACGGGCTGCATCATATTATACAATGTTTAGTCACTGGAAATGTCACACATAATAAAAGATCACATTTGAACTCAGGTGGTGAGTCTAGTAGTATTGAAAGTCTGCCACGGCTTAAGAACTTTGGTTTGCATAAAGGTGACACTTGACAAAAGAGTTGCCAAGCTCAGACTTGTTCTCAGACATGCAGTGGACATTCATCTCATACATCACTTTTTTTACTGAACAAGAGGCTGCGCTCAACCTACCGATTCTGCCATTCTCTGTGCTTTATGTCACATAAAGAATGTTAATAAATTAAACAAAACTAAGGCCACCCTTTCCCAAATTAAGCTATGCTCTTGCATACTGTATTGTGTGAACATGGACAATGTAAATAGCAGTTGATTTGTAATTCTATAAAGGAATAGCATTCAGTCCTATTGATAAAAACATACAAACAAACAAAAAAGGTGCTTTCTGCATTGAAGGGAAGCTGACAAGATTTTACTGATATCATCAGTTCTCTAAGACAGATGTATTATCTAACTGAACACAAGAGAAAAGGTGCGACTGAAGTCAATCCTTCCTCAACTTTCCTGACAGGATTACAAGGCTTTGTATTTACCACTCTGAGTCAGCGTAGTGATACCCAGTGGATTTGTGAAATTTCTGGCTGAGTCAGCTCTAGTAGACGTCATCATTAGTCACAACGGCACTATGCTACCTGTCTGACAGGAAGAACAGGAACAACTGCTTCTCAGGAGCAGCGCTGACACTGAAACTAGAACAGCGCACTTTGGGGAGAAGAGCAGCTGCTACACATAGCAAGATTTAGCACCAGATTTCAGATGGACATAACAAATCAATCAAATCATGTCACCTTTCTGTGAGATATTTCGTTTTGTATGCCTTTCATGTTCACATAAAACTAGGGTTTGGCAATAGTTTGTATTCTCATGTCGTCATTAACAGAAATCGCCTCTGGTTAAGGGAATGTTTATGAGTCTGAGTCATGATCAAATTTACTCACTGCCGACGTCTGACTACTAGGGCTAAGCAATATATTGATATTATAACAATACTTTGATGTGAGACTAGATATTGTGTTAGATTCTGGATATTATACCCATATAGTCATTATATGCACATTACTGATGATTATCAAAAATCTCATTGTGTAAATATTTTGTGAGCTCAACAGTCAACTCTGCAGTATTACCGCAATATTGATATCAAGGTATGTGGTTGAAAATATTGTGATATTTGTTTTTATCATATCGCCCAGCCCCACTGACAACAGAAACAGGTCTCTCTCTAGTTACAAACAATAAAACCTACTTATGTTGTTTATGAGTTAAGACAAAGCCAGTATCAAATGAAATGCATCATTAAATATTAATTTTAAGTCAACTGTCAATAACTGCAGGCATTTATATGCATTTACAAGTGAATTTCACGCTTTACAGATGCAAGCCAGTCCAGCAAAAGAAGAAGCAGGGTGTGAGGTGGATGCTATGGACACTGGTGCCTTGGTACGCATGCATATGGCGAATGGACATTGACTTTTGTCGGATTGCACAATGCACTTGTCAGGATTGGTGGATGGAAAAGGGATCGCAAACAGGTTGCTTTAAATTAAGGAGCAGAGTCACTTGTGCTGATTCACAGTGATCATGTGTGTGTGTGGACATGCCACTCCACCAGAAGCATCTTCTGTATGTGCACAGTAGGGAGCAGGCTTTAGATTTTATATGCTATAACAGTTTAGTTCCTTAACATCGGCAGAGAAAGAACACAATCAGCACTTGTCTCATTGATAGTCTATCTGATCGCCTAGCGGCACTAGGCCATATAATATATGCCATTTGGAGGATGCTTTTAGCTGAGCCACTTCAGAAACATAAGTAGCAAGTGCGGTCCCAGTGGAAATCAAACCCATAAGCCAGCTTCTTGTGTTTGTGCTCTAACTGAGGAATATAAGCGTTTCAAACTACACAGCGGCACTTAAAGGAATGGCGGCTGCCGTAGATGAAACTGGTCAATGTGAAAAAGGCCTTGTGGTGTCTTTGATTATCAAAGAAACTAATATGTTTTGCCTGACAAGGGCTTTAGCTGACAAGGCGACTTTGCTACAAACGTTTTATTGCATTAACATTTGTAATGTGGATTAGCAGTTAAGGATGGGTGTCGTGGTATTTGTATTTCAGATTTGAGTTTGTGGGGGACAATGGAAACCCAACACCCTGCTTCTTACTATCAACTTCTACCACAACAGGGATAGATTACTCAGGACAAAGCCCACTATTTGCACAATACACATCGCCCCCTTCTCAGTGAACACTTCAGGAGGTGTTAGACAAACCAGTAGTTATAACAATTAAAGCTGCTCCTGTGATCATTGGAGACATTAATTAGATTACACTCACACCACCATTACAGCCACCCACCATCTTACATAACATTTTGAACAATAGCTTTGTGGTTCACACTACAACAATGCCATTTTGATTAAAAACTTAAGATACCACAGTAGTCATGACGGTTAGCAATAACCTTTTAAGCCTTTCAGCACTGAATTCATGTTAACTCTGAATTAGTGTGTATGATTGCCAGTACTCACCTAAAAACTGTAGTACGCCATTGAGACTTTGATAAAGCCATTCTATTATGCCTGACATATCCGGAGCTGTTGAATCTTGGGGAAAAAAAGGAAAAAACAGAGGTAAGAGGACATATGCACACAAAAGGAGAAACATAACAGTTGGGATTTGTTATTTTGACTATAACATCCTTCATAATCATAGGAAAAGTTAGCAAAAATTAAGTCATCTGATGTTTGTGCCTTTTTCCCCCCATTACTTTCCTACTAATGATTTACCAATAACTTAAGTTGCATTTATTTTTGTAGGTAGTTTGTTACTGGTGTTGTCCACAAAGTCTCTATTCCTACCCATGGACACCATACCATACAGTTAGCATTGAGAAAGAAGTGTCACCATTACACTGTTAGGAGGGAAACTTTGTTAGGGTTTGGAAAGCAGCATCAAAACAGTATCCTTTATCCCCAGCATGAACAGAACACTGAGGTACAAAGAGCTGTGATTCAAAATGTTAGCAAGAGAGTAAATACGAAGATACATTTGCTAATTCCTGTACATAATTGTTAAGATGACATTTTATCCTACTGATGACGATATTGTCACAATACTGAAATTGCTACAACAGTAGCTATTTACTAAATAATATCCAGGTCTAAAGATGACAGCATTTTTTTTTTCAATAGCACAGCTCTGAACTACACAATGACCTAATATTCATTTTCATTTCATGCCTTGAGCCTACAGGGGTAAGTACCTGAAAACACCAGGAGACAAACAGACCTGTGACCACAAACCTAAAAGTGACACCACTCAACTCCATGAATATGCAACCTGTCTCAACCTATCACACAGATATTGGCAGCTGGTGATAAGAACAATGACTGCCTTTCTACAGCCAATGATTAGCTTGTCCCAGTGGGAGTCTTTGGACAGCAGGACAGGAGATGCAGAGCACTAATCACACGCCATCTGACAGCTCCGCAACAGGCAACATGAGTATGTTGATCAACAACCCATCTACAAGGGCCTGGAAATGAAGCCTAGTCTTTGCCTTTCATGATAAAATAGCCAGATTGTATTTCAATCAAAACAAAATGGATCTGAGGTAGGACCTGCTGTAACTGTGACGTCAACGGCTTCCTGACTGACTACACGCAACAGCTTGTTGCTTCTGCTTAAGTGAAACTCTTGTTTTGTTCATTTCTCACTCTAGTTCACACAACCTTATTTTTTCCCCTCTTGACATGTGATCAAATGTTTCAGCAATCTGAACAAGAGGGAGGTGAAAAAACTTCCACTCTCTGTAACCAAAGGAGAACCTTTAAGTTACAACCATGATGTTTAAGCTAGTACATATACAAATACATAAGCCAGTACATTGTTTTTCAACTTAATCTCATTTACTCGCCTTTTCCCTGTGACTGTTAAAGAGCCATCAGAACCAGGTAACCTGCTGCCAGCCTCTTGCCGTAGTTACGTAATCTGCAAACAACTCCAGGGCTAAAGTATAAGGTAGCCAAAGGTCAAGACCACGCAAATACAGCTGAACTACACGTCAGCTGGTGCTACACTCCAGTCCCATATGCTCCCATGCCTGCTACGACACTGTGGGCTGGTGTTACAGACTGATGCTCCCACGTGCGGTATTATGCAGCTGTGAATGTGAAGCAGTTTGACAGAAACTGACAACAACCACGGGCAAACACAGGCCCATATAAGACACGTGAGTTTAAAATGTGTGAGGGAAATGAAAAGGCTTGCCCGAAGGCAACAGCCTTAACCTGTTCAAAGGGATCTGGAGTCGGTGTTTACAGAGTTTAAAGGTCTAATGTGTGGGATTAAGGGGAACATAATAAGTATGTTTTCTTTAGTGTATTATCACCTAAAAATAAGAATCATTGTGTTTTCTTTTACTATAAAATGACCCTTTTATATCTACATAGTGAGCGTGTCTTCCTCTACGGAGATTGCCATGTTGCACCGCCATGTCTCTATAGTACCCCACAACGGACAAACCAAACACAGGCTCTAGATAGGGCCATTCGCATTTTCACATCGGTCGCTATAGTTACATGCCCTTCCAAGATGAAAGCATCGGAAAAACACTGACTTTCTTACAGTGAAACTGCTTTATTCTGTATTTTACTGGTTTAAATCACCAAGTCCGTTTGTTTTGGAGGAGAGAAAACTTGCTGAATGTCTGGATCTTAAGTTTTTAGAAAAAAAAAATGTGAGCCCCATCTCTGACATGCCAAACAGCATCAGAGAAACACTGATTTGTAACCTGAAACTGTTTTAAATCACTTGATCCATTTGTTTTGGAGAAGAGAAAACCTCTGCAGATATTTCAGCTCCTGGTAAAACCCTCCTGACCATCTGGATCAGAAATAAGGTGAGCACACATTATGTTATCAGGGAAAATAGTTAAGCATTCTCTAGCAGGTGCTGGGCAAATGCTCCATTTTAGACGTGACAAACGGCATAGGAGAAATACTTGTTCATAACTTGAAACTGGTTTATTCCGTGTTTTTATGTATCTTTATCACCTGGTCCATTTATTGTGACGAGGACTAGATCTCTGCGGATACTGTGGCTGCTGGTAAAAAGCCCCTGAATAAAGAACACTTGAATTCTATCGGATAAGTCTACGCTGGTTGCAATCTGCAGTCCTCACCGCTAGATTCCACCAAGTCCCCCTAAATCTTACACACTAGATCTTTAACTGTGCAAAATGATCAACAAGCATGATCAGCCACATTAAAGTGTAGTAATAAAAGGTATGAGGTAAAACTGTTGGCTGCCACGTTAAGATCATTGAACATGCACAGGAGGAATCTGGATAGAATTGCCCTCAGAGCTAAACTCACCATCAATGAGACATTTGTTATGAATTACATCCATCAGATTAGTTCATGACCATTTCAAATTACACTCAGCACAAGACTGACTAAACAGAAGTGTACTCACTCAAAAATCGCCACGCTACGTTTTGACAGTTTGCCCTTTTTACTATGTACCTCAATTCTTCAGTGTCTGAAAAACAACTCACAAACTCACTCACTCATTCACAGTCAGGTTATAAGTAAGACTTGACAGCACGTTACGTGTGTAGACATAGCGGTGATATTTCAGCAATGTGTTTCAGTTCACAGATTGAGGCGATTACTGACATAAGGACACATATTTTCTTGAAAAGATATGGTCTCTACAAGATTCCAGGCAGGTGTTGTGGATCAAATAGATGTCATGAGAAAACTGTAAACTTATAATCCAATAAAAGACACTAAATGTGGTTTGACCCGGCTGTCAAATAAGTCCAGCAGCTATCACAAGCACTGTCAACGTAGCAGCGAAGTTAGCTAACTTAGCTAACCTTTACCCTAACGGCTAATGTTACATGGATGATTGGTCTCTGGCAAGTTCTGGGTTGGCGTAAAAATTAAAAGGCTGAAATATCATAACACTAAAAATTCATATTAAAGTTAGAAGCATACATTACGTGTAATTTTATATAGATTGGGTGAGGCCGACTAATATGCTGGCTAGCAGGAAGCCACTAGCTACGTGTCATATTCTCCAACAGGCGACGTTGCATCGAGGAGTTACTGGCTACGTGAGCTAATCAGCAGTTAGCTAAAGAGATACTTCATTAATATACTAACAACACCGGAAACTTGAATTAGTTCGAGTATTTCCCTTCCAATAACAAATCTGAATGTAGAAATAAATATAACAGCGGGTCAGCTTCAGTTTAACGTTAAATCCAACTCAAAGCCTGTCGATAATAAGCGAGTTAGCTACATCGGCGTTAGCAATGCTAACATAGCATCGTTAGCAGCCGGGATAATTTGCTAGCCGAAATGCCGAACGTTCACACAGGTCTCTTTTCCTACCATCTTTGTGAAAAGGCTTTTAAAACTTACCCGTTGTTTAGATGTAGATTATTTTACCGAGTGTATTGTCTCTTTTAGTCATGTAAATTGGTCTCCCAGTGGCAAAAAAGAGAGCCTGCGGAATGCCAGGTCTTCCTCTCCCTTTTCGTGTTTTGTTACTGAGCCACGACACTGCAATGGCTGTCCAGCAACTCCCAAAACTCTGCCCAGCCGCTTCCTGTTTATGTTTCACACTCATCTTTCCGATAGGAGAACTGAAATAAACCGAGTGTCTGGTGTTCTTCTTATTTTATAATTTTTACAAACATATTTCACCGGACTTTTTTTCATAATAATATTTAATTAAGGCAGCGGTAACAAAGAGTAAAGTGTTCGCTATCTAGCCTGTAAAGTCATGAATATCATATTGTTAGACACTTGCATGTCACTTCATCTAGAGGTGGAAATTACTTTTCTGGTCGTTTTAAATCTATATGGTCAGATTGGCAGATATTTTACAGTTTTTTACTTCATCAAAATAAATGAGTGAATGCTTTAAATACTGACTATATATTCAATACCAAGATTACACTCTCTTCTCTTGTTTCCAGTACACTGTAAAACCCAGAGCACCGGAGGAAATGCCACGTGTACATACTGCGCATGCCCGACGATTTTTGCGTTGATCCTGCTGGGTGATCCCAACTTCCGGTGAAAGAGGAGAAGTGTCTCACACGATTACTCTGACAAGGCCTATCGTTACTTACCCGTAGGTAGTTGAACGGGGTTTCGGTAATAGCCATGGCTCTGTGATCGCCAATAAGCCATCTAATTAACTTTTTAAGAAATTAGGAGACGTCGCCGTAGACGCCGCTTTGACTAAACGCCACATCGTCAGAGCCACAGGTTTGAACGTTACCCCGCGACTGCCAGCTAGTTAGCTAGCTAGCTAAAGACGCAGCTAGCTATTCGCCAACCAAGCACCTCTAAATTAGGTCCTGGTGTCTATTTCAAGATGTCAACGGCGGGGTTTAACTCTCAGAATGGGACAGGGACAGGACAGACATATACGAATGGTGAGTAACATTCAAATGTAAGTAAAGTTAGGTCACGGCAAAGTAGCTAATAAGAGCTAACTCGCTTTGCGTAAGTAATAAGCTAACATTAGCATCAGTTCTTGGACCCTGTTTCTGTGGCTATTTGCTAACTGTTAGCTAACTGCCTTGCTTAGTAACGCTGTAACTATAGGTAGCCAAGCAAGAGCGAGCTGTCAGGTATAGTTATGTCGGGACAGCTGCGGTTAATCTTGACCTTTGTTATCTTAGTGACATAAGATGGCAAAAATAGTGTAAATCGTAAGGTACGCTACCTGCCTTGCTAACTATTTAACCATTGCTGGCTTTGGCTTGTTGAGCAGGAAGACCAACAGGTTGACAAATCGAGGGGTCAACAGGCATTATGACTTTTGAGACAAGCGTTGGGTTGTCCCATCTTCTCCCAGTAAACATAACGGGGATCATGATCACACCGCCTATCTAGGACTTGTTATATCCTCTCAAATAGCTGCTCAGTTAGCCCGAACTTCCCCTGTGATGGAGAAAACATCTAACGAGCTTTAACTTGTGTTTTCCCACCTGTCTCCATATAGTTTTTCGTGTACAGTGACATTGTCCATTAAAAATCCCACCTGTATGTTTATTAGCTCATTCACTGTTGAGCAATACTATTCTTTAGCAGGCTAAACAGCTTGGGAAGCTTTTGCTTTCTGCGTTTGACTGTACATGTGGCAAATTGGGGATGATCCAGATATGTTGCTGCACAGCGTTCTCCAGGCTCATCCAATTACCTACAGCAGTTTGAGGTTACCCACACATTTCTATCGGATTTCCATGAATGCTAGGGAAAAACAATCCGAGCACACTCAGTAACATCTAACAAAAGTGTCATTGTGTGCAGCCTTCAGAAACGTTTTATCGCTGCATGTGAAGGAGCTCCCTTGTACTATGCAGATGAAGCAGTTGCAGCTCGAGTTTAATGCCTCAGGTGGTTTTCTAAAACTGTAGATATACTGTGTTTGTCTGAACTGTGTCTCAACTTCTAATTGCTCACCACAGTTTCCCTTGATCACATTCCTATCTCCCTTGAATCAGATTGGTCATTGACATAAAGAATGTTAATCTAGCTCTGTTCTTTGAGCTTTGATAAATTTGAAAACAAAGTCTCACTGACAACAGAAACAAACCATGAAAACACTTAATTAATGCTGGATGCCATGATGATAGAAGTGTCTTTATAATGAATCATGAAAAAGTGATGAGTGTGTCCAGAATATGTATATTGTCAAACCAATAAATGGCTACATATCAAATGTATTTTCCACAACTGATGTGCATACAGTAATAAGAAGTGTGGCCAAAAGCGTCATGTATAAAGGTCACAGTTAGGGGTGTCACTTGACTGATTGATATTTTCCTGCATATTCTTATCGTATACCAATTTAATGTTAATGAAGCCAGTTTTAAAATGTTTTACCTTTTAGTGGTTTCATTTTTTGATTTGCTTAGAGGTCTATCTTCTCCTCTCTTAGGAAGGACAACAATTTGAGGTGGATTATATGCTTTCATCTATCTTTGCTCATTGAGAAGAGTTGTTTTGTAATCCCTTCTCACTCTGACGCTCATTTAGCTCTGCTTCCAGTTATGTAGTACAAGACTAAGTGGATAGGGGTAAGTCTGTTTGCGTAATGTAATCATTTAAGGTGGAAAAAAAGATGCAATTAAAAGTGCTGCAGTTGAAGCACTCTTTCCTGTTGGATTGTTATTTAAGTAACACATTAATTAATATGAGTTGTCACTGTAACCTATTTCTTTCTTTTTGTCCGACTGACCAGTGGATATGTGTTAAAGATCTGTTTTTATGCTGGTGTGAATTCCAAAATCTACCAGCCACTCGACAGATAACCATTGTTTTTTTGGCTGCACTTAACTTTCTTAATTTACCAGCATTTGGCTGGTTGCTGGTGCTAATTTCCAGTCTTGACACTGTAGTTCTTGGTATTGATATTTCACATCCAGGATATTAAGAAACAAATGCCACAGTTAAGTCTGATGTTTGCACAATATATAGTTAAAGCATTCCTAATTGTGCGAAAGTGTCTGTGGTGATTAACTACGGTGGTCTGCCAAGTAAGGTCGGACCTGACTTAGAGCCCCACACACACTGTCACTGAGGGCAGATCATGGTGAATTAAATCCAGGTAAAGAGATTAGACCGTGAGCTGTCAGTTCATTGGCCGTTTGGTGGATCTGAGTGGTTTTCACTTGGTGTCATCGCTACTAGTACTTTGCCATCTGCTTTTCATTTACCTTTTTGAACTGTGCTTCAGATTTATCCTGAGGGCTTGCTTGGGTTTAAGACACTTGAATGACAAACTTTTCAGACACAGAATCCGTAACAATGTTGACTTTGTCTGTCTGGAAGCTCATGGCTTGGCTTTTTAAGCTTTCAAACGCAAGGCTACCTTACAGAAGCTTTCCAGAATTGCTCTGGTCAAGCATAACAAAACCATAAGCCAGAGCACAACAATCCTTGGTCAGATTTTGGCATTTGGCACAAAAGTGGGAGTGCAACAGCCCGTTGTCTTCTTGTCACAGTGGCAACACTGCTGGACAACATTTAAGGAGTGAGGTGTGTGTCTGAAAGAGCTTTGGTGTAATTTTGATTGCTAGATCTGTATTATCCTTGGTACAAGAAATGCGTAATAACCAAATAAACGTAGGCTTGTTATTTTTGAACTAGAATCTCTAAGATCCCTGTTTTTTTCTACCTCTCTTCCTCAGGTCCATCACAGAATCCAGTTGCCCTGCAGCAGCTGCCAGGGGTCAGCTATGGCATGACTCACCAACCAACCTACAATCCAATGCAGGCCAAAGCTCCCCCACCTCCCGGCCCTGGACTTTACCCCTCTGGGCCATACCAACCTGTTCCTCCAGGCAGCTCCTACCAGCCTGGCCCACCACTCACTTCCTACCCAGCTCCTCCAGGCCAGTCGCTGTTGACCAGGCCTCTCATGGGAGGTCCTCCATCCCATACCCCTCCTCAGTCTGCCAGCCCCAGCCCTGGTCCTCGGCTGCCCCCTGCACAGGCCACACCTCCCCCTCCTGCTGTATCTTCTAGTAGCTACTACCCAAATCCCCAGCAGCCGCACCCCATGGCGCCAGCATGGCAGTACAACGCAGCTCCCCCACCAATGGGGCCACCCACTTCCATGAGCACACCTCCCCGCGGCCCCGTGGCTAATCATGTGAACCCAGCTGCAAGCTCGACAGCACCGCCACCACCACCAACATCGGCAGCTTACAGCTCTGCACCACTAGCCCATGTGTCCCATAGTGTCACCCAGCCCCCAGGTCCAGGGATCCCCCCCACCTCTCTGCACGGATATACCCAGCCAGGTAGGAACACTGGTGTCTGAACGCTGAAGTCTAGACTGTGTCATCCCTATGCACAATACGATTTTATTTTCAAAGATAGGATAAGACAAATTCACAGAGAGGACGTAAGCAAATGAGACTCCTAATGATGCAGGCACTCCTTGGGTCAAATCAATAAAAAGATGAATCATCCTTTCACGTTTAAGTAAATCAGATGAGCAAACTTTAGCTCATTAATTCCAGTGTCCCCATTACCTAATCATTGTAACGTGTGTAATGTGTATTTTTTAAAACATATACTGTTTCTTCAAGATATCCACTGCTATCCTCTTCTAGTGACCTTTCTATAACTTTGATACTATGTCTTGTCTTTTTTCCTCATCATTGTCTTCTTTCACTGACATGTGCTGTAGATATGCCTATCAAGAATGCTGATATGTTGGAGCTGGACCTTGACCTCTGTTCTTTGAACATGTTGGCTGGCAGCTGCCTCTGGCTCCCTCCCAGGCACAGAGACTCATTTACACTGAATCTGAACAAAGTTCAAATCAGAATTTTATTGTTTCAAATGTATTTCTGATGTTGCAGTGTGACGTGGCTTTCAGGACAAGTCCAAAATTTTGTTTCGGTGTCTGATGCAGGCTGTGTTGCTAAAATGTTTGCTCTCTTCTGGTGATATTAGCAGAATGCACACAGCCGAATCTTTTGGGCATTTTGAAAGCTGTAGGTAGTAGTTTAATTTCTTGTTGTGAGAGTTGAAGGTTGTCTCTCCTGAGAAGTATTTAGCTCCCACTAAGACCACTTATTGAGTATCTCAGTAATTTTCATGCCAACTAGTCATTCATATTTTCTGCAGAGGAAGTGGCTAAGTTGTTAAGCAATGTGACCATGAAGCTGGTTGTGGAACCGTTGAGTGATTTGTCATTGCGTTTTGTAAATTAACCTTGATTTTTAAAAAGCTATTTTTAGTGCACTACTTGTACAGAGAAGCAGAGTTCACATGGTCGCCTCAGTCTCAGTTCAGTTACCAGCATTTCTCTCAATCTTATGGTTTGGCTTGAAATTGCTGTTCACATTCACACCCTTAACAAGAAGAGTCTGCTTGGTTTTAGCGACCTTTCCCCCAGCAGCACCATCAGCGCATATCTTCCCCAGTACAATGGTGACAGTGAAAGAAGCAGCTAACTGGAGAAATTATTAGGTGTTTGTGGAGATGTGTGCTCTGTTGACTGGTTTCTTGCTTTAAAATGTCACACATGTCGCAAGCAATTCTCAAATGTCACCCATTTCACCACCAGCCACAATAATCTGTTGGAAAGTTTTGGCTCTATTGAGCTGCTGAAAGCTTCATAGTCCAGTTAAACATGGTTCAGTCTTCAGTTTTAACAGTCACAAAGTATTTTTTTCAGTAAAATGTTTCAGATTAAATAAACATGCCACAATGCCGTTATGAAACGCCAAAAAGTACCGTGCACAATCTGCAGTAAAGAGGATTATCTTTTTAGTCATTATCGTGCAGCTTCATCTCAGTCCAACGTCTAATCAAATTAAGTTTTTATGCTCTGTTTGGCCTTGTGTCCCTGAAATTATAGAATCTTTCCTATAAATAATCATTTGTCAGTGTAAGAGCCACTTACCATTTTCTGTCACTACTGTAAGAATAATCCACCTGACCCATTATGCATGGTATTCATCATGCCCTCAGTGGACAGTGTCATTTATAAAAATGGCGTATACATCTTTATACACAAAAGTGAGTGCTTATTCATCAATAAGTTAATGAAACATCTGCATTGTCTGATTTATGAGAGATGGACTTGTCTCTCTTGCTGTGACTGTTCTGACTTTAGCTGGCTGTGGGTCAGTAGTGCCACCAGCTGTTGTCGCCTCTAGTCAGAGCTTATAATGTTACACATCAGTGATGCCCCCTATCCCTTCCTCTTGATATGTGGCAATATTACAGAGTGCTCTTGATTTACATGACACAGTGATGTTGACATAATTTTCAGAGTCATAACTCTATATCCTAAATTGCCTCAGTGACAGTGCAGTTTCACCCGAGATTAGGGCTAAACTACAATACATGCACAAAAAGTCAAATTGCGATTATTTTGACAGATCATGCGGTTGCCACATGAGTCGAACTTTTAGTAGGAATGGTCATCTTTGCATTTCATTTTCACTGAGAATTTTTTTTTAAAAATGATGATGCTGTGATTTTTGCTGGGGTGTGTACCAAACAAGCATGTACCCTTACGTCTAGAATATTATTTGTAGGCCGGGGCATCTCTGTAGTACCACATTTATAATGGTTTGTTGTGGCACATTTAACCTTATCAAAAAATTGCAGCTCCTGCGATTTGGATATTGAACTTGACAATATGGTGATTTTGATAATGTTTTGATTAACTGTGCAGACCTGCCTGTGATGATGGAGGGTGTTGGCCAATGTGTGTCTTCATCTCACAAAAATGACTGCTGAAGCAATAAGTCTATTTGAAAGAAAATTATTGAACAACTTTGAAATGAGATTAATTGTATTTCTTGCTTTTTCTTTTTAGTAAATTGTGTTAAGCATTGCTCACTCTTTTGTCACATTTTACATACTAAATCTGTCATTGATGATACAGAAAGTAAAATCAAAAGATGAATCTAAATCTGTAATGACATAAAAATAATCACGAGTTGCAGCTCTAAGAAGACTCACTGTTGTTGTTTTTCACCAGGCACTGCACCACCGCCAATGACTCCCATGGCTCCCCACACATACCAACCAAGCAGAGCTCCCTATGGCCCCCCACCCACAGGCCCCCCATCAACTATGAAACCCCCACCGCCTCCCACTGGACCCCCAATGGCCAATGCCACACCTCCACCCCCCAAGGCAGATGGTAAGGTCTTTTAAAATCTTGACGCATAACATTTTTGTGCTTTGTCTTTGGGTATGACCACCAATAAAGACTGCAACACACTAATGAGTGACACATCCAATTTTGTTTATACTTGACTACATTACATTGTTTATTTACATTTTGCATTGTCTGATTTAGTTTGAGTGCTCTCAGGCCTAGTTCATGCGTACACACCGGGATTTTTGTAACCATAGCCTTTTCTGTGTGTTTTGGCTTTTTGTCCACATACAAACTGCATTTAAGGTCACTGAAAATAAACCTTTTGTTAAACTCCCTCTAGGGTGAAGACTTACAGAAACTATGTTTACAATGTTGCCACGTACACAGGGAAAACTGAGGTTTTGGCTCTTGACATCAGAGTGTCCGCCTTTCTCTGCTTTTGTGAGGCATCACAAATGAGGCAACATCTTGTGCAATTTCGGATGTGATCAAAATAGTGCCGGCTCTAACCTTGCTAACAGGATGTTTCGCATGTTTACGCACAAATGTAGAGTTACTCCTCCACTATATTAAGGAACAGAGGCATCAGATTCAGCTACAGAGGTCACTTCTCCCAGTTACCTTCCAGTGATGGCTTTATTTCAGGCTTCTGTTAGGCCAGCAACTTCTTCTTTGCCTGAATTGGCCAACATGGCGTTAGGATTAGGGTTATATTGGCATCTGTTGAGTTGGCATGCTCTTGACAGCACTTCCATTGTGTTATTATGTCTTCATTTGGACTTTAGAAATAGTGCTTGTGTGAATAGGATTTTTTTTTTTTGAGAATGAAGGATGGAAACAGCTGTGTTAAAAAATACCCATATATGTGTGGACTAGACCTCGGAGGTGCCAACGGCCTGGTATGAACTCAGCAAGCTGACACTAGCAATTTATTAGGATAGCACTTGAATCAGCTGTGTTGGGGGAAAAAAGGAAGTGGAGCCGGTTTTCCACGAGACAGCATGACCAGTCACTTCAGTAGTTTGTATTTCAGACTGATTGCAGATGGATAGTGACATGTTTTAACCAGGTTGTAATTAAGTGTTTTAACTAGGTTGGCAAGCTTGTGTAAACATCGATGGTCAAAGTTAATATAGCACAACATTCTCATAATCAGAACAATGTCAGCGATGAGTCTGTATGTCCTTCTATAAGCCTGTCATATTTGTTCTGATCACCTTCCATTGTTTCCCTCCCTCCCCTCCTTCCTCTACATGCCAGCTCAGTGTGGGGGGGCTGTTAACAGCACCCTGCCCCCCACTGAGCCCGACTGCCAGGAGGGGGATATTGAATGTCCAGGTGTGGCCAAATCTCTCAGTAGCTGTTTGTGTCAGTGCTATGATGCCCATCCTGTCCTCTCTGTGCTGTTGTTCATTGTATCCAGGGATGCACTCATTTTTTTTGTCCCATAAGTTGATAACAAGTATGAAGCTCCGCAGAATCAGATGATAAGGGGCTCCAATCTGTTATTTTTACAATGTGCAGAGAATAAGTTCAAATAAACAAGATGCTTTGCTTTAATCTCAATAATCTGTGCTGCTTAAGCCCAGTATGTTTTTTTGCTTGTTTTTTGTATCAGTGCATCCCTGGTAACACATTTCCTGTTGGTAGTTTGTTTGCTTCTCTCTGTCATCCATTCCAACCATATGACCTCTAAATAAACATCTTAGAAGCACCAAACTACAAACATTTCTTTGAACACCATTCATTCCCATCATCACTGCTATTGTTTTGCATCTGTGCTCTTTTGTGTCCATCTTATATGTAACTTTTAGTGTAGATCAGATCCTTCCATATCCATCGCCTGTGGTTAGCGCACTGGGATAGAAATAGCAAAGAGTGTCACTAAAATTAATTCACATCACATCTGTGTTTGTTTTGAAACAGGAACTGTGGCTGGCAATGGCCCACAAGCACCAAACAGCTATAATCATGTTGACAACAAAATGGGTAAGGCCATTTTCTGCCACTTATTATATTCTTTTCACACCAACCTCATGTACAGCATAGGCTTACTAAGCAGGGGTTCAAAGCTGCTACACTCTTGCAGTAAATGGGAAAATCGCCCTCTTTCAATTTACATCACAGCTTTTGAAGGAGGCAGAGATTTTCTAAAAACAGTTTTTCTTATATTTTTATGACACAACCTCTTATAGTAAATCCCGCCTTCACAACTCTATTAACACTTACAACTTATGACCTTTTTCATTCATTTTTCTGCACTTCTTACTAAAAACACAGTGCTTAACAGTGACCATTGCCACTCTCACAACTTCTGACATAGACTGACCTCATTTCTGTTACCCTTTCTTCCACAGCTGGCCTGCCTCAGCCTGGACCACCTGGTCGGCACTTGGGCCACTACCCCTCCCTCCCCCCTGGGTATCAGAACACCTCAGCTCCTCACAACGCCACCTCCCCCATGCACCCTGCGATGCAGGCCGCCACGCAGCCTTATACTCAAGCACCTCAGTCATACCAGCAGGTGAGTCTCCGCCGTGTGTTGACTGAGTGCTGTTAGAGCATTTTACATAAACTGTTTGTTTGCTCATTCCACTAGGTGTGGAACGATGTGTCCCGCCATTTATGTCATGCATTTGCTTTACACCACGTTCACAGGCAAAGCCCTTCTGTCAGTCCAAGGTGTATGGAAACGTTAAGCTGTCACTGAGCTATAACTTCTGAGCATTTGTAGAAAGCTGACATAAAAAGGAGCAGTATCACAGAACATACATTCAATATTATATTTGTTATGTGATGTACATGTATTGTTTAAGGAACTAAAACACACACATTTTTAAGTTAATACCACCAAATGACTTTTTTAGGGACCAGGATAAGGTGTTGTTTTGTTTCTTTGTGACATAGCAGATGGTAGTCTGTGTCATCCATAACTGTAAACAATTTGTAAATATCAAATTCTGTTTTTGTTGTGCTTTAGCTGGGCCGGGACAACATAAAAATGCTGGAGGAAATATTAAATCTTTGTGATGTTTTGGCTTTAGAGGGTGCTGATTTAGAGGCAGTGATTATCCACAGGTGTCTACAAAGCATGGGTGGCCATCCATGCTAAATGATTTGGCTGTCATAACTTTTTGGTAGGTAGATCCACTGAATAGCTTGTTCCCCCTTCTCTCAGCCACCTGGTGGCCCAGGGCCAGCCCAACTGAGCCCGTCCCTGGCAGCCATGAGTCTCCAGTCCAGCACCCCAGAGGCTCTGAGAGTGGTCAACCTGCTGCAGGAGAGGAACCTGCTGCCACCAAGCCCGATCCCTGCCCCAACGCCCTGTCTCCCACAGGACCTGCAGAAGATCAACTGCAACCCCGAGTAAGCCATGACAGACTAGTATTGATAGCATGTGTCTATACTTATCATCTTTCATTTGATAGTTATTATCCTTTAAAACTGATATTACCATGATATTGACTGTTTACACTTCAATTTTTAAAAAAAAAAATCATTATTTATACTTTGTAAAGAAAATTGTAAAATGCACCTTAAGTGGGACTTTTGCATTTTAAGTTATTAGCTTAGAGTCAGCAATGAAATGTTAGCTGTTAAGCTGCCATTTCTGCAACTGTATACATTTTGTAGTAGATGAGCATAAACATTAATTTGTCTGTGCAAATGTTGCCCCATGAGGTTTTGGCTTAGATGTTCCTTGAAAACATTTATAAAGCATAAGCAATTCTAGTGACATCATGATCTGATGATGCCTTTCAAGTACAATGAACTACTGTGTTTGCTTCTCTCCAGGGTCTTTCGTTGTACGCTGACCAGCATCCCTCAGACTCAGTCACTGCTCAATAAAGCCAAGATGCCGCTGGGCCTGCTGCTCCACCCCTTCAAAGACCTCTCGGTACCACCTCAGTTCAATATTTAATGTGCACACACATCAGTTAGTGCATTAAAATCAGCTTAAATAACCTTCTTACTGTTGGCTCTTTATAATAACATTGTTTATTAGATGTCATGAAACCTGTTTTACTAATTGGGGTTACGGATTAACAGGAAAGCGGTGATCACATTTCTTCCCAGCGAAACCAAATTTTCTGGCAGTGTATGGGCTTAAACAGGCTCCTTACTGGTTTCAGCATGTTAAGGAGAAAGACAAGATAAGACCTTATTAAAGTATAGAAAAGTTAGTAATATACCTTTTGTTGTGGCAGCCAGTGATACCTTTGCACAAAGCACTCGGGGCCATTTTTGTTGTTGAGGTGATCAATGCTGTTTCACCATTTTAGTACCAGGCATCTCATAGGGGTGTTTAATCTTTATTTATTTCACTGCATCAATGTGAAGGAAGGTGGTGCCAAGAGAAACTAGTATAAACTAGTATTTTTGCTCAACAGAGCTCTTTGCTGAATAAGTTTATAAATAATCTACAGCCTCATCCTCTGCTGTGTTCCTTAGATTTTGATAATTTAACTACATCCGACTTTTACTGATTAAACACTGAGGATCTTCTCAACCCTTTTCCTCAGAACGGAATTTGACTAAAACCACCTCTGGGCAAAATCTGTCCGAATGAATTCATGTTTGTTCCTGTGTTAATCGAGGACGCAGACAGCAGAGATGTTGCACAACTTGGACAGCAACAAGAACATCTTTATTGCAATGCCAGTTACAATGAGTTACAAGGAGGTGAGTTTGCCTGGAGGCACTTCTCACACGGTTTGCTTTTGTCCTGTTGTTTTTCTTGTAGCAGCTTCCTGTGGTGACATCCAGCACCATCGTCCGGTGTCGGTCCTGCAGAACCTACATCAATCCCTTCGTCTCTTTCCTGGACCAGAGGAGGTGGAAGTGTAACCTGTGCTATCGGGTCAATGATGGTAAGAAAGGGGGAGGATTGATGTATGCTCTTTCAAATATGATCAGCTGTAAGAGCCACTGTTAAGCAGCACAAACATAAAACATTTTGGGGATTATATTGACATCTGATAGCCATCTACTTTTTCAAGTTAGCACAATAAGCTAAGACAAAACTATAAGGTGAACTAACTCAGGTATTTATTTCCTTCTTATTTCCTTCTTGATAGCATTTCCTTTTTCTTCTGAATAAATACCAGGGAAGGTTCCCTGAACCTGACACTGAGTTTCAGGGTAGATGGATTCAGTAACAGGAGAAATCTGTGTTTAAGTTATTCTAGGCAGACGAGAAGCTGCAAATGAAGACAGAGCAGAGCTGTTTACTTTTACTTAGGGATGCACCGAAATGAAAATTTGTAGCCGAAGCCGAATAATATTAAACGCTTGGCCGAATACCGAATATTGTTGTTTAGTTTTTCATTAGTTTTTGCAGATGAACCCCCTCCAGATTAGTGTTGTCACGGTACCAAAATTGGGACTCACGGTACGATACCAGTGAAAATATCACGGTTCTGAGTAGTATCACGATACCACAGCGAAAATGAGGCAGATGTGCCTTTTGTCATTTATAAAAAGATAAATCACTTTTCTATAATACATCAATGATATTTCAATGGAATAAATTACTTATTGACTTATTCATACTTCAAAAACAGCATCAATCAGTGATTAACATAGGGGGGATTGAAATAAAATAAATAAATAAAATAAGAATCAATCAGCCACCCTCCTCCCCTGACAAGTCCGTTCATAAGTAACGAACAGTCCCTAAAGTGCGGTGAGGTTTGTGGGCCATCACATACCTGTGTTCGGCTGGTTCGGCTGTTCAGGTACTTTTGGGCAGTCCACACGCCAAGAAGAGGATATTATTGGAGCTGACTTCTCCGTCGCGGTAAGCCGATGGCCGCCGTATTTGACAGGAAAACATTACTGTCTGTGTCTGTGTCTGTGACCCCCGTTCAACCCACATTCTGTGGGATTCGCCTTTCGTTTCTGCTGCTGGTTGAAATCTGTAGGCTGCTCGCACAGCGTGCTGAATGATTTAAGCCTAGTTTGCTCGTTCAAAACTATTTTTAGTCGCAAATGCGAGTGCCGCGACGAGCGGATCGCCACACTGCCGACATTTTACTCCGCCCGTCACGGACGCTGTTTGATTGCGTTATCAAAACACGCCGCTATTATTCGGCCTTGCTTTTAACTTATTCCACCGAATACCGAATGTGTTTTTTTTTTTGCAATATTCAGCCGAATATATTCGGTTACCGAATATTCGGTGCATCCCTACTTTTACTGAATTCAAGTTAATTATCCATCAGTTGGCAAATACCACTTCAGTCAAAGCTTTGGCTTGTAATTTATTGTTTTTACATTGTTAAAGATAGTTTCGGAAATGTATACATTCTTTTGCATCTCAGATAATACCTGGATATTATTTAGAATCTTTTATATCATGTAAAGGTTGGATTCGCCTGCTCATGTTAAAAGAAAGGAGACATCTACTTTGTAATATGATGATTTATTTATACAGAGATATGATAATACTGATATAAAGGGATGCATTTCAAGTGGATGCTTTTTTTTTTTTTTACAGTAATTAAATAACTTTGCATACATTATATTTGAAATGTTGATTATAAATATTTTTGTCTTGGTATTGATCTTCTCCTCTTACTTTTTCTTCACCCTTAAGATTGAACATTGAATTACACACAAAATCATACCCTATAACCTCACTGTGTGTGTCTGTGTGTAGTTCCAGAGGAGTTTATGTACAACCCAGTTAGCAGATCGTACGGAGAGCCACACAAAAGACCCGAGGTCCAGAACGCCACCATCGAATTCATTGCTCCTTCAGAATACATGGTAGGTTTCAACAGCTTTAATGACATCTGCATGCTTTTTTTATTGTAAGTGAGTAGCTCATTTCCATTCATGTATTAGTGGCAAGGCATTTCTTTCTGAACAAACTAAATAAGACATTTTTTTTTACTAAATTACATGTATGCAAAGTGGACAGAAATATGTTTGTGTGATTATGATGGTTTGTTTTTAATTGACCTTGTGTTATGTTTCATGTGTTTGCTTTGATTCACCCAGCTGAGGCCACCACAGCCTGCTGTTTACCTCTTTGTTCTTGATGTATCCCACAACGCAGTGGAGACAGGCTACCTGAATGTGTTCTGCCAGTCACTGCTGGACAACATCAACTCGTACGTACAACATTCAACTTCCAGTTATCAGAGACAGCCGGGGCTTTTTTTTAATGTAGGTCTTGTTGTGCATTTAAACTTTACAGAGGGTCGATGAAGGTATTTAGTCGTTTAGAAATTCATCAGAAATATACCAGAAAGTGGCAAAATATAGGAGAGTAGTTGTTTTATTATAGCAATAATGTAAAGTAATATAATTCAAGAGATGCAGCATGACTTTTTTAAGTTTAAGCGTGGCTTTGTAAATTCACATGAAAGTAGGTAATTCCTGTCACCTTAGTGCCAGCTTCATTGAAGTGTGCCTGTGTGTGTGTCCCAGGCTTCCTGGAGACTCTCGGACAAAGGTAGGCTTCATCACCTTTGACAGCACCATCCATTTCTACAACCTCCAGGAGGGACTTTCTCAGCCTCAGATGCTCATTGTGTCTGACATCGAAGGTGAGACACAGCTGACAGCAAAGGCCACAGGCTGATTACCACAGCAACATGACACCAGGAGTAATATATAGAATATCAAGAGATCCCCTAAATGCTTTTTAAGAGTGAACTGTTGCCTTCTGCTTTGGGTGAAACTTCTGTGAAATTTCTTAAGATGGATTTAGCTGAATTTCTAAATGTCAGAAACGGTAGAGAAAAATCACCAGGATTACGTATCATCATTTTTTTAATCTACTGATGTCAAGTCAGCTACAGCACAAACAGTGTCTCTGTTTTATGTTCTGTAAATGAATTACGTCATGGCAGCTGCACTATTAAAAATAAGCCTCATCACTGTTATATCAGCGTGTATGTCTTCATCATATTTGTTTAAATAATAACTGTTGTGCTCCACAGATATATTTTTACCAACACCAGACAGCCTTCTAGTAAACCTCAATGAATGCAAAGAGGTAGGAAATGTATTTTTATTAAAGCTACGTTTATTGAACATTATCTACATAACAGACTAACACCTTTTGGGTTCTCATTATTTCATTTTAAGCTTAGTTTTAGTTGTTTTTAAATATTTCTTTACACTGTTTAGGAACCAACTTGTACTCACTTCCTGAATTTGTTTTTCAGCTTGTGCAGGATCTGCTGAAGAGCCTCCCAACTTTATTTGAGAAGACTATGGAGACCCAGTCTGCCCTGGGTTCAGCTCTGCAAGCAGCCTTCAAGCTGCTGTCACCCACCGGAGGGCGCATGTCCATCTTTCAGACCCAGCTGCCCAACCTTGGTGTCGGGGCACTCCAGTCCAGAGAAGACCCCAACCAACGGGCATCTGCCAAGGTGAGAGAGACATCAGTGAGAAGTGTGCTGGACATCATACTCTAGGATGTAAGAGCTGTATACCCTACAGCAGCATTATGTTCCCTGAAAACAGATGTCATAGTAGATATTTCTATAAAATAGGACTACAAATGTTGACCCTGCTTATCAGGCATAATGCATTTATTTAGAGAATATTCACGGCGCAATTCCCCCGAAAGAATAATGGCATTTAAAAAAAAAAAAAAGTGTAAGTGTTTTTTGTTCAATTATGTTTAGGAGGAGACTGGCTTAAGAGGCTTTTTAAAATTAGTCTACCAAAGACAGTATCATGATCAGTTTCCTAATGGCAAGTTCATTAGCCATTAGCCAGAGTTTTGAGGACTATATCAGAAAAGGAAAGTCCAAAAATATACAGGATTATGTTCTTTTTTTGGCAGCTTGTTTCACACTTTCATGGCAACTGAAGTCAGACTTTTACTGTATTGAATAACCACACTGACTGAGTTCATGTCGTAAAAGTGCTCTGATTTAATTATGTGAAGTAATTGAAATGTTACTGATTTTTATTTTCATTTTTTTTCCTGGGACAAGATTTAGATGGAATAATTCAATCTTGAAAAGTGTCATTTGATTTTGACTAGTTTTATGTAGTCAACTTACATTTGTGATTTTGAGCTCATGGTCCCACCTACTGTGTTTTCCGTTAGGACGTCCAGCACTTATCCCCAGCGACAGACTTCTACAAGAAGCTGGCTCTGGACTGCTCCGGCCAGCAGGTGGCAGTTGATCTGTTCCTGCTCAGCTCTCGATACTGCGACCTGGCATCGCTCGGTAAGTCCCGCACTAAATGGATGGGAAAGTCTAGATGCATATAGAGGGAGGGTTTATTGGACTCTTTATGGTTTACATGTCTAGTGCTCAATAAAGAGTACAATTTCATAATTTAGGTTCTTGTTAAGTTTTAGTCACATTAAACCAAAGGGGGAAATCATTTTACATTATTGTAGGATAGCTTTATACTTATTTTAGACGTACAGCAACAACAGGCCTTAATTTCCAGATACGTCAGAAAACCTCTGGGAAAAGAAAAGCTTTGGAAATTTAGTGATCGAACCTGGAGCTCAAAAATACCAACTTGTTTGTGCTGAAAGCATGAATAATCAGTCCGTGAAAAAGGTGAACAACATAGCTTATTTATGAATCATCAGTTATGGCAAAAAGCCAGATACAGAAAGTTTTTCATAATACCAGATGCAAACACAGGAGCAGTGTGTGGGAAATTAAGCGTGACTCTATTTTTATCCTGTCAGAAACGAGACAATCAGCATCACTTCTCTTGTGTTCCTTCTCTCTCCCAGGCTGCATATCAAGATACTCTGCAGGGAGCGTTTACTACTACCCCTCCTACCACCACCAGCACAATCCTGCTCAGGTGGAGTGCTTCCAGAAGGATCTAAAGAGATACTTAACAAGGAAGATCGGCTTCGAGGCCGTCATGAGGATACGCTGTACCAAAGGTCCGTTGTCACACAAGCTGGTCCTTGATTGAACTTTGACCTGAACATGCATTCCTAGATGTTACTTTGAGAATTTCAAATTGTTTTAAGATGTTTACCTTTTATTAACTTCTAAATGATAAATGCAATGGGAAGGGTAACCCCTTACTTTTCATCTCATCATGTTTAATCATGAAGCATTGGGATTGGGCTATGTGTGGTCTTCCCTGTTGATTGATTTGTCTCTCACTGTCTCTCTGCAGGTCTGTCCATCCACACGTTCCACGGAAACTTCTTTGTGCGCTCCACAGATCTGTTGTCACTTCCCAACGTGAACCCAGACGCTGGCTTTGCGGTTCAGATGTCCATCGAGGAAAATCTGGATGACATGCAAGTTGTCTCATTCCAGGCTGCGCTGCTTTACACGTCCAGCAAAGGTACACACTCACACACACATACACCACCAAGGTTTTGTTTTTTCAAAGCCATTGTTAAAAATGAAAATAATTCATCTCTGCCTCTTTTGTTTAAATAACACGTGTTTTCTTAAACAGGCGAGAGGAGGATCCGTGTCCACACCTTGTGTCTCCCTGTGGTTAATTCTCTGTCAGACATCTTTGCTGGTGCTGATGTTCAAGCCATCAGTGGACTACTGGCTTGCATGGGTAGGTACTAAACTATCCAACATCTTTTTAGGATCTCCTCCAGACCTTTATGACATATTTAAATACTTATTTTGAAATAATTGTTGTTAAAAATTCTTACACTTTGCATCAACCTCTTCTTCATAATTCAAAAGTCTAGAATCTGTGAATATGCAAATATTGTTCATTTCGAAAGTTTAATAACTGGACAAGGGATGTCTTCTTCACTGAAAAGTTTGTTCTCAGTATATGCACAGCAGTGGTTTCAAGTTTCTATATCACACTTGTGTAAGTTAGTGGACAACGATTGTTTTTAAAAGAATATCACAAATCTTGCTCTTATGTGCACATGTCGAGCTGAGATTCAGAGTGAGCACAGAGAATCTTTCCTCTTTGAGCAGTTAAATGTGAAGACAGGTTGAGAAACAAGATGTTCTGGTGCTGTGTATAATAATTGAATGTCACGTTGGATGATTTGCTTTTATTCAGATTATGCATAACTTCAATGACATCTAATTGTCTTACCCCAATTTTAACATGAGCCGAAAAAGATTGTGCATCGTAAAACGTCTGCCTGCGTTTCAGAACTCGTTCTTTAACTTATTTCGTCGATTTATGCTGCACTAGTTCTCGCCTGATATTTGTTTTAACTCAGTGTTTGAGTTTACAAGTTACAGCTGCATCACCCTGTGTGTGGTAACTTTAAGCAGGAGTGTGATAAAGTAAAACATGCAGATGTCAGTTTTGTGTTTGATGGCTGTGATCATTTTCTGAATACTTGATTACATCACATGAAGTTGGTTGTGTGTGTGTATGTATAATATTATAGACTTGGATTTGTATAAAGCACCATTCACGCAAATTATTCCCCATTGTTGCAGTAAATAGTCTTTTGATTGGCTAGATACTAAATCATGGCAGGGGACTTATCCACTTCACTGTTATTAGAACTGACAGATGGAGATGAGTGGCGACAGCTGTGGTCACCTAGCAACCATCACATGCTGAGCATTTAGATCCGTGCTGGCTCATCTCATAGTCACTCAGAGAGCAGACGCTGATATTTTTGCTTTCTTCAAAATATGACACTAGCACTGTTGTTTGCTTCTTACTTCCACTGAGCCCACAGCTGTTCTAAACTGCTCATTAATGTGCACCATGGTACAAGTCTTAAAGTTGCATTTACTTTAAATTTATCAGAATTTTCAAATAATATTTTTTGTTAACTTTTTTACAATGGGGACCATCAAAGTCAGAATTTTTAAAGTCCCGCACATGTTGGCTTGAAAGAACGGGATTCCTCCTCCTCGTTACAACTGCGAATGTGTCCCTCTCTCTTCAGCTGTGGACCGCTCGGTGACGGCCAGTATGAGTGATGCCAGAGATGCGATGACCAACGCTGCCATCGACTCGCTGACGTCATACCGGCAGTCTGTGTTGACCATCCAGCAGCCCGGCCTGCTGTCCCCAGCCTGCCTCAGACTCTTCCCCCTCTATATCCTCGCCCTGCTCAAACAGGTCAGCCTCTTCCCAAGATGCAGTCGTTACGCAACAGCTGCACTGTCAAACACTGCTACACTTTAAACTACTTAAATCTTAATTTGTCAAGTGTTAGAAGAAATCACAGAACACTAAAGTTAATCTGTTCAGCATTTTTCAGCACTTATGAAACTACTTTTACTCCCAGGATTTTGTGTTTTAAACCACTCCTTTAAAGATTTATTGATCCAACTGATGTGTGTGTGTGTGTGTGTGTGTGTGTGTCTGCACTCTGCAGAAAGCCTTCAGGACAGGGACCAGCACCAGGCTGGATGACCGGGTGTTTGCCATGTGTCAGCTGAAGTACCAGCCGCTGGCCTACGCAATGCTGATGATCCATCCTGCCCTGTACCGTGTGGACAATCTGACAGATGAGGTGAGGAGGGTGAAAATTTTGGATATAGTTTCCTTGAAATCATAAGTTTCAGAAAAGGCATGATGAATGACTTTTTTTTTTTTTTTTATCTTTCAGTGTTTTGTATATGGTTAAGATTATGACTGGAATGAAAATGAAAAATCACATTTTTACTGTTTTGAATGGGAAGCTGAGTCATATTTTAGCTGTGAGCAGTGGGCTGAACCTGAAATGTCATCCCAGTACTTAAGTGTCTCCTTGTTACTGACTAATCTTCTCTTATCTTTTGTTTCCTGCATCCTCAGGGAGCTTTGAACATCAATGAGCGGACCATCCCTCAGCCCAGAGTGCTGCAGCTGTCTGTGGAGAAGCTCAGCAGGGACGGAGCTTTCCTCATGGATGCTGGAACGGTACGAAGCTTTACGTGGTGGTTTTAGAATTAACACTTATAACAAGCCAACGGAAATTCAAAGCTGCTGTCTCAAACCTGGCTAAATCTGCTCTGAGATGAACCCCTAAGGTGCTTTGGTTGAAGCTTCTCTCTATAGCTGTGGGTTGTAGGATGTTAAAAGAGTGGTAATAATAGCATAGTCAGAATGAGAGATTTCTTCTTCGGAAAAAGTAAAAACCAATGCAGTGTGCGTAGTGTGTGAAATTACATTTTGGGCTGTTGATGCTACCGTGTGTCATTATCCGTCTCTGTGCTTTTATGACGGTAAACATTGGCGCTAAGTGGTAGCTCTGTAATAAGGCCTTACTGATACTGATGGACCATGACATTTCTACAACACACTGGAGAAGAGTGTGTAAAATTAACATTTTACATAATGAAGTAACACAGTTATCCAGTGGGGCTTTGAATAGAAACATCTGTACAAGCTTCAGCTTTTATCTTTTATACTTCAGTCTCCCAATAATGAGATGCGACACTGGTCACAGTGATAGCTCTCACTTACTACAATAAAAGGAAAATAGGAATCTTTACTACACCCACCATTATTTTGTGATTGTATTTAATATATAACATATTTGTGTTCCTAAAGGTGATGTTTCTGTGGATCGGACGGAACTGCCACCCCAACTTCCTCACACAAGTCCTGGGAGTTCCCAGTTACGCTGCTGTGCCTGATAACCTGGTAGGAAAACTCATGTTGCACCAGGATTGTCCCACAAA
The DNA here is from genome assembly GCF_006386435.1 of Epinephelus moara. Classification (NCBI taxonomy): domain Eukaryota; kingdom Metazoa; phylum Chordata; class Actinopteri; order Perciformes; family Serranidae; genus Epinephelus; species Epinephelus moara. The sequence continues at coordinate 6,065,652 of NC_065508.1, read as the reverse complement.
CTGGCTTGATGCCACGGTAACAAACAAATATTGGATGATTGGACAGTTGGGTAAAAAGTGACACTTTTGGCCACCAGATAAAGACGCCACATATGCAGCACTCAGTGCAGAATAGACGTGTGGCGTCTCATCACCCTCCTGCTGTCTGTAGCACAGAGTCAGTATGCGATGCTGTCATTGCATAGAATTAACAGAATACACAGGCCCCAGGCCTTTCTTTTTAACAAGTCGAGACGGAGCTGTCGCTGTCTTCAGTGTGTTGTTCTTCTGTGCTGTTGGGTGTTCTCTAACGGCAGACTAGAACATGTGTAGGTGTATTTGTTGTCCTGTCAAGTAAGACTTACATCCTGGTATCTACGGTACTTGAGAAAAATGAGTACCCTACACATTTTCAGAATTCTGGCATCTAGAAGTGTCCGTTCTCGTGACATCCCTTCTTGAGGATGGCATAATGGTCACATCTGTTATTGCACATACAGCATAGCTACACGTTCACTCATCGCATCCTCCTCCCACTCTCTCCTCTCACAGTATCTGCTCCCCGAGCTGGACACTGCCGAGTCGCAGAGAACCAGAGCTTTCATCGGTTGGCTCAGAGACCAGAGGCCGTTCTTCCCCTCCCTGCATGTCATCAGGTGGGCAACAGACAACATCCTGTATAAGAGAGTTGAGAATCAAGTTGGAACAATGTGGGGAAATTAAAACCAGCCAAAAGCTGCTGGTAGATTTTAGTTTTGGCAGTTAATGAACCGTCATTTGAAGGTCACCTTCTGTTGCACTCGGTGAACCCTGGAGAACCTTGTTGGCTGATAAAATCTTGAAAATTGTGACTGAACAGATCAATTTACAGTTAATGTGACAACTGACAAATAAACTCAACTGAAAATCAGAAAACTGGGCAGCAGTGAGGTTACTCAAGCTTTAACTGGAACAGAATTCGGAGGTCATTTATTACAAAAATCGGTAACGTAGAAAACCATTAAAGGCTGCAAAAGCAGTCTCGTAGATTTGAAAGGGATGAACTGAGTTTGTAAGTGTGCAAAAGTTCAGAAGTTTTCATAGTAAAACCAAACACTTGAATTACCTTCGCCATCACTTTGACAATTTCAACAACTACATCTGATGTCTCTTGACTTTTTTTTTTTCACTCTTTACCCTTTGACTCTCTCAGGGACGAGAGCCAGCTGAAACCCACCTTTATGCAGAACATGATCGAAGACCGAACAGAGTCGGCCCTGTCATACTACGAGTTCCTGCTCCACCTCCAACAGCAAATCTCCAAATAATTTTCAGTGGGACTGTGGAGAACAGGGAACACTCAAGTGAGGACGTGCATCAGTGTATGTGTGCGTATGTATGTACATGGTGTGTGTGTGTGTGTGTGTGTGTGTGTGTGTGTGTGTGAAAGCAGTGGAAGTCAGACTCAAGGATGTCTCTTGCTCAGTCTTCGGCTATGGCCCACCATCTCTCTGAGGAAAAGCTGAACTGATGTGACGTGTCGCTCAAATCAAACTATGTGACGGACAGTGTGAGGACAAAGAGACGAAGAATCGAATCTGATGCTTATTTGGCACTTTTTACCCAGCTGAAGCAGTGCGTTGGAAGAAGAAAAAAGAAGCAAGAAATCCAAGATGATGATGATTGTGATTATATATGTCAATGATCGAATGAATCAGTGTTTATTCTCAGAGAACAATGCTGTCTAACTGAGGTATCGTTCTGATACAGTTCAGGCAAACGGATGTGTGAAGTGTTTTTGTTCAAAAAGCACAGTCGTCTTTACTAAAACAAGTCAAATGTATGTTTGTGTGTGCTTAAGACTAGGTTTATGAGGAAGGTTAGTATGTCTGCGCTCAAAGACTGTTATTGAGTGTCACCAGGAGTATTTGTACACAGAACACCTGAGCTCTAACAACACTCTTACTATCGTACCTGAAGGACAGAACGTGTGCTTTTTTTTTATTTCCCACTCATTATAATTGTGTGTCGAACAAATGCGTAGACTCTGTTGTAAAAGGCAGGAATGTTTAAGGTGTTTGAAGGCGGATTGACCTCGCCGTCATCGCTGCCTTGAATGTGTGGACTCGGCAGTGGAAGGTCTATTTCATTGGTCTGATCTGTCCTTCAGCAACTCTCTGTCATCCTTTCTCTCTCTGGACATTCAGAACACCCCTGACGACATCGCTGTTCTGTTTGTTTGTTTCTTCTTTTTTTGTTTCCAGTTATCTAATAATTTATGAGACTCCCAATCTGATTAAATTCTATAATTGCCTTGTATGGGAAGTCACTTTTTATTATTAAACCTCTGTTTAAATACAGACTCTATATATGAAATATTTTAATATAATAGGATATGGGAAATTCTTTAACACAGACATAACAAAGCCATTGTGATCTTTTAATCATGCTTATTGATACTTGTATATTGAAAATACTGCATTATATAAAGGTGAAGAAATGCTGATGATTTTAGTATAAACAATAAGGTGAAATGACGCTAAGGAAATAAAATGTTTGGGACTTTTTAAATGTAGTTTTGTGTGTTGGTGGGTGAACAGTGTTGATTCAATGAAAGCAAAGACTACAAAACAGTATGGACCAATAATAGTCAAGTTTTCTCTTGACTCGGCGTGAGTTTTTTTGATTTGGTCTGATTTCATACAGTTTGTAATGTATGTATTATATAAGCAAACATGTATTTAGGAACAGACAAATATGTTTTGGTCTTGCACAAAATTGTCTTTCATAAAAAAACTGATGAAAATAAAAATAGCCTGTGTTTGTACAGAGTAAATTGCGGAAGTGTGGACTCAAGTCACATGACTTGGACATGAGTCCTAAATGATGTTATAAAAAAAAGTGTGCTGGGTATCCTGACAGAAGATGTGCTTTGAATCAATTCAGTAGTCATTCACTTTGCGTGAGCTGAATGGAAAGGTTTCTAACATGTAACTGTGTCGCAGGGAAAACAGACCAAAGCATGCCTGCTCATTTTGCATTGAAAGCAATAAATACAAATTCTAAATTGCATTCATTATCTAGGAAAATGAATTAAATGTCGCTCTGTTAAATGGCATTCAATTTGATGATGGTGCACATAATTACCTGTTCAGGACTTGGACTGCAGACTGACTTTTAATTTGAAAAACTGGCTTTGTCCCTCCTCTGGTAAATTGTGAATAATTGTAGTTCCAGACGGAGAATGGCCAAAAAATGATGCATCAACACAGCTTTTGATGTTATTAACAGTAATCAACATTTTCCCAACCCTATCTGTGAATACCATGTGTACATTTGTAAATCTTTGCACATGCTAGTGAGACCCATGATACGTTTATACTTACACTTAATTAAAGATTCATATTATTAATACAACATATGAATCAGCCAATAAATTATTATGTATTCTATGGACTGGGATACAGCAGTGTATAAAGCTGCATCACTAATTATAATTTTGTAAGTCTGAAATGGACCATACTGCATAATGACAACTTTAAATTTTGATGCTAATACTGTTGTACACTCAGGAGGATATTGAATGCATGTCTTTTATGTGTCATAAATTATTTTAACACTTATATTTTAATTTTTATGAATGAACTTTTACAATACAGTGTGGTCTGGAACATATCTTAACAGAGTAATACACATACAAATGAATCATCAAGAAAGCAAAAAACAAAACAAAAACAGCCCCAAACAGGAAATGACAACAAAAGTAAAACAAATGTAACATAAATTAAAATTAAGATAAAAACGAGAGTGCATGTTGGAGGAGGTTCACTTGAGTAGTGGTCCAAGTGGCAACTAAGGAAAGAAGCATTAAATCTTTGTAACAGTAATCACAGCATCCATTTCTGCAGTTAATAGTAAAATAATAGAGATAATCAGCTTTACATTTAGCAGTCACAGTCTTCCCATAATGCATATGTAAAAGTAGAAGACCAAATTAAATGGGAGCACGTTTCAGGATATAGTTTACAAAAATCACTGCGTATTATCACAAAGCATCTACCACCATCTAGGCGTCATCAGGCCTGTTTCCTGGCAGTCAGCACTGAGGGCTGTAAAAACCCTGTCAAAACTACACTGTCATTCTCTATGGTGACGTCATCACCGCGCGTCCTCTGCTCAGACAGCGCACTGTCCATTGCGTTGTGTTGTAGCGTTTAATTGATTCAGCGGGGCGGTTTGTGTTGCCGTTGAATCGCTATTGTTTGTATGTATCGTGAATATACTTTGTAGTCGACGCTAACTTATTTCAACATGGAGTCCGGAGAGGCCAACGAGGGGGAGAAGGGAGGCTCTCTGTCGGCGGCGCAGAGGAGGGCAGAGATCCGGAGGAGAAAGCTGCTCATGAATTCAGAGGACAGGATGAACAGAATCGTGGGCTTCGCTAAAAACGAGTCTGAAAACAACGGTATGTTGTTGTGAATGATCCGGTGCACACTACGGTGCTGTTAGGCGAGTCTCCTCTATTGAAACGTGTTATATTGACACCTGTTTCATCTTACTGCTGCTGTTTGAGTCAACAAATTACCTTTATCCACAGACAGTATCTTTGTTTCATTAATCATATGCAGATAAAACAGAGGGGGGATGTAACTAAGTACATTTACTCAAGTACTGTACCAAATTACATATTCATAGCCTTCCTGACCTGCCAAAAAATCTTCAAATATAGTGATCTTGAATTTCTATTTTACTTAAAACTGAAGGATGAAGTGTTGATGTAGGGGCTGAGAAAATGCTCCTGCTTCTTCAGCTAAATAAACCATTTAGGACCCTCCTGTGTGAGGTGGAAAATGCATCGTCACTGAGCTGAAAACAGAGCTGTTTACTTGACACCATTAAAAGTTGAATTTTAAGAGATGAGTGGCTCTCCTAAGTAAAACACATAGGAAATGATGCATTATATTAAACTGCCAAACAGTACATAAAGGAGTTAAAATCAGTACATCCTTAAAGGGGAACTTCACCCATGGCAAAATTAAACTAAAATAAAATATTAGTAAAAATGAAAAAGTCTCTCAAATCTGAAAATTAGAGTGCTAAAAATCTGATTTGTGTTGTCATTGAGTATAAAGTCTGGAGCTGCTCCACAGACAATGAATGATGTCAGATGTTATAGATGACACTGACAGCACCCAGGGGAATGTTACGAGTGCACGGGTGCATTTTCTGCGTCAGAACTGAGAACACTACAGTAGGATGAAGCTCATTCTGGTACAAGAAAGAAAACAATCTGCCAGAAGTTTGTCTCCCATTCATTATCTAGGGAGAAGCTCCAGACGTCACTAGTTTGAGCCTTACTTCTCTGGTTTCTGGCTTTAAGAGAAAGTCACAAATATTGATTGATCTTCCCTCGGCCATGGAAATAACATATTGGAATTCTTAATTAAGGTGGTGTTCTCCTTTAAACATCTACAGAAGTAAAATGCAACATACACATGAATGCAGCACTAACATTAATCCAAAAACATTACATGTAATAGTAAAATACAGACAGAAAACATTTTATTACACAGTGAGTACTTTTACTTTTAAAACAGGGCTTGTACTTGAAGTGGTGAATTTCAGCAGTGTGAATTTTGTACTTAAGTTAAGGTTCTGAATATGTCATCCACCACTGAGTATAAACGTGGCACATTATCTCAAGCTGGGATTCAAACCCGCAACAACCAGGTCCCACTGCAGCCGGGCCACCCACAGAAATGGCTGGGCCCCTGAAAAGGTCCAGTGAATAGACCCTCCCCGGATCTGCTTTACTCACATTAATGCATGCGCTTGCTATCTCTCTCTTAATTTAGATCAGCTAATTTCCCAGATCATGTGGCCGGCCACTAATGACTTATGCTATTTTCAGGAGAGGACGTTTTATAATGAAACAGGCTACATTTTTCTATAGCAACAATTAATATAACATTTATATTTGTTGTTTAATAAGCCATGGTGAATATGTCATAACTTAAATATGGCTAACATTACTTATATTTAGGTGTGGGGGAAAAACCATAATATGATATAATGATATAAATAATTAATACTACAAATACTAAAAATAATAATACAAATATATTTAACTTTAGGTAATCTACTAGAATAATATAATCAATTGCTTTTCAGTCCAGTAGATACATTTTGCTGCTGCAAAAAAGTTTGTCTTATTAGATAAAAAAAAGTTTTTCTTCTGAGACATAATTTACAGTTGGAAAAAGGTAATAAATCGCAATATATTTTATTGCAATACTCAGCATATTGCAACATATTTTAAATGGCAATAACATTGTATCATGGATCTTCTGGTGATTCCCGCCCCTACTTATATTTAGGATGAACAAGATCTATCGCCCCTAGAAAGCATTCTCCTTTTTACCTTCCCATGGGCAGTCCTGTCCCTCTGTGACTCCACTGACTCAAGATGGCACTGAGTGAAAACAATCAGTCAAAAATTAATGTTAAGTTTTTACAGTTGATTAACCATCTTTAAGTATTTTATTTAAAGCAAAGTTGCCAGAAATGATCTGGGTTCACCTTCTCAAATGTTGTCAGTGTGCGTGTTTCTTCATCTTTTATGATAGAAAATTTGATATCTCAATCTAATATCTTTTTGGGGTTTTGGACTGTTGGTTCGGACAAAACAAATGATTTAGAATACGTCATCTTGGATTATAAATAAACGATTTACTAGTTGATAAAGAAATGGCAGATATTATGGACAGATATTATCTATGGCAACAAGTTTCCATAGATAATATCTGTCCATTGAAGTTCTTTGTACTACGCCTGTAGCTCAGGGGCAGAAAGGATAGATCCATCTCAAATTGAGCCAAACCAATACAGGAACTTGATCGATATTTTAGGGTTAAAGGCCCTGAACTTATTGACTTATAGTTCAGTTTCCCATTCATCTGATGTCAAGTCAAGTCAGTTTATTTATATAGCACATAAAAACAACAGATGTTGACCAAAGTGCTTTGTCACTGATGTTGTCTCCCATCTTCAGCCGGAGCGCTCCGGCGTCCGACAGAACCCCGCTTTCACCTCGACCTTGACAGGACGGAGCCATGGTCGTCGTCCTCATCCTCCCCGAGACCATCTCCCTTCATGTCAGAGGCCTCAGCGCTCGGCAGCCGCTCCCACAGTGCCACCCCAGAGAGGAGGGGCTCACCCCTGCCAGACTGCAGTGAGCCACTCGGAGGCTCTCTGGGAAGCTCTTTGGACGACGACATGGGAGGGATCCGACCGAGACCAAGGGGGGAGCGGGCATCAGACGACATCAGCGGTTCCCCACGTCGAGGCCTCCAGAAGTACCTGTCACGTTTTGATGACGCCATGAAACTGCGGGGTCAGCTGGCCAGTGAGAAGCCGGCTCAGGACGGAGGGTCTGACTCAGAGGATTTTGATCCCTTCAGAATCTTCCGACTCATTGGCAGCATCCTCCTGGCTGTTTTTGTTCGGATTTTTGTCTGCAAGTTTCTGGTGAGTGTACTATCGGTCATTTTGACACGTTTATGGCTTCTGGTCTTATTTTATCTCTGACAACTTACTCAAACTTAATAGTGCTGATATTGACGATAGTTTTTAGTCATTATATGAAAACAAGAGATTCTTTTAGGTGTGAAAATGTACATGTCATTATATTTTGCATGTTGCTCTGTCATTTAATAATAGTGCATCTCACTACCAGAGAAATGACATTGTTTTGTAATTTTTCTTTTGAAATTCTAGTCGATATTTGCTCCATTTCTGACCCTCGAACTGGCCTACATGGGGTTGTCCAAATACTTTCCAAAGGTGAGTTTGTATCAAATATTTTATAATCCCTTTTCCATTGTTATAGACTCAAAATTAACATGTATGCAAACAGTGTTGCCTTAGATTTCCAAGAAGTAGTATTGCAATTTTTTTATTTTATTATTTTTTGTTTACCCTTTGTTTAACCAGGAGTAGAAGACTCACTAAGATTGAAAATCTCTTTTTCAAGATTGTTGTGTCCAAGATAGGCACTAGTACAAAGAACACAGTAGCAGACATAAAACAAACATATAACAATTTAAAATAAAAACAAAGAACAAATTGCAGAATCCACCGTTTGTCAAGACCCGCCCATGGTCCCGCCCCCCTTGGTTACTGTTGCTGGGTTCGACAAGCCAAGCCTGGGGGGCGTTCATTCCCACAGGAAACAATGGAAAATACCGGGAGATTTAACTTTCTCGTAATTCGAATTGAATCCATCATTCTGTCCAAAACGTGGTGTCAGTGATAGAGAACAAACGTGGCTGCAGTTGAGTGAACGGGCATTATATGACATATCCGAAAACTTGTGAAAATCGCTGTTTTGTCCCGATGTCTGACAGTAGCCATGGCCACTAACGTGAGCTACTCTGGGAATACGTTCTGGATATCTCGAGTCACTGTTGCAGACACCCCAAGCACACCTTTTAACCATGTTAAAATAATATAACTCACTGATTTATCCGCGTTTGCCAGCTAGAAAGCTCTGCGTTTCCCCGTGAAGCCATTAACAACGTGCCCGGGAGAACACAGCCTGGGGCGGTGTTTGACAAACCCCAGTAAGTTAGCAACTGTTGCTATGGGGAGGAGCACTCTGGTTGGTGGGTCAGCAGACCAATCAGAAGGCCAACAAAGGGTCAACATTCAGAACATCTACAGCCAGATCTGCCTGATTCACAGTCAGATAAAATCATTTTAGCTGCATCCACTGAAACCAGCTACTGAAGATTTAGGTAATTTTGCGACTGATTCCAAGGCGAGGGAACAGCACACTGAAACACCCTGTTTCCCAGTTCAATATTGACTTTAGGGACCGTTAGTATAAATAAGTCCTGGGAGCAAAGACCGTAACTCCCTATACTTTTTGTAGGATGTAGATCCATAGGTAAGAAGGAAGCAGTCCTGGAACACCCTTACCAATTATCGATGTTAAGAGATACTTTGACGGTTTTGATAAAAGTTATACAAGGTTTAATTTGGTTGGTTAATATTCCACTTTTCCTTTTTTGACTTAGCAGCAGTGATAGCCAAGGCCAGAGACATTATGTTTTCAGGTTGTCCGTTCCATTCTTGTGACTGCAGCATCTCAAGAACACCTTGAGGGAATTTCTTCAAATTTGGCACAATGAAGTGATAATCTTTTTAGTGTCATTCTGGTTAACGTGAACATGATATCTCAAGAACACCTTTAGGGAATGTTTTCAGTTCAATCAGGACCACCTTAGTCAAAGAAAACTTTATTTACATTTGCAGTATTATATTTGGCTGTATGGCTCTGTCCTGGGGCCTCTGCCTTTCCTAGGCCGACGTGGAAAGAGAGCACACCTCTCCGCCAGTGTGTTTGCATACGTGGACAGCCTAAGGCAGAGAAATCACACCTCTCCGCCCATCTGTGTGCATATGTGGACAGCCTAAGGCAGAGAGAGCAAACCTCTCTGCCCTTCCATGTGCAAACAAGGAAAGCCTAAGGCAGGGAGAGCAGTGGCAAAGACCCCCCAGTAACAGAACAGAGCAGCATCAATGACAAACAGAAATGACACTGATAAGTCGGACACAATATGAAGAGGAGTGGTGGGGCAGGTTGGAGGTTGTAGGCAGACCAAAGCAGTTTCAATAGGGTGCTCTGAATGAGATTTGCTAATTGGTTGCATAGAAAGGAATCATGTGATCTGTCAGCAGACTCCTTTCCATCAATCATCTTCTCCATCAGTTGATTGGGCTGTTTTAGGTCAGCTGATGTAGCTGGGATGTGAGCTGAGCTTGACATCATGTCCTGCCTGAACTAACACCAGGCTCAATATTTGGCACAAACGTCTACTTGGAGTCAATGATGAAGTCACAAACACAATAACTCAGGAATAGAAGGGAAGACATTTGGTCAGAATTGGTGACACTAATTTTGGGTGCTCACTTTGAAACTGTTGATTGTGTAGATCTGTGCTGCCAGGTTGAAGATGTGTGTGAAGAATCCATGTTGTAGCATTTTTAGCTTCTGTGCAGCAACATACATATGTGAAACATTGTCTACTGTCATGGCTACATGTGACTCTGGAGAGACATGGATTTAAACTGTAATTGCAACTTGACTGGTTCGCAGAGGCATACAACTGCAAGGCGATAACTATGGAGATTGTGCATTAGTTTTGATAGAAGTTGGGTTCCATCCAGACATGATCTATTGCTCTGACTTCCTTGTGCTCTGGCTGAAAGCCCAGTCTTTGTAGCCACGAACATCTTACTGCTGGCTACACCCACACCAAGTATCACTGGAAGTTTACCAGTAACTTCTTTTAACACAATTTTCGTATGTTTGTATTATGTCTATCACAATTAGCTGACATTTTATTGACTAAAGAATTGGTGTTATTGAGAATGTATTGCAGCCAGGTGTTTCAGTGTCTTTGCATTATACTCCTGTTCCTCCAGGTAGAGAAGAAGGCCCAGACCACTGTGCTGACCGCTGCCCTGTTGCTGTCCGGCATCCCCGCTGAGGTCATCAACCGCTCCATGGACACCTACAGGAGGATGGGGGACGTCTTCGCCGACCTCTGCGTTTACTTCTTCACCTTTATCCTCTCGCACGAGATCCTGACGCTCATTGGCTCAGAGACTCCCTGATGGACCCTGATGGAGGTTCACCCCACCCCCCTTCTTGTTTTCCCCTCCCTCTGTCCCCCATAGCAACAAGGCTTGGTCGTATTTGTCGGCTGACATGTTTGTTGTTGACAGTCTGGAAACGAGTCCTCGCTGCCTTATGATCAGGGTCGCGCGTCAGCTTCAGGATTCCACTAATGCTAAGCTACATGTGACCACAGAGTCCAGTGTTTGTTACAGATCTCCAAGTCATTTTTGCTCTGGACTGAACCTGAGACACAGAAAGGCTTTGAAGAATGTACAGTGGCATTTATCGTGCTGAATGATATTTATTTGTCAGGTCGAGCACAGAAAATGGAAAATGTTATACTCAAGAGCGAACACCAGTTTCAGTTCATCATCAGTCTGGCAGCCACAGATTCCATTTAACTCGTGAATGGGAAACACTGGAGTTCCTCAGTTTCTGAAACCGACATAACATCATTAACTTAAAAATTCTGATATTGATGCGTATGCAAGTGTTTACCAAATCATACAAAATAGTCAAAAACAATCTGGTGTTCAATGCAATGAACTGTCTTCCAGTGTTGTGCATTACGTCAGAAAAACCCTTCACATGCGTAAAACAGGACCTTTAAAGAGTAACTCTCAGTGTTCTGCTGCCCTCTCTGGTTGAACATTTAACGTGTGTCGCACCTGTCACCACACCCAGTAGTGACATCACAGCGTACTCATGCTGCAATCCATTGCAAGTCAAGCGTTACTAAGTCCAACTCAGTATTCCCGACTTCCCATGTGCCTTCACAAGCATCTACAGAAGACAAACCACAGCGCCACTAGCAAAGACAAACAGTGTATGAAATAAGTCAACAGTCTCGCTCTTCTTTGCTCATTAAAATAGCATAGAGTCGAGCTAATTGTGTGAACCACAGCCAATAGCATAAAACTGTTTTGTGAAGATGGAGATGGAGATACATTTGCCTTCAGAGACTTCGGCGAAGAACAGTCAACTTAATGGAAATGGAAATGGCAGCTGCATTGATGTTACAGCGGATTCACAACAGTAAAAACACTTACTGAAAACACTACAAAAAGTAAAATAAATGATAAAGATGTCATTCCTTTAGGTTCACTATGTGCTCTGCCATTGTGCTGCGACGTCAGGTTTGTTTATGTTGGCGAACTTGGTCTAGATGAAAAAGTTTCCGACTTATAATTCCGACTTGAATGGCCGCTCCATTGCACTTTTCATTGTCGGAGGCTGTTTTTTATCAAGTTCCGCGTACAATGGATTGCAGCATATCACATCCTGAGTGCACCTCTATACCACTGCAGCAAGGTGAGAAGTTAAACCAATAGAGGGCGGCAAAAACATCTTTTCAGCTGCTGTTAAGTTGTACTTCAAAAACTCAAACTGTTTGAATGAACCCATTAATTTAAAGTGAGATTATGTAACTTTTGCTAAACAGCGGCCTCTATGGCTACAAGCGGCAATTACAGGAGCATGGTCTATGCTAAAATGTAGTGCAGCAGTAGCACAGGTTAAGGAATAAATAAGTTAGGGAACTGATTTGGTAATACCTGTTGTAAAATGAGCCACAATAAGACTGCAGAACCCCTCAGTTTGCTTTATAATATATGAAGTCAGCTTTTCATTTGTGAGAAAATGAATGTGTTATTTATTCTTTAAAAATTACATAGTCTTGCTTTAAAGAACAGATTTACTGTAAGCTGCCCTGAGTCCTTCTCTATCCTAATAATCTCCAAAGATGTTGCATAACTGGGCGGGGTGTCATATTCTCAGCTAATACGCAGCACACTCCTCAGCAGGCTTTGGAGGTAGTTGATGTCCTAACTAGTATATACAGCACTATGAGTAAGTTTTTCCTGTAAGTCAGCCTTGCAGTGCATCAGACAAGGTTGAGGTCAGTGCATTTTCAGGTCATGCTATTTCAAAACCTTAATCTAACCTTCATGTAACTGATAGCCTGCCAGATAAAGGCAACCTTTTAAGCATACTCATTAATAAAGAAAAAAAAATCCACTTCTTTATTGAAATGTTAGTAAACTGAGGACAACTTTGGAGTGAAGGGGTTTGGCTGGAGCTCTCGTTCCGTTATGATTGATAGTCGATGACTGATTAGAGCAGAAAGCTTAAGACGGATTATCATCAGGACTGACAGAGGCAGGTGGTTTCTTTTTTCCCCCTCGTACATAATATCATCGTCTCTGCACCTCAAGCGGCAGACGACCTTGAGGCTTTGCAGTTGCGTCCCAAATGGCAATCATCACGAAGGTCCAACAAAAAGTTTCCTTTGAAAAGTGTTTACATGGAAGTTTAACACCATTTTTTAAAAAAAACGTGAGATTAGTTTCTGACTTTATTCTCAGGATTCTGACTTAAATCTGTGAATCATTTCTTCTTTTTGCATGAATTCTATGATAAAACTCAAGAGATTTGACTTTTTTTTTTTTCTCCACATATGGCCCTCCTCTCTGCCATGTAAACATAAACTAGCAAGAAAAGTAGAGTACTCCTTTTTTTTCGAGATCGCCAAGTTATTTTTAGGTCACAAAACATGAGGAACAGTTACACACATGAACCTGCAGCCGTAGTTTAAATACTTAATAGTATCCAGCTCCTGATGATTTTAAGTGTCTTAAAGGAATACTTCACCAACACATTGACCCTGTGTATATCAGTTATTCTTGCTGTGTTACCTTCAATTCTTGAAGAAAACCTGAATTTCCTCTCACGCCTCCACAGAAAACAGCGAAGATATTTATTGATTGATTGGTGTCCACGTTTAACAGCAGCAAAACTATATATCAAAACAGTGGTTCACAAACTCTCACACAGCTCCTGCAGTATAATCTAAGTCTGTAACTAATCTATGGCCATATTGTGGGTGACGTATTCCTTTAAGAACCTGAACTCTTGTTTAATTGGTGGATTCAAATCGTGTGTTTGTGTTGCGACAGATTTCCTCATAGGCATGCTTTAAGTCCTATCTTCTTTTGCGATCTGTCATCCAGTGTTCAGAAGGGTCCACCCATGTTATGATCACGTTTTCCTCCTTAGTTCTCAGCTGTGAGAAGAAGCATTTAGTCCTTGAATGTGGAGTGTATTATTTTGCACGGCTGTGAGCTTAAAAACGCAGTAAACTTCATACAGTGTAACAGAACGTGTGTTAGACAAGAGCGTCTTGGCTTTTACTGGAAAGTGCTGTCGCTGCAAATATATGTGGGACAGTGGGAGTTTGTGCGCTTATTTGTGTTGAGTAATTCTGGTGATGTGTCCCGCTTTGCTTTGTTTGGAGCCACATCCATAAATCCTTCATATACTGTATACTCTCTACTTCTGTGCTGTAATGTCCTCTCTCCATACTTTTGATTTCATCCAAATTAATTTATTAATGTGAATTTCTTGTTTTCATGTAAATAATTTGGTGATTTATCCTACGACTTGTCTGACCTACTTGATTGTTTTTGATAACGTTTACAGAATAACTGTTTATAATGGCTCTTACAGTGTCTTACTTCAGTAACAAAGTCAGTGTTGACATGGTGTAAAATCTCTGATTAAAAACATACAGGAATGAAAAAACTGACAATTCATACCAAATAAATACTACTTGTGTGACATTCTCTGTTTGTCTTTCTTTCTTCAGTACAGCCCATGCACAGATTTCAGTCTCACTATATTCCAATGCATTATCAAACATATTCCTATTTAGAGGGGACAGCTGGATCTGGGCAGTTATTCTGTATTATGGTTTGTAAATGTCTTATCTGATGAACATCAATTTGATTATTGGACAACATTTTGCATACATGATACTTATCAACATATATATATATAGATACTGTAGAAATATTCATTAATTCTCCTTTAACATTGTGGTACTGATGTTGACCATGTTACCCAGCCATATCTTAAGGAAGACAAGAGTGTTAGATTTCACTGTAATCATAATTTTGCTTTCATTTTTTAATTGAGCAAACAGTGGGATTTACAGCTGATAGATTTGTGATGTTGGCCTATATGCTCGAATGTGGAGGTTCATGCACACCTTCATTAGCTTGTTGACAGGTGCGTTGGAGTAAGAGAATTCCTGCACACTGTCCTATTACTGACAATAAACTATTTAAATTCACAACGTTTCAGTCCTCAGATCTTCATCAGGTAAAGTGAAGGAACAAAGAACATTCCAAAATGCATATAGATAACACCTTTTTAGGTGAGGCCATTGAAAAACAATAAAATGACACTGCAATCAATCCCACAGTATGTGTGTATTAGCCTGTAAGGCACCTCCCACTGTCAAAGATGGAGACTGTGGGCAACAACTACATCAATATAAACACTGAATAACACAATTTTGGGGTAATGCTGGAGTGGGAGAAATAAGTAGACTCCAAACTGCGCAAAATAAGGCTGCAAGAATTATTCTTAGATGTCCAAATGATACTCCTATTGAAGAGTGATACAAAATACTAGAGTGGTCGTATATCAGGCGATATAATAGCTAGAAATGTTCTTCACTTATTTCATAACTTACATGTTAAAAAGAAGCCAAGACTGCTGATAAGCAGGTTCCAGCAAGTGAAAGACAGACATTTAGTCAGCACAAGAGCAGAAGCACAAGTGATTATGTTTTACCCAGAACTAGGCTTGTAACTGGTATAGGATGTTTTGTTTTCGTGCTGTGAAGTTATGGAATGGTTTACCTGATCTCATTAGGAATTTACCAGAAAAATATTTTAAACAAAACATTAGGGGTATTTTTTAAGGAGTATTTGAAGTTTTATTGTAACTGTATGACTGTGATTGAGGGTATAGCTTCTATGTAATATTATCTGTATAGGCTTTGTTGTGTGTGCATAATACCATCCATGTGTTGTATGTATGTTTTTTGGTTTGTGTCTGTTCTATATTGTATTGTGTTTCAGTTATACTGTATTGTGTTTCTATTATATTTTGTAATGTTTTTATGCTATGGACTCTTGGAAGAATAGCCCAAGGTGGGCTAAAAGAGATCCAAATAAACAAACAAACAAAGATACAAATGGGAGGCAGGCAATCACAATATAATTACCAAACAGTTATAATTAATCAACTAGAGACAGCATAATAGAAAAAATATTTATTAAATAAATAAATAAAAATAAATAATACATATATAAATAATAAAAACATATATATAGATAAAAAGGTCAATTTGCATAATAAGTACTAGTAAACACCATGCAGACAATGTGTATTATTTGTGTTTATAAATAAAACTGACTTGACTTAAAAGCTTTGAAAGTTAAGAAAGAAAATATGAAAGTACATTCGGAAGAGACAAAACAAAGCAATGAAAAAAAATCAGAAGGTGAGAGTAATCATTGAGTTTGTATTCAATGCATAACATGAAATATTAGAGTAACAGAGCATGTTATGTTCCACCTATTTATTCTCCAAATGTCTTAGTCATCACTGTTTTCTAGTAAATGTGACAAAGTAAAAATACAGTTCCCTCTGATATTTGATGGAGGAAAAATATAGATATTAAAATACATATTCTGTATGAGTAATAAAGAAAAATACTTATGCAACCTAACATTTGGCACCTCCTGTCAGCTCAGTAAAGTACTGTAGTTCTGACCTCCTGCCACGCGGTGGCGCACTATGCTGCCATCCCACGAGTTTGTGAATTTAGCTGTCGCAGTTTTCTGACGTGCAGGTTCAAAGACACAAACAACCGTCCATCGCATGAGAGTGGTTTGTGTCTGTGAACTCATTTATATATTTTTCAAAACATAACCTCGTGGAATAAAAATGGGACGTGAGTCAAGGTATGTCAGAATTTCCGAGTTTATGTGGTGTTTAAATTTCCGGTTGAATCCATTGTGACTAAATCCTGCGGCTGCTAAACTGTAAACGTTTGAATCTCCGTGGCTAATTTCGATTAGCATGCTAGCTAAAACGCACGGATGTGTATGCACATTAAACAACAGTTAATCTCATTTAGTCGTGGAATATGAATTTAAAAATGTTTTTATCGATTAAGTTTGTCATCAGAAGTTTGTCAGCTATGGTGGTAATTATGCTGTTTGGCCCTCAGACACTACAGAAAGCGCTCCGCGTCGCGGGGACGGTCAGGCAGCCGATCAAAGAGCCGCTCTCCGGACAAACGCTCCAAGAAAGACGACCGGAGCAGGAGGGAGCGGTCACGGAGCCGGGACCGCCGCAGGTCCCGGTCCAGGGACAGAAAACGAGCCAGGTGGGTGTTCTCTGTTTAACTGTTGACTACGCGAGTGTTAAAGTAGAGAGACCACAGCTGTTACACTTAAAGAAACCAAACTGATCTAAAAGAGACGTAGAGGAGAATATTTTGCAGTGCAGGGTTAGGGTTAGTTGCTACGAAATTATAGAGGCAAAACACACAGTGGGCCGTGTCTGTGTTGTGTTCAATCAAAACAAAGTCATATTAAACGAACTTTAGTGTACTTTAGGAGGGTATGAATTTATTTAATGCGCTCTAAAAAGTCCAGGATGGACAATGGACAGTGTGAAAATGTTTTTAGAAGTGACAGTGACTAATGTTATCTTCTTCTTGTCTTGTGTGTTTTTCATGTTATATGCTTGCCTTTGGTGGCCAGGCGCTCCAGGAGCAGAGAGAGGAGGAGGTCCAGAAGCCGTGAAAGGAGGAGGTCGGGCAGCAGAAACCGAGCCAGAAGGTCCCGATCTGGTAGCCCTGGCAAGAGCAGGAGACCAGATGAAAAGTGAGACTTGAAATAAAAATAAATCACACATTTCAAGACATAACTGACAGCGCTCGTAACTAAAACCATGCTACTGCTTTTCTTTTCCTCTTTCTTGTTTCCTGCAGGTCAAGGAGCAAGGAGAAAGACAACATTGATCCTTTATCTGACAAGAAAAAGATTAAAGAGGAGAAAGAGGACGACAAGGTTGAGGATGTAAGTTGCAGAAATGAAGTTCTTGCTGATCTCTAAAAGGTCACTATATAGTAGATGGGAAATATTTCTGATCTTTCCTCTGTGTCCATGCAGCAAGACTTTGACCAGAACAAGCTTGAGGAGGAGATGAGGAAGAGGAAGGAGCGTGTGGAGAAGTGGAGGGAAGAGCAGAGGAAGAAGGCAATCGAAAACATCGGAGAGATCAAGAAAGAACTGGAGGAGATGAAGCAGGGCAAAAAGTGGAGCTTGGAGGATGATGATGGTAAGAAAGCACTGATAAAGATAACCGACACAGTTTAATCCCTCATGTGTTGTTTCAGTGTTGATCACTTCACTAGTACAGACCTTAGCTTTAGCGCTGCAGAGTCTTATTATTGAATCTTCATTTCAGACGATGATGAGGATGTTTCCGCGCCGATGGAGGGAGATGATGATGACGATGGGGATGGAAAAGGGGACAGAAAAGACAGGGACATAAAGGAAGAGGACAAAGAGGAGGGTGAGAAGGAGAAGGAGACTCCCATGGAGCAGCAGGCCGAGGAGGACGACGTGGATCCTCTGGATGCCTACATGGAGGAGGTGAAACAGGAGGTGAAGAAGTTCAACATGGGAGGCATGAAAGGAAACGATAAGGTGAGTTTGGGGGGAGAATACTGCATCACTTTGGCTCAGAGTCCTGCAAGGGTCTCATTTTCAAGACCCACTCCTAAACTGGAATTCTAACATGCAATACTGCACCCGCCCATATGACCAGTTAGTTCCCCACCCTGGTCTGTCCCACTGACACAAGATCCACAGCCCGACCCATAACCATGAATTCTATAATAACCATGCACTGTAAATAATTTGGTCAGGCGGCACGATCAAAGTGATCATTTTGGGACATTTCATTGGTGTTTAATGTTGTCAGGGTTACGAAAAAATATTTTGATGTTAAAGGACAATATCTAGTTCTTGTTAATTGTTAAAGGGGCTTCGAATAATGTCTTACTTTAGTTGATTTCTATTAGAAATCAGTAGGTACTGTAACAAGATTGACAACCACCTCCTGTCAGTTGTCAACATCAGTTTGCCTGCCAGTGTTGGACTAGATGTCGTCTTTGTGAATGTTTTCTTTTCCAGTTTTGCTAGATGACATGCGAGTTATTTTCCTCTTCAACAGAAAGGAGCAATGACAGTGACCAAAGTGGTGACAGTTGTTAAAACCAAGAAAGGGCCCCACACTCACAAGAAGAAGGGTGAGCTGATGGAGAATGACCAGGATGCTATGGAAGTGAGTTGTTTTTATGTTTAATTGATTTTGTAACCACTATAAAACTTTTGTTTGTGATGGAGGTCACACACTCACCTGCTTTTTTTCAATACCGATGACTCATTTTATCCCAAAGCAACATTAATCTTCCCTCAGATTTAAATCACATAACCATCAAATAATAATGCAGTTTTTCTGGAGAATAAATGCAGATCTTGATTTAGACTAGTTTCTCCTGATGGAACGCACTGCTAACTATCCAAAATGTAACTGATGTGTTTGACAGTACTCATCAGAGGAGGAGGAGGTGGATCTGCAGACGGCTCTGACGGGCTTCCAGACAAAACAGAGGAAGATCCTCGAGCCTGTTGACCATGGGAAGATTCAGTACGAGCAGTATCGCAAAAACTTCTACGTGGAGGTCCCTGAGCTCGCCCGGATGACTCCAGAAGGTCAGTGAACTGACAGGAGATGGAGATCTTAGTTATAATGACCTCCTACCCCACATCTGTGGTTTTATTATGAAAACTGCCACATATCCCCTACCACTGTACACTAATGGTGTGAACTGAGAGGCTGCTCATTTTTTATCTGAGCTGTAAAAATGTAACTAAGGCTGCAGACATCCAAATATGAGCTTCTGCTGTCAGGTTTAACAGTGATACGCCTGCAAGCTTCGCACTTTAGTTTACTATTTGGGCTGGGGATGAAACTGCTAACCAAAATGTGTATCTAGCATTGAATATTGAAGGTCAAGTAATTAAAAACGTCACATTTTAGTTAAATACAATGTAAGTTTAATGCTTAACAAGGCGCCTTAAAAAGTCTTTAAATGTCTTACAATCTATTTTATAAATGTTAGGCCTTAAAAGTCATTAAACTGTCTTAGATTTAAATTCACGAGGTCTGAATTGCCACAACCATTTTTTCTAATTTCATTTATCCATCTTTAAATTTCTTTTTGTTAAAATACTTTCAGCTCTTCTGCATGAAAGTCCACATATCTGATCTTACTCACTGTTACTTTATACTTACACTTACCTGTTAACTAAATGAAGATCAACTTTAGTCATGCTTTATATTTACCTGCATCTCTTCAATAAGAAAAAGATGATTTGTCTTAAATATGGTTAAGAATGATCCTAAAATTGTCTTAAAAGCATTAAATACAAGTGTCTGATACCTGCAAACACCCTGCTTGAGGAAATGGTTAAACTTGTTTCCTTACTTTTTGTCGTAGTCAGCCTTAAAATAAAACACTATTAAGGGTAAAAAGAAGTCTGTTTTGAAAGGATAGTATTAAATTATTAGCAACAGAAGCCATCAAGCCTGTATATTTCTGGGATCAGTTAAAGTGACTCCACACTGATTAAACAAATATAAATGAGTCATCTCAACATAGGTGTGAACAAAATGTGCAAAATGCTCTCCTTCCAGCACATAAACTAGCAATTACTGTATGTTTTTAGCACATACATATATATATATATATATATATACCTTGAGAAACTTCTCTCAGTGCCTTTTAGTACTCAGAAGATGTGTCTTTGTAAACCTTCTCTACCCATCTAACATCTCTCTGTTTGGTTGGTTTTAATCAATACAGAGGTGAACGCGTACAGGCTGGAATTGGAGGGCATCACTGTTAAAGGGAAGGGCTGTCCCAAACCCATCAAGACCTGGGTGCAGTGCGGAGTGTCTATGAAGATCCTCAGCGCAATGAAGAAGTGAGTCTGACCGATTGTGACTGCTGATGTGACAGACTGTGCAGATTGTTAAGGACAATGTAGTAATTCTACAATGATCTTAGTAATGGTACATGAAAAAAGAAGATGATCAGTTTCATGAAAAGATAGCTAGGCAGTCAGCTTGTGTGTAAATGGCTCGAGCAGTGATGTAGCTTGATGTGTAGTTTGAGAGAAGCTACAATTTTTAAATGTGAATTAAATAAATTTAGACTCAGCTGGACACGAAGTTTCAGGTAAAGCAGGAGCATCAAAACATTTCTTTTGTTAAAACACTATTAAAGAACATTCGGCTTCTTTAACTATTTAGATAGTATAACCACTCATATCCAATTTAGTCTGCCTTTGAACTGTATATAAAAGTTTATAGCATTTTTTCTCTGACATCAGCCAAAAGTCATATTCAGATTGTACATGACACTTGTTTTTTTCTGACCAGAAACTAACACTTATTATTCGTATTCATTTCTTTTCCCCAAATGCACACAGGCACAGCTACGAGAAGCCCACCCCCATCCAGGCCCAGGCCATCCCCGCCATCATGTCAGGCCGAGACCTCATTGGCATCGCTAAGACCGGCAGCGGGAAAACCATAGCCTACCTGCTGCCCATGTTCCGACACATCATGGACCAGAGGCCCCTGGAGGAGTCTGAGGGACCAATCTGTAAGGAATAGATTGCTTGATACTTTCTTTAGTCACAGTCCGACATTAACAGATATGTTTTCTGTTTCTGTTGAATATATATAAAAAATTAATGAATAAAAATGAATAACTGAAGAAAGTAAGAATTTGTAATATGGTAGGTGGAGTTGTGATGTGCTGCTCCTGTGCTTTTCATAGATTTGGTTGAAATGTAGGTCAAAGGAAGACTGAAATAGAATATCCACTTTGGGATAATAACCCACCAGCTGTTAGGCTTCCACAGCATTTCTAATATTCCCTATATTAACCTTCCTAATAGTCAGGTTGCCGTTAGTTTTCTGAGCAAATCTATTGCATCAGATGTTAGACGCTGTGAAAATGTGAGTGCTCCAAATAGTAAAATAGAAAATATATTCTTTATCCTCATCCTGTTTGTCTCCCTCTCCCACAGCTGTTATCATGACTCCGACCCGAGAGTTGGCTCTGCAGATCACCAAGGAGTGTAAGAAGTTCTCCAAACCACTGGGACTCAGGGTGGTGTGTGTTTACGGAGGCACCGGCATCAGCGAACAGGTAAACACACACACACACACACACACAAACACACACAAACACAAACACAAACACAAACACACACACACACACACACACACACACACACACACACACACACACACACACTGGTGTTACCTGTTCATTTTATTTTTTCCAAGGGCTTACAGCGATTAGATTTTTCAGCAGCAGCAAAGTTGAGGTAAATGCTGAACAATGACACATAATGTCGTAGTCGTGGTGCAGGACAGTCCCTCATTAATGATCTAACCAGAAAGCTTTAGTTGAACATTGTGCCTGTTGTGCAGTTTTATAGCATGGGATATCAGTCTTTTGTAACTTGAGTCCCACTTCTGATTGTTTAAAATGTCTAAGGAGCACCTTTCCAAAAAATGATTAAAAAAAGAAAGGAACAAGACAAAAAGAAAGGAGAAAAAATTAACTGGGCTCTAAATATGTTATGCCACTGTCAGTTGTTGATGTTGTAGTGACTATCTGTTGTGCCTGAGGCCCTTTTCCTCAGGACATAATGTTTTGGCTTTGTAACACACCCCAGATGCTTTGTCTTTAAGTGTCCCCGGAGCTTTGATGGTTTTAGCGCCTTATTTGACAGGATTTCACCCCATTAAATACGCCCGCTGAGCATCACTGCCTGCCAATATGTATCCAAATTTGATGCATTTGCAGGTATATATCCTTACCATGTGCTGTGGAGCTTTTGGGTTGTGATATTCACTTAACTGGTCATCAGATTATACATTTTAATTTGACATTTGTAATTTGTGACGTCTTGAGCACATTTAGATATTTTAAAAAAATAATAATAATGATAATTTGAGCTAACCAACTGGCAGTACCTCTGTGGCCCACTAGATAGCACTCTGAAGCCCACTAGCAGGCTGTGGCCCACTAGATTAGAATAGCTGATTTATAAAACACTACAGGACTTAATGTTCCTCATTTATATGCCTGTTTTGACCTCCTGCCCATTATAGTTTTATTAACAATGTTAAAGATCAACTCCACTCTTGGCAGAAAAATGAAACTCAGAGAGTGTTCTCTCATTTTCTTGTTTTTATCTCCTTTCATTAAATGTGGTTCTTAAAATTTTCTTCAATGACAATTTGGCTGCACCTGAGAGGGGCAAACACGTGTGAGTGTATGTTTCAGAATACCTTAAAGGAAAAGCATGACATTTTGGGAAATATGCTTTTTCACTTTCTTGCAGAGAGTTAGATGAGAAGATTGATACCTGATACCACTCTCACTCTCTACAGTAAATATTACACTACTGCCAGCAGCTGGCTAACTTAGTCAGTTAGTTAATTAATCCATTAATAAAGAGCAGCCCCAACTGATTTATCTGATGAAAATAATAATTGGCTGCAGCCCTTGCCTTTGTAGCAGTGAATTTGATTATATAAACTGTAACTCTGTCTCTAAGATAAGGTAGCTCTGCTACTTTTCGTCAGCTGTTATATTTAAACTCTGAACGTTGCATTAATACTTTGACTTGTTGTTGGCTTCCAGATTGCTGAGCTGAAGAGAGGAGCTGAGATCATCGTGTGCACACCGGGAAGAATGATTGACATGTTGGGGGCCAACAGCGGTGAGTTCAAACACCGTGACCCTCTCACTTCTTATTGTTATAGGATGTCAATGCAAGTAAGGATTTGTGATGCCTTGTGAGGCTTTTGTTTATTACCTTGCATGTGATAAATGTTACAATATGATAAAGTATATAATTACTAAGTCAGTACCACTTACTAAACTGTTGACATTATTTGACCACCCTTGGGATCAGTCATATCTACGAGACAGTGGTGTGTTTCCTGAAGATCAGGGCAAGTACAGGTAGGTGGACTTGGTGCTGCCTCCGTGGTTCTTCGACCTTCCAAGCCAGAGATGATCAAAATGTTTAAAAAGAGTATTGTGACGTTGGTGTAAACAGGATGTGTAAATATGTTATATTTCAAAAGAGTAGCCTGAATGCTCAGTCAGGGTTCTACTGTGTTGTTGTTTTAGTACATATACTCATATTAATAAATTCATTCATCAAAAGCCACATGTGCATTTTGATATTCAAAGCACAGAAAGAGATTTTCCATTTGTTTTCACAGATCACACATCTGTAATGTCTCACCTGCCTCCCTAATTATTTCTAATTAGGAGCGCATGTGGCTTCTGGGAATAAATATCACTGTGGAGCCCTGTACAGCACTGAGCATGTGCATACAAATGTGAAGAAATGTGTTTAGGAAGCAGTATTTATTGTATTTGCTGACTTTGAATTGTAAATTGTTTAAGTCTTTCTGAGCAGTTACTATGATAGAAGGGTTTTTGTTGTTTCCACACATGCGAGGTAATCTGTAATATGTTTCCCTTGTAGGTGAAAAGGCGTTTGGTCAGATAATGCTTGATCGGGCTCCGTCTCTTGTATTGTATCTTGAGGCTGTTTTCTGACTTTTACAGGTCCCTCATGCCCCTGAGATGGTACGCAAGACCAGAGACAACCAAAAAAACAACAATTTTGATTATAATAAATAAAATAAAATCCTGGTCACTTGAAGCTAGTCCACAGAAGAATGTGCTGAAATTAGGATGCCTTGCTTTTGAATGTCAAGTAATGTCATGTAGTCTTACCCTGACAAACGTTCTCTCTGTGTTTGTTAGATTAATTTAATGTTTTTTGAAGAAGGCAGAATGCGTGTGAGGACTGGCTTTTCTTGAAGTTAACTGTTTTTTCTCATGCTCCTCTACTTTGGTTTGTAGGTCGAGTCACCAACCTGCGCAGAGTTACATATGTGGTGATGGATGAAGCGGACAGGATGTTTGACATGGGCTTCGAGCCACAGGTGGGTGTCACCCGTATTTATATGTTAGCATCTGTGTTTTATTTTGCACCACTGGAAGATATGGGCTTTTGACACAATTGTACACCGTTGTAGGTGTCATATTACATTTGATAAAATGCTTCCAATACCCCATATATATTTACAATCACTTTTGCATCTGGGGGCAAAAAAAAAATCTACTGTTTTAATCAGTGTTGTGACTCTAACATTGCTTGTAAAAACAACTGATGACTGTTAACAAGTAGAGCACAGACACAAGTTACCTACATAAATATTGTATCCAAATAGTTTAAGAGGTTTTTAAGTAATGACATCAAAACCAAAAATTGTTACAATGGCCTCCAGTCTCCCCTAATCCACTCTGCATTTCCAGTCGAGTAAAAATGACTGCTCGCTTATCGCTTATCCACCATGGGGTTGAGAGCCTTCAGCCGCTCGGCCCCCCGCCTCTGGAACTCTCTACCGCAGGACATAAAACACTTGGACTCTGTCACCTCCTTCGAATCCCGCCTCAAAACTCACCTTTTCAGACAGGCACACTCCCTTTTAATCTGGACTGGAATGACCTCGCTGTTGCACTTTACTGCTGTTTTATGTATTGCGTTTTATTGATTGTTTTATTATTGTCTTTTGTACGGTGACCTTGAGTGTCCTGAAAGGAGCCTATAAATAAAATGTATTATTATTATTATTATTATTATTATTAAGAAAGAGCTGGTATACATTAAGATGCCATGTCGTCAAGGCACAGTGCAGGACAAAAATGTAAACACAGTCAGAAAACAGCAGAGTGCATCGCAGCTTTTACAGTAGCGTTCAGTGCCGTGTGTGTGTGTTGAGAAGAGAGAGACGGTGTGTCTGCCGGCGAGCTGTCAGCTGTGAGCTAGATGTCATGTTAGCGGCAAATTATGAATGTTCAGTGTGAGCTACAGTTTGGCTGGTAGCGATCTGAGCATTCTTATATGGGGTTATCTGATTTATTATCCTTGCTCGTCCCCGACTCTGGCTGCTTAAAGTAAAGACAGCAAGTTAATCGCATATGGGGAGATTTTTATATTTTTACAGCGACGGTTCCAAACATCTGCATTTAGGAGCACCATGCCACTGCTTCCCAAATAGTTGAAAACACTGCGTATATATAGTTTCCCATACTTTTTTAATGCCTAATGCTGCGGTTGTCCATTTAGCATGTTTTGCAGCTCCAGAAAGGAAGCAGAAGCAGTTGTAAGTTGCTGTCAAAAACAATTATGTAAACAATAATCTCACATAGTTGCAACTAGATGTATAATGGCACATCAGAACCAGCAAAAATGAAAAAATTGAATTGTTGAAAAGTAATTTTTGATCATAAAAACAGTGTTACAACAGGGAAACTTTCCTCTTTTACCTGGGATCTTATGCTTCCAAAGCAAAGAAACATAACATGAAAAAAAAACAAAAGTCTAAAATGAGAATGTATAGACAAAATTCACTAACCTCTAGATGTCATCTGGTTCCTCTTCCAGGTGATGCGTATTGTAGACAACGTGCGTCCAGACCGTCAGACGGTCATGTTTTCGGCCACCTTCCCCAGAGCCATGGAGGCGCTGGCCCGTAGGATTCTGTCCAAGCCCATTGAGGTCCAGGTGGGAGGCCGCAGTATCGTCTGCTCTGATGTGGAACAACACGTGGTAAATCATCTCTATATCGTCTCTCTCATTTAATTATTTTTTTTTATATAGGAGGACCATTTGGTCTCTTTGTCCAGTATTTAGACAGATGCCAGTATTCTACTGTAGTTTTTGTTGTTAAAATCAGACCCCTCACTGTGTCTCCACTCCTTTTCTTATTGCACTTGCTCCTGTAGCTGGTGATTGAGGAGGACAAGAAGTTCCTGAAGCTGCTGGAGATTCTGGGTCATTACCAGGAGAAAGGCTCTGTCATCATCTTTGTGGACAAACAGGAGCATGCGGACGGACTGTTAAAAGACCTGATGAAAGCCTCATACCCCTGCATGTCGCTGCACGGAGGTGAGCAGTCACACTTGGGGTTCACTGATTACAACTCAGTGATAGTTGGATATTGATAATGTTAGATTCAAGATACCTTTGTGACAGTAAATTCTACAGAAATGTCAATGTAAATGTATTAGTAAATATATTAATCACAGTGTGAGGAATTAAGAATAACCTGATTATACAGCTGTACTTTTGCTGGAGCAATGGCCGAGAGACAGCTGATTTCTTAGCATCTTTAGCTTGGCAGGATTACCGTATGCTTGTTTTTTTGAAACAGCTTGATGGAGTATGACAGTATCACAGTAACCGTACTGATCAGATCACATGTAACCTTGGGTTTTGAAGAGCATTTTCCTGTTCTGCTAACAGGAATATAAGATCAGCTATGACAGTATGACATTTTGTGATATTAAAAGTGTACACTATATAGATTGTAATGTAAAGGTCACTGTCAGCCAAATAGGGTAAGTTTGTTCTTGTACTAGATTTCTAGTAAAACTACCGCTGAGTAGAGAATAAATCCATTCACCATCAAAGGCTCTGATTCCTGCCTTTCTGTGACTCATATATTCCTTTCTTTGCGTCCTCCTAGGAATTGACCAGTACGACAGAGACAGCATTATCAACGACTTCAAGAATGGAGCATGCCGTCTGATGGTGGCCACCTCTGTGGCAGCTAGAGGCCTGGACGTCAAGCAGCTGATCTTAGTGATCAACTACAACTGTCCCAACCACTATGAGGACTACGTCCACAGGGCCGGGCGCACTGGCCGAGCAGGCAACAAGGTCAGTTACTTAAAACTGAATTTGCATCGAGTCAAGTGTGTTTCTGGTGTTTATTTGTAGTGTATAAAATTGACCAGTTAGCTCCCAGTCAATGGCTTTAACATCCTATGGAAGATTTTATCTGTACATGTCTCTTGTTTCTTCTTCTAGGGCTTCGCCTACACCTTCATCACAGAGGATCAGGCTCGCTATGCTGGGGATATCCTCAAAGCCTTGGAGCTGTCTGGCTCTCCTGTCCCACCTGAACTGGAGCAGCTTTGGACCTCCTTCAAAGACCAACAGAAAGCGGTAAGATGAGGAAACATTTGAGAACGTGTGGTGTCTCAATTAGCAAGTAGACCCACCGAGGTCATCCAGGAACTTGTGAAAAAAGAAATTCTTGCACTGCTTTGAAAATGGTCGATGTGAGAATTAAATCTATATTTTCTTCTTCCTCTTTTTTCTCTCCCTTCCTTCATCCTTGCAGGAGGGCAAGACCATTAAGAGCAGCAGCGGCTTCTCAGGAAAAGGCTTCAAGTTTGACGAGACAGAACACGCCTTGGCCAATGAGAGGAAGAAGCTGCAGAAAGCTGCTCTTGGACTGCAGGACTCTGACGATGAAGATGGAGCCCTGGACGTGAGTAACGTTTGAATATCGCTCTTAATTACATGATTTAAAGTTCTCTTGATTCTGGTAAAATGTTTATTTCACAAAATGCAGTCATACTAATAATAATTTTGCCGTTCCAACCCATCTTAACCACCTCTCCTTTTGCCCCTCCTCAGATCGAAGAGCAAATCGAGAGCATGTTCAACTCCAAGAAGAGGGTGAAGGACCTGTCTGCTCCCGGGGCAGCTGCCGGTCCCACAGGAACAACTACAACCACAACAACTGTCCCCGGAGGGCTGCCAGGCCTCGGACCCACATCTGCTGGAAACATCCAGAAACTGGAGATGGCCAAGAGGCTGGCGCTCAAGATCAATGCTCAGAAGAACCTGGGCGCCGAGGCACAGGTATGTCTGTGTCTGTTTTTAAAACCAGAGGAAAAACAGAGAGGAATTTTTATCTCTAAATGTTACATCTGTAAATTACCACATATTGCACTTACTGAATAATGACTTTAAATGCAGTTGTGTGTCAATTAGCAAGTTGACCTTTTGTTATTTAAATGCCAGCATTTAGACTCGTGCTGTGGAAAACATGTTCAATCCTAGACAGGAGCCAAAATTAAAAAAAACATTAAGTAAATAAGTCATTAATTAATTTTTACCATTTCTATTTGTACATATATCAGTAACTACTTAAGTAATATGCAAGTCAACTGAAACTGTACTGTAACTGTATTTTTCATCTTGATATACAGTCACTGATTATTGTCCCATCAGTGGTCACTGCCCTCAGGTTGGTGATCCAAGTAGCCATTAACTTATGTAAAGAGACCTTAAGTTCTTACTTTTTCCTCTTAAACTTTAAAAATGCAAAAGCTTTTCACCCAATGCCTCTTTCCTTTGGTCGTTTCTTGCTGTTCATTTTGTGTTTCTTTGTTCTCTGGTCAGTTTGTGTTTCATGTGTCAAATTCATATCCCCCCACACGGACCAAATAAAGTTCAATTGTTTTTTCTTAATGTACAGGATGTGATGCAGCAGGCCACCAACGCCATCCTGCGCGGCGGCACCATTATGACACCCTCGGTGTCAGCCAAGACCATTGCGGAGCAGCTGGCGGAGAAGATCAATGCCAAGCTGAACTACACCCCTGTGGAGAAGCTGGAGGAGGAGCGGCAGGCGGCTGAACAGGCCGAGACCATCAAGAGATACGAAGAGGAGCTGGAGATCAACGACTTCCCTCAGGTCAGCAGCACGCGGTGCAGGGCTGTGCTGAGGAGTTCAGCTGATTCCTGTTTTATTTTCGGTCTTTGTTTTTGGATTTATTTCTGTGCCTGGTGAGGATCAGTGATTATCACTAGCTGTAGTTTTCTTTAAACTTGCTTTTGTAGGTGTCAGGGAACAACAGAAAAACACTCTTTAGTATTTATAAAGAGATAAGCACTCTTGAAGTGGTGGCAACACAAGAAAACGATCTCAGAGCTGTCACTATACTTTGATTCAAATGTTGATAAATAATGATTGGTACTCTGATGTAACATCATCTTTTTTCAGCTGAGCCTCAGCCACTTGAAATCAGTAAGAAGAGCAAAGATAAGGCCAGTTCAGGGCCTTTAATGTTGAATATCTTTGTTTTGGTAGCAGTTATTTAAGGAACTGCTGTGTGTGCATCTCATAGAATATTTTATTCAGAACTTTTGTTTTGTTTAATATGAGGAATTGAATTGGTTTCATTTTGCTGTTTTCTACTGTCATGGAAACTAATGCAACCAAAAAAGGAAAACGTATTTATTTTGTTCCTCCCTAGACGGCCAGGTGGAAGGTGACCTCTAAAGAAGCTCTGCAGAGGATCGGTGAATACTCTGAAGCTGCAATCACCATCAGAGGAACCTATTTCCCTCCAGGCAAAGAGCCCAAGGAAGGAGAGCGCAAGATCTACCTGGCTATTGAAAGTATGTGTCAGGGAAATTATTTTTCAGTGTTAGTGTTTTTTTTTTTACACTGAAACATTTAAAGTGCAGCTCCAGCTTTTATTTAAGCATCCTTTTAACTGCCCCTGGACTTTGTATTCCCTCCTGTTCTGTTGTCTCTGATTGAACTCTACACTGTATAAAACTGTAAATTTGTTTTCTAGGTGCAAATGAACTTGCTGTGCAGAAAGCCAAAACAGAGATTACGCGGTTAATCAAAGAAGAGCTCATCAGATTAGTAAGTATCCTCTGCCTCTTGAAATCAATAAACAGTCCTGGATGTCATGCTGATTTTGTCTGGCACTAGATTTTTAGAACAGAAACATGAAATATAGCAGATTGTTATTCAGCAGGTATCTGTGAAAGATGTCACTTATTGTCCTTTTTTTCTTTCCAGCAAAATTCCTACCAGCCGACGAGCAAAGGCCGGTACAAAGTGTTGTAGAGGAGGAACAAAGGCTCCATGGAGGAGTTTCCATCTTTCAGCAGTCCCCTGTCATCTCTACAGTGTCATCAAAGTGGTTGAAGAATATTTTAGTCTATATTTTTTAATAATGCTCCCTTTGATTACCTAAGTTTAGTGTCTGGTTTTGTTTAAAGTTTCATCTTTTTTTGCCTTAGTTTCATCTGTGCTTCTCTTGAGTTTCCTGTAATTTTATACCCACAGACCATAAATACCAAAATGTCTGTTGCAGTTTTGACCTGCAGCGTCATCGAACCATCACAATCTGCAATATGTCTTTAAATGTAAGACAAATTTTCTTTTAATGTTGTTTTTTGGGCTCAGATTTCACCCTGTTGTATGTACAAGTAACATCCCAAACATTGTCTTTACGAAGAAATAGTAAGATGAAAGATGTTTTTACTTTTCCGCACAATAAAACAATGTGTTGTTAAGGAAATAAATTTGTCCAGCTGTTTGCGTTAACAAATCTGGTAGAATAAATACTGTGTACTAGATAGTGTATGGAATTCCATTTAAGTCAATATTAAATAAATAAATAAATATGCCCATTCAAAAAATAAATCCTGAAATACATAAATGAGGAAAATAACATAAAAATAAATGTAGTTCTAAATATATGAATGATTAAAAATATTCAAATAAAACAGAGGTAGTGTTAAAAGGACATTTTTCAAATGAATTTTACTTCAGAATTCCATATTTATTTATTTCAGGGGGCTTTTATTTCCTAATGCCACGTTTGTTTTTCAAAGTCTCCATACTTTATAGCTCTTTTTACTTCAATCTGTTGTATTCAAATAAATGGGGTATGGTTGGCTCACAGATTCAGACCAAAGCAACAGCACCAAAACGGCACTGAGTCACAAGCTCAATTTTGCAACTTTCTTGCCAGATTTAGCTGCTTTTTAGACCCTCTTAGCAACTTAATTTATAAAAAGCAACTAGTTCATGTTCAGACCATCAGGGAAAAAGAGGAATATATTAAAATCTATCGTAATTCATTCCTGGGCATGCTGCTCAGAGAAATCGTAGTCCATGTTTTCTCTGCCAACAGTGCCAAATCTCTCCATCTCTTCAACTGGGCAGCAGCACTGCGCAGGCCATCAGAGGGATGGGACTGAGTCTGCAGCAGGCAGGAGGACGTTGATCGCCTCAGAAGTGGCGGTTCAGTTGTGAGTTTCTAACCAGAAAACACACCAAGCAGCGGCAAACAGCTTTGGCAATTCAGCGTGCTCATGTGTTTCAGGCTGGAAGAATTTTTTTGTAACATAGGTCAACATGTCACAGGAGCCACAGGACTCTATTTACTGACTGGCTGAGAATATTCTCTGGCTACCAAAAGTTAAACCATTCCCAACTTTTAGTTTGGTCACATATCGGCAATGACCTTCAATAGACATTGCATGGCAGCTTGCTGAAGGCCGCAGTTCGCTGCTGTTTGATGTTTTCGGCGCAAGGATACATTCACGCTCTCCCTGAAGCTTTTCGAAGCGAAACTGGTGCACTACAATACAAGTACCATAGCTCCCATACGTAGCTAACATTTAAGATGCTACTTTCAGAGTATAACGAAGAATGTAACATAACACATCTGTCAAAGTTTATTTGTAAAGCACTGTTTACAAAATTTTAAAAAAGAAAGAAAAGAAAAATGTTGGCACAGTGGTGCAGTGGTTAGCACTGTCGCCTCACAGCAAGAGGGTACCCGGTTTAAACCCTGGGGTGGGGGAGCCCTTCGGCGTGGAGCTTACATGTTCTCCCTGTGTCGGCGTGGGTTTTCTCCAGGTGCTCCGGCTTCCTCCCACAGTCCAAAGACATGCAGGTTAATTGGTGACTCTAAATTGCCCGTAGGTGTGAATGTGAGTGTGAATGGTTGTCTGACTCTATGTGTCAGCCCTGTGATAGGTGACCTGTCCAGGGTGAACCCTGCCTCTCACCCAATGTCAGCTGGGATAGGCTCCGGGGCCCATGACCCCCAACAGGATAAGAGGTTACCGCAAATAAATAAATGAATGAATGAATGTTTACAAAATTGTATGGTCACACCACCATTCCCTCCTTCCTTTTACATCTGTCACCCACTGTGTCCCAACTAAAATTTTTGAGTGTGGACAGAGATTTGGATTCAGTGCTGTTCTGGTGCTGCTGCTTTGGTCTGAATGAAATATGAAATAAGAAGAGCTGGGAAATAAACGTGGCATTTGAAAATAAAAGTTCCCGTAAAGACATAAACGTAATCCTTTGAAAAACGTCCTTATTTAAATAAAAACCTATTTATTTGTCAAATCCTGTTGACTAATTCATATATTTATATTTACATTTATATATATTTATGACCTAATTTATTTATTTCAGGGTTTATTTATTTATCTGTTTATTTATTTATTTATTTAATACTGACTCAAATGGCATTCCATATGTTCCTGCCGACTGTTTTAATTATTCAATAGCCTCTCCTTTGTATATTATTCATCAGCAGTGGAGTGCTGTCAGAGCAGTGACACTGCATTATGGCTCAGTTTCAGGACAGTGACATTAAAAAGAATAAAGCAGGGTTTTGCAGCTTTATAGGGTCCAAGATAACAGCGTTTGGATGTGAAAGTGGTTCAGGAAGGGAAGGAGACAAACCTCTTCACATCCCCTGCTTGGTGCTCTGCGCATGCTCAGACTGCGCTCCCGTCTTATTAATTTTTAATGGAAAATGGCTGCGTTTCTTATCCAAACCTCTGGAGCTGGGCAATAAAACCCCCGCCTGCGCTGAAGCATCTCGCGTCTCGTTCACGTCCACACCGAAAACAATCAGATGTTGTGATTATATGGCAGCTATCCGACGTCCTGTGGTGCGAAAACATTTGGGGAAAATGGATCGACTCACGCTTTGAGGGATGAAAGATCATTTTTCTCCTTAACCCTTTCTGCACCGAAATCTGCGAACAATCGAGGTACAGTAACCTTAGCTAATGTTGGTGGCAGGAGGGTGTATTCAGATGAATTATATATCTTGGATGAAAGCGGTCACGTCGGATATCTGCGCACTTTTCCGCTCTTAAGTTAAAATGTTAAACCCTTTTCTTGAAAACCGTTATTCGGGCCAAACCGAGGCTGAATTCAGCCCTCAGTGTTGTAACGTTACACAGGAGCAAAGTGGCAGGGAGAGGATGAGGTTCTTGTCGTCAAAGATGCGGAATCCATGTGCATATTTTTTGTGAATGAATATTACTACAGACAGACAGTGGAGTGTTTGTGATAGTAAAGTCCACACCTCCTCGCATCCTGTGTGTCCTCTGCAGGAGACAGAAACCTCACCAGCTGCAGAATGTCCTTTTGCCTTTAAGTACTTATAGCCTCATAATTAGGAGCATTGCAAACTGTCAGAATATTAGCTTGTTGTTTATAGTAGGTTATTGATTATATGACACTAATAATGAAAGTGAAAGTTGTCCTTTCGCTGCCCCCTCCACAAGGAGGTCAGGGTCAGCTGCAGACCGCCAGCTGGGAGGCATTCAAAGGCACTTCAGCATCACTGTGAGGTTTATACCTGTTCTCAAGGTCTTAAAGGGTAACTTAGGTGTTATTCAACATAGACCTTATTTCTCCATGTTTTGTGTCTAAGTGACTTATGGAGACAGCAATTTTTGAAACTGATCCAGTATTGAGCGAGACAGCGCTGCAGCCGGCATCCTTGAAACAGGCTGCAATGT
This sequence comes from Epinephelus moara, assembly GCF_006386435.1. NCBI lineage: Eukaryota > Metazoa > Chordata > Actinopteri > Perciformes > Serranidae > Epinephelus > Epinephelus moara. The sequence goes on along the minus strand of NC_065508.1, from coordinate 6,031,518 downwards.
AACCGCTGGGGGCATTTGTGCACCCTCAATTTACATCCACTCAAAGTGGTTGTTTTTGCCACTCACATGCTCAGACTGTTATTAAAAGTGTCTGACAACATAACATAAAGGACCCTACAGAGATAAATCTTTTTGTTAAAGAGTAAGGTCATTTTCTTTAACCAGAAACAGCCCCCAAAACGCAATTGGCAAATGCACCAGACCCCATTTGAATTAGTAGTAATTTAAGCACGCATAGAGCTAGCATATTTTCACATTTAACTGGGTAGATTAAGTTTTTTTTTTTCCCTACTAAATCAGAGTTGTTGATTGTTGGAAAAGTGTAAAGACGAACCGAAACAACATTTGATAGTTTTATTTTGTTTCTATCGACTTTGAATGAAGTGTGTTTTACAATGATAAAAATACTGTTTTTTAAATGAGGTCTGGTGGGTTTGACGACAGCCATTTCAGACAGTTTCTGGTTCAACAAAAGTATCTTTCGTTTTAACAAAAAAGGTCTATATCTGTAGGGATCCTTTCAATAATGTTGTCAGACACATAATAATCATAATGATAATTATGTCTCAGTTGCAAAAACAAGCATTTTTAGTGAATGTAAATTGACAGTCACCGTTGGCTGCAGCGCTCTTGCTCAATACTGGACCAGTTTCAAAACTTATTGCCTCCGTTAGTCACTTAGACACAAAACATGGGGAAATTATCACCATAATCATTACCCCAAACATACATCACATTGATATAACATTTATATTCATAATTTGGGTGTTGTTTTTTTTTGTTTTGTTTTCAAAATCTGGACATTTTTTCCTGGCCAAGTTAAAACAAGACCATTTGGACTCTTTGACCTCTGAACTATGTTTATTTTAAATTATTGTTTTTTGCTAGTAAGGAGTCAGAATGGAAAACAAACCAACAAAAGAAAACAGACATATTTTAAGGGTTTAGATATGGGAAAAAACTCAGCGTAACACAATAGACTAAGTGTGAACTTGGAAGATCAATGTATCTTCGACACACAGGCACACATCCAGACAGCCTGACAGAACAATACAATGACAAGGGAAACATCATGTAACGCTAAAGTTACAAGAATCAGATTCAGTGCTGTTTTGATAACCTCCTGACACCAAGAAACTGCAACAAAGCAGAGTGACGATGACATGAAACCACATTCAGAAAGTAACCTATTTGTAACAAGCACAAGTTCATTCATAAGATAAATGTTAATCCAAAGGAAAAAAATGCTTCAGATAGAAAAGCTCAGGGCAGCGTCTGTGCAACGCTTCTTATCAGAGGTGGGGAAGTTAACTACAGGCTTCATTGCAGAAAAATATCTTAGCTGTCTGTCCAATCTTAAGTTTCCAAACCATATCTTCCTATTACATAAACAATTTCTAAACTTGTGGCTTTGTCCTATCTTATCTGAGACCTCCTATCTTATTTAAAAAACATCCTGACAACTGTAAATTTGATTCTTCAGTCAGCACTTGTCCTGTCATTCCTGTATCTATATTTAGAATCTACACAAACTTCCTGTATCCTGTACCACTAGGCTACTCAAGATGGACAAGCCATAATCTAAGCAGCTCTTACATGTCATTGGCTAGCTAGCTTGCATGGACTTAAAGTGACGTGCCTTTAACTTAAGCTATGAGGTGCTGGAGGCACTGATCGCATGGAGGAGAGTTAACCCCACCAAACTGATCAAATTCAAAACTAATCGTCTTGGCAGTTGACAAATACAAATTAACAATCGCCATTGTGCGTTTGAGTTGCCTTTCAATCATTTGGCCTGTATTTTGTTGTTCATGTTTTTGCCCATCTTCATTGTCATTGCCATACAGACCTAACAACAGTGCAGCTGCCATTTTGGGAACGAAATCCCAAAGTTAGGCCAGTTTTATAACAGCTAAATTACTATCCTATAATAAGCAGGGTTCCCACGGTCATGGAAAACCTGTAAAAGTCATGGAATTTCACAATCACGCTTTCCAGACCTGGAAAAGTCACAGATTTAGTAAAAATCATTGAAAGTTTTGTAGAAGTCATGGAATTCTGTTGTGTGTAATGAAATTGTTACAGTTACTTCCATGGATAACCTGACTTGACTTAATGTAGCTCTAATATGCGTCCATGTTTGACGTTTTGTTTACCCTCGTGTTGTTTCTTAATTATCTCCCGGCGTTTTGTCTCTCCCGTTGTGTATGCCAGCAAACTGAAATTATGTTTAAATAGAGTTTGAATCTGATATGTTTGAAAAATGTCGGAAAATTTTTGAAATGTTGTCCCTAAAAGTGTGTGGGACCCTAGCCTGGAAATCCAGACCCAAATCTAGAAAGATTTAGGGTCTGGCCATGAGTAATGCAAATGGCCCAACTCGAGGGGCGGCACCAAGCATGCATTTGTAAATATCACTGCACACAATTGGATAACACTACGACCAATCAGAACAATACATGGGGTGACGTATACGCTTAGCTACTAGGGGTGTAAATCACCAGCTTAATCACGATACGATATTATATCAATTTGTTTGGATGATGATATGATGTTTGCCGATATCACAAAGTCTGTCACTTTACGATTTTGATTCGATTCGATTCAGGAGCCTGCGATCGATATGACGCGATATCATATGCCCATCTAACACAATCATTTACATCAACTCACAAAAACAACTAGAATATGATTTGACCATTTTATTTCTGAGCTCTGCGGAGGTGCACTTGCCCAGAAATGGTGACACAGACGTGCTATGTGAATTTCAAAATAAATGTGTTTCTTTAAGATGACGATATGGATCGATGTTTTCATTTTGCATCGATATAATCAGATCGTTAATCAATGAATCGATGTGTCGATGTGGATCGATGTATCGTTACACCCCTATTAGCTACCAGCAGAGCTAACTGGTAGATTAGATTCTTGCCGTATCCGGTCGGCAAAACAGCAAAAACGACCTTCTTGCAAAGGAAAGATTCGAGCGCCGTCTTCTGTTCCTCTTTTAGAGAAAAAGCCAAGTCTAACTCGTTCATTGTAGCGGCCAAAGCTGTTTCAAACAACTGGTGTTCATCCGTAGCCATCTTGCAATGTTTACTGACTGATTTGGGACTTTGTCGTTGCAGCGCTGTCGTCATCTGTTTAGCTCGCCTCTGGCCCGCCTATATCAGATACACCGATGTGATTGGTGCAGCTCGGCTCCAATGGCATGGGTAATAAGCATCATTACTGATTGCCAGAGTGACTTGCTGAGCAAATTCAAATTGTGCTCTCGTGAGAACTCTGGATTTCCAGGGTAGTGGGACCCCTGGACAAGGAAGGATTTTTTCTTGCATTTGCCAAACCAAGCAGTTAGTCTTCTCTTCATGCTTAAAGTCTTTTCTTTTGTAGAACTGAAAAATACCACTTGAGAAAACTTCAGATAAAGCAGAAATCTCCCCTCACCCAAAGCAAAGATTTGCGCTTTGTCTGAAGTGTTGTTAAACTGTATTTTTTGGGTTTGACAAGAGAAAATATTTCAAGGTTGAAGACTAACTGGTTGGTTTGGCACATGCTCGAGGGCTAAAGCTTTCTTTTGACTAGGTTTTAGGTTTAGAGATATGAGGGTCTAACTGTAAAGCCCTAAATGTGTTCCAGTCTCTATTCGTTTTATTGATATCAACCTTTATTGTGAAGTTGAAGATGTTCTGTAGTTCGTCAGCATGATCCCTTCAGTTTCATTTTATTTTTACCTGGTATTGTCCTACCCAGACAGCAGCAGTGACTCCACACAAAGATATTACTACTTTTATCTAAAATAATAACATAGTTGCAACTTGTTTCTGACCCCCAGCAGAAGATGATGCGCCAGGTGACAACCAGTGACTTCTGCATGAATAGCAGGCCATCATGCCTAGCAGAGGACGGCCACCACCCTGCCTCCCACTTTGACCTGTGCACCCAGGCCAACAAGTTCTACCCTCCTCCTCCTCCGTCGGCTCTACAGATGACGCTGGCTCCCATGGCCTTACCCGCCCAGAGTCACAAGCCCATGGTGTGCCAGAGACAGGAAGTGCTCGGGGGCCCGCCCACAAAAATACCCGGCATTAAAAGCACTGATCAAGCGCCGGAAGATGGTAAGAAGAAGAGTAAGGCTGCCGGGAAGACAGGCAGACGCGGGAGGCCTTTGGGAACCACCAAGCTAGCCGGATACAGAACCAGCACAGGGAGACCCCTCGGCACCACCAGAGCTGCTGGGTTCAAGACGAGCCCGGGAAGGCCGCTGGGTACAACTAGAGCGGCAGGGTACAAGGTCAGCCCCGGACGGCCTCCTGGCAGCATCAAGGGCCTCTCTCGCCTCAATAAACTGGCTTATGGTAGCACCTGCAGCGGAGCGGCTTTCCCCTATCCGCTACCACACAAGGAAATCCTCTGTGAACCTTCCTGCAAAGAGAAGACGGCTAATGAGTAAAAGGCTCTACTCTGTTTCCACTCATCCTCCATCAGTTGAATAAGAGACGCATGTGTACAGGTTTCCTGCCAGATACTGGGGGTGATTGTAATCTCTCCCAGTCTGCTGTGAGGCTGAGAGGAGGAGATTTTCTATTATTCGTGTTGGTGTCATCTGTGTGCCTGCCACCTGATATAATACTGTTAGTTTTTCAGTGCTACTGCTGGAGATCTATAGTGTGTGGAAGATTTCACTCCACACTGCTCTGTCTGTTTTGTTGGGGAAAAAATAATATCAGACGTTCATTGAGAAAGGGGCTTTTATCTTTTTATCAACTGTAATGTTAGGTCAAGTTAAATTTTTAGTGTGCTTTATGTAGCATTTTAACGCCACTGAAGGATTGAAGCATTAATTTTAAAATGTTTTATTACTGTAAACAAAGGAGACCATCATGAGAAGACTGATACAATCGTGTGAAATCTGTCGTGCTGCTTTACAGCACAAACAACGACTTTTTTTACTTTGTATGTTCATCATACAGTTTAATTACACATTAGCTAATGTTGCTGGATACATGCTCTTATTATTGTTATTTACACAAACCCATGCAAAGAAAGGAAGGAGAAAAGAGAGGGACAACATTGTCTTTGCAACATGAAAGTTTGTTGGAAATATGGTCTTTAATTTAAAAAACCAAAATGCTATATGTAGCACCTTTCCTGTGTCACATTTGTAAAATAGGACGCATCTCACTCCGGATTCAAACAGATGGGGGTCAAGTGCCTTGCTCAGCGGCACTTCAAAGACAGATGTACAGATAATCCTCCAGGCTACCAGCACCCCGAAACTGAAATCCAAATAATCCGACTTTCTCCACTCAGCTCCAGAATTAACACTAAAAAACTCACGCTAATGATGTCGTACTGTTCACTCTCTTAATGTCACCTCGGGAAATGTCTACATATTATCTGCATGCAAGTGTCATCAAAGCAACTGAGTCGACTTACAGATTGTTGTGAGAAATAACAGTTAACCAAGTTTTTTTTTTTTGTTAACAAAAAATGTAGAACAAAAAATTGACAGCACCTCAGTTCACCTTCTGCTTTTCTTGTAACCTGCTAATAATGAACCAACGTGGACTGCGGCTGATCACCTCAGAAAAGTTGTCTGTGGATAGACGTTTTGATGAACGTTGTTTGTATGTTCTGCTCGGTACTGCAGTAAAAATTGAAGTAGTTCATCTTGTCAACTAGACAGTTCAAACTCCTGTTCACTGGTGTACTCACTGCAGAAACTGGATACTTGTGTGCTTCCTCCTGTTAGCAATGGTTTCTCTACACTGTTTTTTGTCAGCGAGGGTTGGGTGTCATTTAAGATGTTTCAATACCAGTAGGCTATAATGAGCTCTGTGTCAGATATCAAAATTGTACAGGTTATAACTTACTTTGTTTTTCTACAAAACCCCATTTATTTCTGTTTTACAAAATCCCCAAATTTCTCAAAAGCATTAATGTTCAATTTTGTCTTGACACAAAGCAGCTTATGAATTTTGCCATCTTAAAATGAGCAAAATTCTGAATTAAATCAGGAAATATCTGATCAAAGTAAACAAAACTCTGACCAAGCATTCACTTCTTTGACACCTTACAGTTTTTGACTCCCATTGCTGTAAACACATTTTGTTTTGATCTCCAAAACACTTGCATTGTGACACCCAGCTCCGTCAATTACCATTATTTCTCAACGGTTGATTTTTGTGTTACAAATCATCAAATCTGACCATAATGGACTGCTTCAATACACAACTAAACGGTAAAGAGATAGGGTAATTTGCTTTTCTTTAAAGAGGCAACAGATAGGATTCGTTTTTTTTATCTTGGTGCCACCTAGTGTCAGTGGTGTTGCGTCGCACTGTCGCAACGACCAAATTGACCGTGGGGATCAGAGATAATCAATAAAATGTAGGCTGTAAAGCCACCAGTATACCTCTATGTGTATGTAGAATGAGAAGGTGTGTGGACACTCAATAAATGAGTAAAGAGACCGAGCAACAATTATCAGATTTATCTGAAGAAAA
>NC_065508.1:6018090-6024749 GCF_006386435.1 Epinephelus moara | reverse complement strand
CTTTTATCACTCTCCTTTTTGCTCTTCTTTGCCTCCCTTTTTGCTCTTCTTTGCCTCCTCAGACAGAGGAGTTTTTCACTTGTCTCCAAACTTTGTCCGTCTGCCATTGTGCTCCTGACTCAACTATCTCATGCCCAACTCCTCATAAGGACCAGCTCCAGTCCCTGATTGGCTGACCGACCAGTTTCGCAATACATGACGCATTTCCTGCCGTAAAGCAGATTTTTTTCCGCGAAAGTTCGGCACCAGTGGCAGAAGCTTATTTCAAAGATTGCAAAGCCACTAAGTAACCTATGTAAACACTGATAGTCTGATTTTACTGTAGCCACTACCCTGTGCAACCCACGTTATTTTCATAATGACATATATAGGAAAAGATGCAATCTGTTGCCTCTTTAAAAGGGACACCTTTAATATTGTTTTGTCAGATTGTTGGGAGAGTCTGTCACCCAAAGATTTACATGTATTTATCCATCCAAACCAATGGTGGCATCATCTGGGCGATACGAACTTAGCAAACAAGAAAAATTCAAGTACAAATACATTAATTTTTTTTGCTTTAATGTTGCATTTGTCCCGAGAAAGTGAGCCGATTGATATTCAAAATATCATCTAATCTCAAACATGAATGTGTTGCTGAATGCACTGACTATGATTGATATGGCAGTTAACATTGTAGTTATAAAACTTGTATACACAAATCTTTTAAAAAAGAAAAAGCATTTGTTTTATGAGACATTTGTGTGACAGACATTCACTCCCAACTAAAACCTTAAATCTCTTATTTGTATTTTTGCTCACAGATAAAAACAAAAATTTTTTGGATTTGCATTTTAATGATGAATCATAAACAAATGAGACCATCACTGACGAGCCACTGCTGGCCTATAATCTGCGTTCCTACCAACCCAGTCACCGGAGTAAACGTTGGCATTGTACATGTCTGTATCGGATGTGTTACATTTCTAGGTTTCATACTGTGAAACTTCAATTAAAGGCCCTTTTACCAGCCCAATTTGGCTACACATTTTGACGAATAAACGCCTGCCTCGAGTAGAGGCCTGGTCTGGTTGCCAAGCAGTTAATTTTTTTTATTGAAGTTCTTTGGATGCATAAAACCAGGTTGCTGGCTACCTCAAATTATGTGTCCACTCCTCAGTTACCCTTTAAGTTATTCATATGACCTTTGTCTGCAAGGGTGCTCAGATTGAAAGAATCAAGGGGGTTTTTCATGAATATGAATGTATTTAATTGTCGGTATGCAGTGTGCCATAATCCTCGAGTGCCGTAACTCTTTCTCTCCCACTGATGCACTATCTGTCGGAGCTTGATCAAATAAACGAATCATAATTGATATATTATCTGAAGCCTAATTTTATACAAGTAATATTCATATTGGTTTAAATAAACAATCAGTGTATTTGTATATAGGCCCATTCATTTCAGTGATTTAAGCAAATAATAGCTCGGGCTATTAATTGAATCTTTACAGTATGTAGTGAATATGTTGAAACTTTACATTTCTTAATTTAAATTGTATGCTTTGACAACGCTGTGGTTAATGTGTGGCTAGGTTAAGGCACAAAAACCACTTGGGTAGAGTGGACAAACTTGTGCCTCACCTAAAAAAACCTCACATTTGTTGGTCTCAAACAGCGGTCTGCTGCTGTCACACCATCTAACATCCCGTCCTCCTCCTCATGAGAAACTCAGCTCATAAACATTCAATCTGAACTCCATCATACGTAACATACAAATGATCCATATCTATGCAGAAACATACAATGCCAATGTTTTACTCTGGTGACATATCTGATTTTTACACTGTGAGCCACCAGGTTATAGTTGGTGGGAAATCTTAGAGGGTATCAGTGAAATCACTTCCATTACAGTCATCACCTTAAATGAATCCGAAGAGAACAGAACATCTAACATTTGTTGAACCTTATGGAGCACTTACAACCACTATCACAGCTCTGAGAGATCATCTCCATCATGGTCTCACTTGTTTACAACAACCACACTAAAGTATAAGATCTTAAGAATTCTGTAATGATATTTTCATTTCTAAATGCTAAACTGACCTTTCAAGTTTTGATTTTCACAATGAGGTCAAATGATGTCTGTTTTTTATGTTGCTATTTATTATGTTGTTTTAGGTACATTACCATAGCCCTGTAGATCACTTGAATCTGACTGTTAGGGAAGCTGGTGTTTTTGTGAAATGTAAAGTAACTGAGTGCAAACAGACAGAATTGAAAGATGCAGTCGTTTTACTGGTTTAATATTTGTCATTTCACAACATGCCTGATGCATCGTAAATACAGTAGATCACATATAGTTGAATATGATTAAGATCCAATACGACTGATTGGCTGTTTGACTATGTGTCACGGTATTGTATTCAAGTTTTTATCATTTGAAATCTTTGGTATTATTCATATAAAGACATTTCAAATCCTGAGAGTGAAGAAATAGCGTAGCTTCACTGAGTTGCTCTCTCGTGACGAAACATAAAATTGTTAAATTTTGGTGCAATAATCTGTTGTATGTATGTATTGTACTGTGGAAACTTTGATACTATCACTTTTTATTATGGTTGTATTTTTATACTAGTGTACAAGGCCTTCTATCACTTGTTTTGTTGATGTGTGTCGTGTTAACAGAGATTACCGAAATGTCACATACAAACATCCTTCTCACCCTCCTTTACCAAAGAATATGATGTTATCTAACTGTAGGCATTTATGCTCTTTGATTTTTTTTAAAAAAAATATTCCAACATCTCACAAAATAACCTTAGCATGAAAGTTACTGTGTAAAATGTAAATGAAAAAGCACTAGGAGACCACTAACCCATTTAAAGATAAAACGATTAGTAAAAAAGAAAAATTGAAATTACTCTTACTTAAAGGAGCAATAAGCGAAATTCATCATTTCTAGATTGAAGGAATTAAAAAATTGCTATGTGAAGAACTAGAGGTGTAATTTCATCTGGAGTATAGCATGACCTCACACACCCTCTCTCTGTGTTGATCTCCAGCCCATTGTTTACAAGCCGGTCCGGCTGCGCGTTCATGTACGTTCATGTGACAAAAATCCGGAGCTAGCTGGGAGCGGCTGGCGAGGCGTNTGCTGAGATGGAGGCGAGGCTCAGTGACTAGAAGAGCTGATAGAAGCGCTCCATAGCTGTAAGTTACTCCAGTAGCCGGTGGCAGCCGACTCGGCTAGTGCTAACACCGGGAGCTAACGCTAACGTTCCTCCTCTTCTCCGTGAGTGAGAGCGATGTTTTAGCCTATCGGGCAGCTGAGTGAAGCTGGATGAAGTGGAGGCTGCGGAGGAAACACCGGGATGGGTTAATGTCTGGAGCTTGAGCAGCCCGCGAGCCAGGCGGGCAGCCTGGCGGGCTCTAGCCGACTCGGATCCCGGCTAGTGCTAACACTGGGAGCTAACGCTAACGTTCCTACTCTTCTCCGTGAGTGAGAGCGATGTTTTAGCCTAGCAGGCAGCCCGCGAGCCTGGCGGGCAGCCTGGCGGACGGCAGCAAACCTAGCGGTGAAACAATTTCGCCTTTTGCCCCTTTAACTTAAATTGTCGCACTTGAAGCGATTAAAATGCCACTCTGTTGAATGCATTGTAAATTGCTATACACTGATGATGTAAACTTTGTTTCTTACATCTTATCGTATTTCTATCTTCTGTTATTCTACTTTGATAGTAGTTCTCTTTTTATATATAATTCTTATGTAGCCATGTTTGAATATTTAACTAATATTTTTTGTTGATGTGGCTGACACGACGCCTGGCTGTCTCACATTCTGAAGTTGTGTTTTTTTAATATATATATATTTTTTGTCTCAATATATTTTTTTTTATTCCTCGTTTTGTTTTTCAGGCTTTAGATGCATTTGATGAGGTGGAGCCTAATGGGATAAACATGCTGGCAGGATGTGCCCTTAACCCCCTTTTCACACATGACACTTTGACATGTCACGGTAGGATAAAGCACAGTCACTGTCACACTGTCACTGTCACTGAGACACTTGAATAGACTGTTAACATTACTAACACCTGCCCTCCTCTTATGACAAGTCAAACTGTCTGCTGTGAAAAGCTGAAACATCCATATTCTAGTACAGCTGGGTTAGATTTGGGTTATGAGGTGAGCTGAACAGTGGCTAGCCTCTCTGCCACTAACTTCTGTGAATCCAGTTAATCAGTTTAACAGTATAAGACAAATGGGTACAAGATCTTGGACTTGTGGTAAATGGTGTTTGGTAAAGGCAGCTACAAACAGAAAGATATTACAATTATCACTGTTATCTGGACATATGGAGTGACAACATCCTGTGGAGCAATGCTGTTTTTCAAGGGCTGGATTTTTAATCATTTGTGATTTTGACTGAGCTTTTCGTACCTCTAGTGGAAAATGCAAAGTATCCCCAGCAGCACGTTTCAGCTTTTTAGAAAGACTAATTAAAGAAAACCCATTCAGTTGGAAATATGAATGCTTCTGAGGCTACTGAGGACAGGAGGAGCGGTCCATGTCATCTGATGGGAATCTTAAGACTTCTTAAACCTTAAGATGGTAAGAATAAGAATGTTTGACATGGTAAGAATTTAAGCAGGATTTAGGGACAACTTTGTGTCATATTATTTCCGATATCTGGCTTTCTGCACTGTTAACAGCCTTGTTTTTAATGGTAAAAATCAAATACGTTGACATGATAACAGTGTAACCACTGATGTATTTGCCAGCCTGTGAACCTCACAGCACCCTGAAGATCTGTGTAAAGCTGTTTCTCTATGTAGCTCTGAGCTTGTGTCTAAAATACTGGTGTAACAACGTCTGTGTTACAAAATTCTTTTCCTGTCTCGAATTATGTTGGCTTGATGGAAGGCACTGATGTTTTTGATCTGGACTGTCCAAGGAGGACATGACAGAAGGGATAAGAGATGAAGGGATGATTATGGAATGTGGAGTAGACTCAATAATATGGATAATATTGATATTCCCGTCAGTTTTAGCTGTAATATTTCAAGTTAATCAGTGCACAGGGAATGATAGTTTATATTTCTTTTTTCTTTCCTTGAGTGATTTTCTTCTCCCACCATCATCAGCATCAAGTCAACACATGGTCTGTTGTCAGTAGGTGATGATTTCAAAAAATATTACCTCACATTTCGAGTGTTTTCGAGGCGGCGTGAAGCCCAGTTATTCCTACAGTGTGACTGGTGAAGCCTGTAAAGCTTTGTATAATTCCCATTTTATTCCTGCATGATTGTTGTGGAATGTTCAAACGTTGTGTAATAAATCTGAAAGTAACACATTCTGCTGAAATAATATGCTGTAATGTTTTCCTTTGCAGAGGAGTCACCATTTTACAAACTTAAAATCATTGCGTGATTGTGCTTTTGGTGGTGAATTTTAACATCACCATCATAAAGTGGAGTTTTTCTCCTCGTGTGTTTGTCTGTTATCAAAGTATCTTTAAAGAAATCATTGATTGGAAAGAAACAAATGACTTCAATACATTACAAGTCAACTTTTATTTATTTATTTATTTGGGTTATTTTGAACAATGACATTTCATAAAGGTTTTCTAAAATGTTATCACTCAAAGACACTTCAAATAACTCTTAAAAATATGATTAGCAAACTATTTTTTCAAGAGATTGCAGTTAAATTTAAACCAGTTTTTCTTTTTGGCTACAAAAAAAAGTATTACGATTTTGTCATATCATTACAACAGTGCAGTATGCAGTACAGATTGCAGTATGAAGAGCACCAAAAAATAAACTTTAAATCATACAAATTGTGTTCATGAGGATATGGTACAGCTAAAGTGAACTCTTCTCAAAACTATATACAGCATTCACAATATTTTTTCATGTACAGTATACAATGTTAATGTTTGGAAAATATAAGAATTACATTTCAACAATAAAGACATTTTAATCCCCATCTGGCAAATTAAAAAAGAAATTTCACTGAACGTCTGTGACACAAACAAAACAGCAAAAAATCCAAGAAAAAACATCACAGTCCCACACACTATGATCTCTGAAGTGCAAACACACCTCAACATTTACTGTACAGAGATGAATCACTCTTTAAACTCCTGTCTACTTGAGCTCACACAACTCAGCAGTGTCTCCAGGACTGCTTGGAAGCCAAAATCCAGCATAGAGAGGCTGAGTGAACGTGGTCTGGACTCTGTGGAGGAGAGTCATGGTTTCAGAGACGCTGTAGTAAGACAGAGTACCTGCCCTGTGATCCAGATACACTCCTATTGTGTAGGACTGAGGGCCTGAGATGGAAGTAACAATGTTGTTATGTCTGAATTTATAACTATCACTGTTACATTCTAATGACCAGGATTTGTCATTATATCCAAATCCACATTCATCTTTGGTCCCTGTTCTGCCAATGTCCCTGTATGCAATTGCAATAGAAACGTCCCCACTCCACTTCACCTCCCAGTAACAACGTCCAGTCAGACCCTCTCTACTCAGGATCTGCCACCATTTAACAAATCTGTCTGGGTGATCTGAATATATCTGGTCTATTGCCATCAATGTTGCTTTTCTGTTTCTGTCACTCAACGACAAACGCCTGTGTGCTGTATCTGGATCCAGTGTGATTTGATGTGAACAT
>NC_065508.1:6012191-6017590 GCF_006386435.1 Epinephelus moara | reverse complement strand
CAGAGGAGTCAACATTTTACAAACTTAAAATCATCGCGTGATTGTGCTTTTGGTGGTGAATTATAACATCACCATCATAAAGTGGAGTTTTGTTATCAAAGTATCTTTAAAAAAATCATTGATTGGAAAGAAACAAATGACTACAATATATTACAAGTCAACTTTTAATTATTTATAAATGTATTTGGGTTATTTTGAACACTGACATTTCATAAAGGTTTCCTACTATGTTATCACTCAAAGACACTTTAAATAACTCTTAAAATGATCATTAGCAAACTATTTCTTTAGAAGGTTGCATTTAAATTTAAACCAGTTTTTCTTTTGGCTACAAAAAAAAAGTAGTACGATTTTGTCATATCATTACAACAGTGCAGTATGCAGTACAGATTGCAGTATGAAGAGCACTAAAAATAAACTTTAAATCATACAAATTGTGTTCATGAGGATATGGTACAGCTAAAGTGATATCTTCCCAAAACTATATACAGCATTCACAATATTGTTTCATGTACAGTATACAATGTTAATGTTTGGAAAATATAAGAATTACATTTCAACAATAAAGACATTTTAATCCCCATCCGGCAAATAAAAAAAGAAATTTCATTGAACGTCTGTGACACAAACAAAACAGCATAAAATCCAAGAAAACCATCACAGTCCCACACACTATGATCTCTGAAGTGCAAACACACCTCAACATTTACTGTACAGAGATCCCTCACTCTTTAAACTCCTGTCTACTTGAGCTCACACAACTCAGCAGTGTCTCCAGGACTATCTGAAAGCCAAAATCCAGCATAGAGAGGCTGAGTGAACGTGGTCTGGACTCTGTGAAGGAGAGTCATGGTTTCAGAGACGCTGTAGTAAGACAGAGTACCTGCCCTGTGATCCAGATACACTCCTATTGTGGAGGACTGAGGGCCTGAGATGGAAGTAACAATGTTGTTATGTCTGAATGTATAACTGTCACTGTTACATTCTAATGACCAAGATTTGTTGTTATATCCAAATCCACATTCATCTCCGGTCCCTGCTCTGCTAATATCCCTGTGTGCAACTGCTATATCAACTGTCCCGCTCCACTTCACCTCCCAGTAACAACGTCCAGTCAGACCCTCTCTACTCAGGACCTGCCATCTTTCATCAAATCTGTCTGAGTGATCCAAGTATTTCTGGTCTGCTGCCATTAATGTTGCTTTTCTGTTACTCAATGACAAACGCCTGTGTGCTGTATCTGGATCCAGTGTGATTTCACAGGAATATCTCATAAATTCAGCTCTGGTTCTGGGCTCTGCTCGAGGCAGTGAAACATCCACTTCAGTCACTGCCAGTGAGATCTTTGTCCACTCCTCACTCAGAACAGCCTGCAGTTTATCTCTGGCCTTTGACACCGCTGCTGTCACATCCTTTAAAGAGCGCAGAGGACAGATATCAATGCTGGGTAAGTCTTCAGACTCACTCAGACGTGACAGTGAGGGGTAGTTGTTTAGGAAATGTGGGTGATCCTCTGTGCGTGAGAGCTTCTCCAGCTCAGTGTCTTTCCTCTGCAGCTCAGTGATCTCCTGCTGCAGCTTCTCCTCGAGCTCTTTAGCTCGACTCACTTGAGTTTTCTGCTGGGATCTGATCTGCTGCTTCACCTCAGAGCACCTTTTCTCAATGAGACGGATCAAATCAGTGAAGATCTTCTCACTGTCCCTCACAGCTTCATCAGCAGAGAGATTGATAGCCTCCACCCTCTGCTGAAGCACCTTGACATCTTTTTCTCTGTCCTGGACTCTCTGTTGGATTCTTTGGCGACTCACCCCGAGCTCCGTCTGCCTCTCAGCCCTCTCTGCTGCAGCTGAGACTGTGTCATGGCCTTTATGATCATCCATGAGGCAGAGATAACAGATACACTGCTGATCAGTGCGGCAGAAGATCTTCATCACCTCGTCGTGGTGAGAGCAGATGTTCTCCTCCAGCTCTGAAGTGGCTTCAACCAGCTTGTGTTTCTTTAACGGAGCTACATTGTAGTGAGGCTGCAGGTGTTGCTCACAGTAAGAGGCCATACACACCAGACAGGACTTGAAGGCTTTTACCTTTATCCCAGAGCAGAAATCACAGGCCACGTCTTCAGGTCCTGCAAAGGACTGATCAGGTGAAACAGCATGAAGTCCAAATTTCTTCAGTTCCTCCACCAACTCTGCTAACATGGTGTTTTTCACCAGGTCAGGCCTCAGTGTGAAGCTCTGCCTGCACTGAGGGCAGCTGTGTGTTTTCTTCTTCTCATTCTCCTCATCCCAGCGGTCTTCAATACAGCTCATGCAGTAGCTGTGTCCACAGGGAATAGTCACCGGATCCTTCAGTAGATCCAGACAGACTGAACAGCTCAGTTTTTCTGGATCCAGCTGAATCACCTGCTGCGCCATTTCACCTCTAGACGACAGTGAGTGTCAGTAAGTTTCACTCTCTGTTTCCAGATAAAAACTCAGCTCATTTCCTTGATGTTTATTCACTGATCTGCAGTGTATTGGCTTTCAGCTCTTACATTTGATCACATGGTGTTTACACCCATCTTCTAACTGGCAGATCTGTGAAAGGGGAGGAAACAACTAATGTCTGAGCTGAATGACTCTGAGCAGGAGGAGCCTCAACTTGCCAGTAAATAAAGTCTGGGTGGAGTCATGAAGGTGTGTGTCATTCTAGGAAGAGGAGTGGTTTGAGAGGTGCAGTGTGTCTTTCGACCTCAGTTATTAATACCCACTCTGGAAACCACTATTCCCAACGGATTACTACTACTATTATATAGAGCACTCATTAGGCAGCATTAAATTATACAAATTATGTTCATAGATATATGGTTTAACTACAATGAACATTTCTTTTAAACTTTATATTACATTTATTTTGCAGATGCTCAACAAAAAAATCCACATTCATGAATCCATTTTTACATACACAACTCTTTTATTCATTTTGTCTTTTTTATTCTCACATATTACACCCATTTATAAAATCACCAAATGCAACTTTAAGTTGAACAAAAACACATTCTTCAGCAGAAAATTTGCATATATGCAATAAATCTTCAATGTGCAGTATATCATGTAAATGTTGAGTAAATATGCCATCAGAATACATTTTTAAAAAGAGAGTTAAATCCTCATCTCGCAAGTATGTGAATGAGTGATTTTTCTTTTTTAATTCTCACCATAAGCAGCATTAAATCAACACATGGTCTATCGGTAGAAAGTGAAGGTTAAATGTTTTTCATTAACCTTGCTGTGTTTTTTTTTTTTACTTGATTATCTTGGAAAAAGATTGATTGGAATTAACTCTAGAAGGAAAACAACAGATTTCTGTGATACTCAAACAGTGACAGAAAGATATATTCTGTAAATGCATTTTTTTTTTTTTAAAGAATAGGGGTCATCTGTTAAAATATTGACAAGATAACTATTTATAAATATGATTTTGACCACTGATTTTCCATACATATTCTCTAAAAATCGTAATCATGTAAAGACACTTAAATTCACTCTTTAAAAGATGTTAACAAGATTTGTTCCCAGAAGGTCGGTTTTAAAATTATACCATTTTTCTGGATTGGTACTTTTTAGTAAAAAGAGATTTTTCATTATCAGTACAACGGCAGCACAGTATGCAGTATAGACATCAGTAAATATGTAGAGTAAAAGAAATAAACATTGAATTATACAAATTATGAAAATGAACATATGGTGTGACTAAAATAATGTGTTTTTAAACTTTATATGACAGTAATTTGGCAGATGCTCAAAAATCCAAATCAAGGTAGAAAAAAAACAAACACAAAAAAGGGTATCATCAGATATTTTGTATATCAGTTGAAAATATTTAGTAAATACAACATACACAGTCTATATATTAAGAATGACATTTCAACACATTCCTGCTCTGGGAATCAGTGTTGCCAATATAATATACTGTTACTACTTCTCCTACAACTACAACTACAACTAGAACTACTACCACTACTACTATATACAGTATGTAAAGTAACAATAAGCCAACATTAAATTATACAAGTTATGTTCATAGAGATATGGTATGACAAAAAATACGTAATTTTAAAACTGTATATTACATTTATTTGCTCAAAAATCCAAAACCATTCATTCATTTTTATATAAATGACTCTTTAATTAATTTTGTAGTTTTTTTTTGTACATAATTAAGCCACTTTATGTCATAACTATATTCAAGTTTAAGTAGAACAAAATACATAGTTTTCAGCAGACATTTTGCATATATGTAATGTTTTCCATAATCATGTCAACGTTTAGTAAATTTAATATACTAATCCAATAAGAAAAAAATTGAACAAAAAAATTGTTTTAATCCCTGTGTAGAAAAAAATATTTCTTCATTTCACCATTTCATTGAATTGACACAAACAAAACCACATACTCCCCCTCCACTACACCACCCCCAACGAAGAAAAAAAAACAAAACACATCACAGTCCCATTCTGTTTGATCTGTGCAGTGCAAACACACCTCAACATTTACTATACAGAGATAAATCACTCTTTAAACTCCTGTCTACTTGAGCTCACACAACTCAGCTGTGCCTCCAGAGCTTAGTGGAAGCCAAAATCCAGCATAGAGAGGCTGAGTGAACGTGGTCTGGACTCTGTGGAGGAGAGTCATGGTTTCAGAGACGCTGTAGTAAGACAGAGTACCTGCCCTGTGATCCAGATACACTCCTATTGTGGAGGACTGTGGGCCTGAGATGGAAGTAACAATGTTGTTATGTCTGAATGTATAACTTTTACTGTTACATTCTAATGACCAAGATTTTATATTATTTCCAAATCCACATTCATCTTTGGTCCCTGTTCTGCTAATATTCTTGTATGCAACTGCTATATAAACTCTCCCGCTCCACTTCACCTCCCAGTAACAACGTCCAGTCAGACCCTCTCTACTCAGGACCTGCCACCACTCAACAAATCTGTCTGGGTGATCCAAATACAACTGGTCTACTGCCATTAATTTTACTTTTCTGTTACTGTCACTCAGTGACAAAAGCCTGTGTGCTGTATCTGGATCCAGAGTGACTTGACAAGAATTTTTCAGAAATTCCGCTCTAGTTCTGGGCTCTGCTTGAGGCACTGCCAGTGAGATCTTTGTCCACTCCTCACTCAGAACAGCCTGCAGTTTATCTCTGGCCTTTGACACCGCTGCTGTCACATCCTTAAAAGAGCACAGAGGACAGATATCAATGCTGGGTAAGTCTTCAGACTCACTCAGACGTGACAGTGAGGGGTAGTTGTTTAGGAAATGCAGGTGATCCTCTGTGCGTGAGAGCTTCTCCAGCTCAGTGTCTTTCCTCTGCAGCTCAGTGATCTCCTGCTGCAGCTTCTCCTCGAG
>NC_065508.1:5996125-6012024 GCF_006386435.1 Epinephelus moara | reverse complement strand
TTTCTTCAGTTTCTCCAGTAACTCTGCTAACATGGTGTTTTTCACCAGGTCAGGCCTCAGTGTGAAGCTCTGCCTGCACTGAGGGCAGCTGTGTGCTTTCTTCTTCTCATTCTCCTCATCCCAGCAGTCTTTAATACAGCTCATGCAGTAGCTGTGTCCACAGGGAATAGTCACCGGATCCTTCAGTAGATCCAGACAGATTGAACAGCTCAGTTTTTCTCGATCTAAAAACACTTGCTGCGCCATTTCTCCTCTAGACGACAGTGAATGTCAGTAAGTTTCACTTTCTATAAAGGCTCAGCTCATTTCCCTGATGTTTATTCACTGATCTGCAGTGTATTGGCTTTCAGCTCTTACATTTGATCACATGGTGTTTACACCCATCTTCTAACTGGCAGATCTGTGAAAGGGGAGGGAACAACTAATGTCTGAGCTGACTAGACTTTGAGCAGGAGGAGCCTGACTAGCCAGTAAATAACGTCTGGAAGGAGTCATAAAGGTGTGTGTCATTCCAGGAAGAGGAGCAGTTGGAGAGCTGTCTGCCTTTCTCCTAACTGTAAAATAAAAATGGAATATTTGCTCTGGAGACAAGTGTTCCCAACAGAATATACCATCACTACTACTACTACTTTATCATCCATTACTACTGGTATGTGGTACTAAGAAGTAAACATTGACACACAGTTAAGTTAATGGATATATCATATAACTAAAATGAACTATTTTTTAAAACTCTAAATTACATTTATTTTGCAGATGCTCAAAAGTCCAAATCCATTCAAACAGTTTTACATGCACGACTCTTTTATTCATTTTGTAGCGTTTCTTACATAATCAAGCCAATTTATATATTAACCAAATTTGATATTAAGTAGGACAAAAAAGTTATTTTTCACTTTACATTGTAAATGCAAGACTTTATGTAAGGTAGTGTATAAAACATGTTCACTAAATATAACTTTAGAATCAAGTTTTAAGAAACCACAGTTAGATCCCCAACTAGCACGTAGTGACTAAGTGATTTATTTTCGTCTCACCATCAGCAGCATTAAATCAACACATGTTGTCTGTAGATAGAAGTGGAGCTTATTTGATTGTCTTCGGTAATCTTCCTGTGTTTATTTATTTTATATTGTCTTAAAAAATATGTTGGAAAGAACTTAAGTTGGAAACAAATGATTTTAGTGATGCTCAAACAGTGAAAGGAAGAATACAGTCTTTTGTAAGTGCATTTAAAAAAAAGATGTTTGTGGGTGAAATATTGAAACATCAGCTATTCATTTATTTGTAGAAATTTTAACATTCACTTATTCTTTTCATAGTTGTCATGCACTCTTTCAAAAATGATTAGCAAAAGACTTTCACAAGGTTACATTCAAGTTCTTCATGTTCTTCCTAATGTGAGTTTGCAAAATCATGACTATGTTTCCTTTAAACTGTTACAATGTAAAGACACTTGCATTCCCTATTAATAAGATAATAAGCAAGCTAATTGTCAGAGGGTTATGTTTTTAAAATTTTACCAGTTTTCTGGTACTAGAACTTTTTTGCTGCATTTTAAAAAGAAATAAAAGGGTAATGTGATTGTATAACATCAGTACAACAGCAGCACAGTATGCAGCATAGACGGCAGTAGGCCGTGTAGACAAAAAATAAACATTACATTTTACAAATTGCAATAATGAAGACATGGTACAAGTAAAAGAAACTAAATAAATAAATTAAACTTTATATCACATTCATTCGGCATGCTCATAAACCCAAATCCAAATAGACTTAACCATACACAAAAAATAGATTTTATCAGACATTTTGCATATGCAGAATTTTCCAAGCACAGTACATAACGAAATACAACATACAAGCATATTAAGAATAACATATCAATAAAAGAGATAGTTTTAATCCCTATATATCCCTATATGTAGCATAAAAGATTTCTTTTTCATTTCACCATTTCATTGAATTGACACATCACAGTCTCACCCACTATGTTTGATCTCTGCACTGCAGACACACCTTAACATTTACCATACAGCAACACAGATCACTCACTCTTTAAACTCCTGTCTACTTGAGCTCACACAACTCAGCTGTGCTTCCAGCAGTATATGGAAGCCAAAATCCAGCATAGAGAGGCTGAGTGAACGTGGTCTGGACTCTGTGGAGGAGAGTCATGGTTTCAGAGACGCTGTAGTAAGACAGAGTACCTGCCCTGTGATCCAGATACACTCCTATTGTGGAGGACTGAGGGCCTGAGATGGAAGTAACAATGTTGTTATGCCTGAATTCATAACTATCACTGTTACATTCTAATGACCAGGATTTGTCATTATATCCAAATCCACATTCATACACAGTCCCTGTTCTGCTAATATCCTTGTATGCAACTGTTATGAAAACTCTCCCGCTCCACTTCACCTCCCAGTAACAACGTCCAGTCAGACCCTCTCTACTCAGGACCTGCCAACTTTCAAGAAATCTAACCGAATCAAACTTGCGTCCTGCTGTTAATGTTGCTTTTCTGTTACTGTCACTCAGTGACAAAAGTGTGTGTGCTGTATTTGGATCCAGTGTGATTTGATGTGAATATTTCATAAATTCAGCTCTGGTTCTGGGCTCTGCTTGAGGCAGTAAAACATCCTCTTCAGTCACTGCCAGTGAGATCTTTGTCCACTCCTCACTCAGAACAGCCTGCAGTTTATCTCTGGCCTTTGACACCGCTGCTGTCACATCCTTAAAAGAGCGCAGAGACTTAACCATGCTGGGTAAGTCTTTAGACTTTCTCAGACGTGACAGTGAGGGGTAGTTGTTTAGGAAATGCAGGTGATCCTCTGTGCGTGAGAGCTTCTCCAGCTCAGTGTCTTTCCTCTGCAGCTCAGTGATCTCCTGCTGCAGCTTCTCCTCAAGTTTTTTAGCTCGACTCACTTGAGTTTTCTGCTGGGATCTGATCTGCTGCTTCACCTCAGAGCTCCTTTTCTCAATGAGACGGATCAAATCAGTGAAGATCTTCTCACTGTCCTTCACAGCTTCATCAGCAGAGAGATTGATAGCCTCCACCCTCTGCTGAAGCACCTTGACATCTTTTTCTCTGTCCTGGACTCTCTGTTGGATTCTTTGGCGACTCACCCCGAGCTCCGTCTGCCTCTCAGCCCTCTCTGCTGCAGCTGAGACTGTGTCATGGCCTTTATGATCATCCATGAGGCAGAGATAACAGATACACTGCTGATCAGTGCGGCAGAAGATCTTCATCACCTCGTCGTGGTGAGAGCAGATGTTCTCCTCCAGCTCTGAAGTGGCTTCAACCAGCTTGTGTTTCTTTAACGGAGCTACATTGTAGTGAGGCTGCAGGTGTTGCTCACAGTAAGAGGCCATACACACCAGACAGGACTTGAAGGCTTTTACCTTTATCCCAGAGCAGAAATCACAGGCCACGTCTTCAGGTCCTGCAAAGGACTGATCAGGTGAAACAGCATGAAGTCCAACTTTCTTCAGTTTCTCCACTAACTCTGCTAACATGGTGTTTTTCACCAGGTCAGGCCTCAGTGTGAAGCTCTGCCTGCACTGAGGGCAGCTGTGTGCTTTCTTCTTCTCATTCTCCTCATCCCAGCAGTCTTTAATACAGCTCATGCAGTAGCTGTGTCCACAGGGAATAGTCACCGGATCCTTCAGTAGATCCAGACAGATTGAACAGCTCAGGTTTTCTCGATCTAAAAACACTTGCTGCGCCATTTCTCCTCTAGACGACAGTGAATGTCAGTAAGTTTCACTTTCTATAAAGGCTCAGCTCATTTCCCTGATGTTTATTCACTGATCTGCAGTGTATTGGCTTTCAGCTCTTACATTTGATCACATGGTGTTTACACCCATCTTCTAACTGGCAGATCTGTGAAAGGGGAGGGAACAACTAATGTCTGAGCTGACTAGACTTTGAGCAGGAGGAGCCTGACTAGCCAGTAAATAACGTCTGGAAGGAGTCATAAAGGTGTGTGTCATTCCAGGAAGAGGAGCAGTTGGAGAGCTGTCTGCCTTTCTCCTAACTGTAAAATAAAAATGGAATATTTGCTCTGGAGACAAGTGTTCCCAACAGAATATACCATCACTACTACTACTACTTTATCATCCATTACTACTGGTATGTGGTACTAAGAAGTAAACATTGACACACAGTTAAGTTAATGGATATATCATATAACTAAAATGAACTATTTTTTAAAACTCTAAATTACATTTATTTTGCAGATGCTCAAAAGTCCAAATCCATTCAAACAGTTTTACATGCACGACTCTTTTATTCATTTTGTAGCGTTTCTTACATAATCAAGCCAATTTATATATTAACCAAATTTGATATTAAGTAGGACAAAAAAGTTATTTTTCACTTTACATTGTAAATGCAAGACTTTATGTAAGGTAGTGTATAAAACATGTTCACTAAATATAACTTTAGAATCAAGTTTTAAGAAACCACAGTTAGATCCCCAACTAGCACGTAGTGACTAAGTGATTTATTTTCGTCTCACCATCAGCAGCATTAAATCAACACATGTTGTCTGTAGATAGAAGTGGAGCTTATTTGATTGTCTTCGGTAATCTTCCTGTGTTTATTTATTTTATATTGTCTTAAAAAATATGTTGGAAAGAACTTAAGTTGGAAACAAATGATTTTAGTGATGCTCAAACAGTGAAAGGAAGAATACAGTCTTTTGTAAGTGCATTTAAAAAAAAGATGTTTGTGGGTGAAATATTGAAACATCATCTATTCATTTATTTGTAGAAATTTTAACATTCACTTATTCTTTTCATAGTTGTCATGCACTCTTTCAAAAATGATTAGCAAAAGACTTTCACAAGGTTACATTCAAGTTCTTCATGTTCTTCCTAATGTGAGTTTGCAAAATCATGACTATGTTTCCTTTAAACTGTTACAATGTAAAGACACTTGCATTCCCTATTAATAAGATAATAAGCAAGCTAATTGTCAGAGGGTTATGTTTTTAAAATTTTACCAGTTTTCTGGTACTAGAACTTTTTTGCTGCATTTTAAAAAGAAATAAAAGGGTAATGTGATTGTATAACATCAGTACAACAGCAGCACAGTATGCAGCATAGACGGCAGTAGGCCGTGTAGACAAAAAATAAACATTACATTTTACAAATTGCAATAATGAAGACATGGTACAAGTAAAAGAAACTAAATAAATAAATTAAACTTTATATCACATTCATTCGGCATGCTCATAAACCCAAATCCAAATAGACTTAACCATACACAAAAAATAGATTTTATCAGACATTTTGCATATGCAGAATTTTCCAAGCACAGTACATAACGAAATACAACATACAAGCATATTAAGAATAACATATCAATAAAAGAGATAGTTTTAATCCCTATATATCCCTATATGTAGCATAAAAGATTTCTTTTTCATTTCACCATTTCATTGAATTGACACATCACAGTCTCACCCACTATGTTTGATCTCTGCACTGCAGACACACCTTAACATTTACCATACAGCAACACAGATCACTCACTCTTTAAACTCCTGTCTACTTGAGCTCACACAACTCAGCTGTGCTTCCAGCAGTATATGGAAGCCAAAATCCAGCATAGAGAGGCTGAGTGAACGTGGTCTGGACTCTGTGGAGGAGAGTCATGGTTTCAGAGACGCTGTAGTAAGACAGAGTACCTGCCCTGTGATCCAGATACACTCCTATTGTGGAGGACTGAGGGCCTGAGATGGAAGTAACAATGTTGTTATGTCTGAATTTATAACTATCACTGTTACATTCTAATGACCAGGATTTGTCATTATATCCAAATCCACATTCATCTTTGGTCCCTGTTCTGCCAATGTCCCTGTATGCAATTGCAATAGAAACGTCCCCACTCCACTTCACCTCCCAGTAACAACGTCCAGTCAGACCCTCTCTACTCAGGATCTGCCACCATTTAACAAATCTGTCTGGGTGATCTGAATATATCTGGTCTATTGCCATCAATGTTGCTTTTCTGTTTCTGTCACTCAACGACAAACGCCTGTGTGCTGTATCTGGATCCAGTGTGATTTGATGTGAACATCTCATAAATTCAGCTCTGGTTCTGGGCTCTGCTTGAGGCAGTGAAACATCCACTTCAGTCACTGCCAGTGAGATCTTTGTCCACTCCTCACTCAGAACAGCCTGCAGTTTATCTCTGGCCTTTGACACCGCTGCTGTCACATCCTTAAAAGAGCACAGAGGACAGATATCAATGCTGGGTAAGTCTTCAGACTCACTCAGACGTGACAGTGAGGGGTAGTTGTTCAGGAAATGCAGGTGATCCTCTGTGCGTGAGAGCTTCTCCAGCTCAGTGTCTTTCCTCTGCAGCTCAGTGATCTCCTGCTGCAGCTTCTCCTCGAGCTCTTTAGCTCGACTCACTTGAGTTTTCTGCTGGGATCTGATCTGCTGCTTCACCTCAGAGCACCTTTTCTCAATGAGACGGATCAAATCAGTGAAGATCTTCTCACTGTCCCTCACAGCTTCATCAGCAGAGAGATTGATAGCCTCCACCCTCTGCTGAAGCACCTTGACATCTTTTTCTCTGTCCTGGACTCTCTGTTGGATTCTTTGGCGACTCACCCCGAGCTCCGTCTGCCTCTCAGCCCTCTCTGCTGCAGCTGAGACTGTGTCATGGCCTTTATGATCATCCATGAGGCAGAGATAACAGATACACTGCTGATCAGTGCGGCAGAAGATCTTCATCACCTCGTCGTGGTGAGAGCAGATGTTCTCCTCCAGCTCTGAAGTGGCTTCAACCAGCTTGTGTTTCTTTAACGGAGCTACATTGTAGTGAGGCTGCAGGTGTTGCTCACAGTAAGAGGCCATACACACCAGACAGGACTTGAAGGCTTTTACCTTTATCCCAGAGCAGAAATCACAGGCCACGTCTTCAGGTCCTGCAAAGGACTGATCAGGTGAAACAGCATGAAGTCCAACTTTCTTCAGTTTCTCCACTAACTCTGCTAACATGGTGTTTTTCACCAGGTCAGGCCTCAGTGTGAAGCTCTGCCTGCACTGAGGGCAGCTGTGTGCTTTCTTCTTCTCATTCTCCTCATCCCAGCAGTCTTTAATACAGCTCATGCAGTAGCTGTGTCCACAGGGAATAGTCACCGGATCCTTCAGTAGATCCAGACAGATTGAACAGCTCAGGTTTTCTCGATCTAAAAACACTTGCTGCGCCATTTCTCCTCTAGACGACAGTGAATGTCAGTAAGTTTCACTTTCTATAAAGGCTCAGCTCATTTCCCTGATGTTTATTCACTGATCTGCAGTGTATTGGCTTTCAGCTCTTACATTTGATCACATGGTGTTTACACCCATCTTCTAACTGGCAGATCTGTGAAAGGGGAGGGAACAACTAATGTCTGAGCTGACTAGACTTTGAGCAGGAGGAGCCTGACTAGCCAGTAAATAACGTCTGGAAGGAGTCATAAAGGTGTGTGTCATTCCAGGAAGAGGAGCAGTTGGAGAGCTGTCTGCCTTTCTCCTAACTGTAAAATAAAAATGGAATATTTGCTCTGGAGACAAGTGTTCCCAACAGAATATACCATCACTACTACTACTACTTTATCATCCATTACTACTGGTATGTGGTACTAAGAAGTAAACATTGACACACAGTTAAGTTAATGGATATATCATATAACTAAAATGAACTATTTTTTAAAACTCTAAATTACATTTATTTTGCAGATGCTCAAAAGTCCAAATCCATTCAAACAGTTTTACATGCACGACTCTTTTATTCATTTTGTAGCGTTTCTTACATAATCAAGCCAATTTATATATTAACCAAATTTGATATTAAGTAGGACAAAAAAGTTATTTTTCACTTTACATTGTAAATGCAAGACTTTATGTAAGGTAGTGTATAAAACATGTTCACTAAATATAACTTTAGAATCAAGTTTTAAGAAACCACAGTTAGATCCCCAACTAGCACGTAGTGACTAAGTGATTTATTTTCGTCTCACCATCAGCAGCATTAAATCAACACATGTTGTCTGTAGATAGAAGTGGAGCTTATTTGATTGTCTTCGGTAATCTTCCTGTGTTTATTTATTTTATATTGTCTTAAAAAATATGTTGGAAAGAACTTAAGTTGGAAACAAATGATTTTAGTGATGCTCAAACAGTGAAAGGAAGAATACAGTCTTTTGTAAGTGCATTTAAAAAAAAGATGTTTGTGGGTGAAATATTGAAACATCATCTATTCATTTATTTGTAGAAATTTTAACATTCACTTATTCTTTTCATAGTTGTCATGCACTCTTTCAAAAATGATTAGCAAAAGACTTTCACAAGGTTACATTCAAGTTCTTCATGTTCTTCCTAATGTGAGTTTGCAAAATCATGACTATGTTTCCTTTAAACTGTTACAATGTAAAGACACTTGCATTCCCTATTAATAAGATAATAAGCAAGCTAATTGTCAGAGGGTTATGTTTTTAAAATTTTACCAGTTTTCTGGTACTAGAACTTTTTTGCTGCATTTTAAAAAGAAATAAAAGGGTAATGTGATTGTATAACATCAGTACAACAGCAGCACAGTATGCAGCATAGACGGCAGTAGGCCGTGTAGACAAAAAATAAACATTACATTTTACAAATTGCAATAATGAAGACATGGTACAAGTAAAAGAAACTAAATAAATAAATTAAACTTTATATCACATTCATTCGGCATGCTCATAAACCCAAATCCAAATAGACTTAACCATACACAAAAAATAGATTTTATCAGACATTTTGCATATGCAGAATTTTCCAAGCACAGTACATAACGAAATACAACATACAAGCATATTAAGAATAACATATCAATAAAAGAGATAGTTTTAATCCCTATATATCCCTATATGTAGCATAAAAGATTTCTTTTTCATTTCACCATTTCATTGAATTGACACATCACAGTCTCACCCACTATGTTTGATCTCTGCACTGCAGACACACCTTAACATTTACCATACAGCAACACAGATCACTCACTCTTTAAACTCCTGTCTACTTGAGCTCACACAACTCAGCTGTGCTTCCAGCAGTATATGGAAGCCAAAATCCAGCATAGAGAGGCTGAGTGAACGTGGTCTGGACTCTGTGGAGGAGAGTCATGGTTTCAGAGACGCTGTAGTAAGACAGAGTACCTGCCCTGTGATCCAGATACACTCCTATTGTGGAGGACTGAGGGCCTGAGATGGAAGTAACAATGTTGTTATGTCTGAATTTATAACTATCACTGTTACATTCTAATGACCAGGATTTGTCATTATATCCAAATCCACATTCATCTTTGGTCCCTGTTCTGCCAATGTCCCTGTATGCAATTGCAATAGAAACGTCCCCACTCCACTTCACCTCCCAGTAACAACGTCCAGTCAGACCCTCTCTACTCAGGATCTGCCACCATTTAACAAATCTGTCTGGGTGATCTGAATATATCTGGTCTATTGCCATCAATGTTGCTTTTCTGTTTCTGTCACTCAACGACAAACGCCTGTGTGCTGTATCTGGATCCAGTGTGATTTGATGTGAACATCTCATAAATTCAGCTCTGGTTCTGGGCTCTGCTTGAGGCAGTGAAACATCCACTTCAGTCACTGCCAGTGAGATCTTTGTCCACTCCTCACTCAGAACAGCCTGCAGTTTATCTCTGGCCTTTGACACCGCTGCTGTCACATCCTTAAAAGAGCACAGAGGACAGATATCAATGCTGGGTAAGTCTTCAGACTCACTCAGACGTGACAGTGAGGGGTAGTTGTTCAGGAAATGCAGGTGATCCTCTGTGCGTGAGAGCTTCTCCAGCTCAGTGTCTTTCCTCTGCAGCTCAGTGATCTCCTGCTGCAGCTTCTCCTCGAGCTCTTTAGCTCGACTCACTTGAGTTTTCTGCTGGGATCTGATCTGCTGCTTCACCTCAGAGCACCTTTTCTCAATGAGACGGATCAAATCAGTGAAGATCTTCTCACTGTCCCTCACAGCTTCATCAGCAGAGAGATTGATAGCCTCCACCCTCTGCTGAAGCACCTTGACATCTTTTTCTCTGTCCTGGACTCTCTGTTGGATTCTTTGGCGACTCACCCCGAGCTCCGTCTGCCTCTCAGCCCTCTCTGCTGCAGCTGAGACTGTGTCATGGCCTTTATGATCATCCATGAGGCAGAGATAACAGATACACTGCTGATCAGTGCGGCAGAAGATCTTCATCACCTCGTCGTGGTGAGAGCAGATGTTCTCCTCCAGCTCTGAAGTGGCTTCAACCAGCTTGTGTTTCTTTAACGGAGCTACATTGTAGTGAGGCTGCAGGTGTTGCTCACAGTAAGAGGCCATACACACCAGACAGGACTTGAAGGCTTTTACCTTTATCCCAGAGCAGAAATCACAGGCCACGTCTTCAGGTCCTGCAAAGGACTGATCAGGTGAAACAGCGAGAAGTCCAACTTTCTTCTGTTCCTCCACCAACTCTGCTAACAGGGTACTTTTCATCAGGCCAGGCCTCGGTGTGAAGCTCTGCCTGCACTGAGGGCAGCTGTATATTTCATTCTCCCCATTCTCCTCATCCCAGCAGTCTTTAATACAGCTCATGCAGTAGCTGTGTCCACAGGGAATAGTCACTGGATCCTTCAGAAGATCCAGACAGATTGAACAGCTCAGTTTTTCTCGATCCAGCTGAAACACCTGCTGCGCCATTTCTCCTCTAGACGACAGTGAATGTCAGTAAGTTTCACTCTCTGTTTCCAGATAAAGAATGTCAGTAAGTTTCACTCTCTGTTTCCAGATAAAAGCTCAGCTCATTTCCTTGATGTTTATTCACTGATCTGCAGTGTATTGGCTTTCAGCTCTTACATTTGATCACATGGTGTTTACACCCATCTTCAAACTGGCAGATCTGTGAAAGGGGAGGGAACAACTAATGTCTGAGCTGAATGACTCTGAGCAGGTGAAGCATCCCTTATCCAGTAAATAAAGTCTGGGCGGAGTCATAAAGGTGTGCATCATTCCAGGAAGAGGAGTGGTTTGAAAGGTGCAGTGTGTCTTTTGACCACAGCTTTTGTCTATCTTTTACATAACTATAGAATTAAAATAGAATATCCAATACTACCATGACTGCTACTAAAACTTCTGATAATTTAACAAACTTTAACTTTTGGGGAAATGAACAGCAGAAAGTTTAGGGATCTAAGGGTTCTATCAAGACTCATCTTTGTATTGTGTCCATGAATACAGAGTATGCCAACTCCAGACAGGACCAGGATGATATAAAGTAATAAATACTTTCATAAAACCGGCATTATACATATGTAAATAGAGATTCTGGTGACTAATCACAAAGAAATCAATGTAATTGGGGCGTCGGTGGCTTAGTGGTAGAGCAGGCGCCCCATATACAAGGCTGTTGCCGCAGCGGCCCGGGTTCGAGCCCAGCCTGTGGCCCTTTGCTGCATGTCATCCCCTCTCCCTCTGTCCCCCTTTCACACTTGGCTGTCCTATCCAATAAAGGCAAAAATGCCCAAAAACATATCTTTAAAAAAAACCTGAAATCAATATAATTTCACATATCAGTACTATTTCTGCCTGAAAATCAGCACAGGTGATTTGATGTTAATTAAATTAAATATCAATTACCCACATAAGGCAAGACAAGGCAAGCCAGCTTTATTTACACAGCATATTGCAAACACAGGGGCATTGAAAGAGCTTTACATAAGCAAATAAAAGCTTTAGAAATACATTTAAAAGCAATAAGCAATAAAAAGTCAATAACCAACTAAGAACTAGCAAGATATCATAAAATAAGATTTTTTTTTTTAAAATCTGATGAAATAAAATTAAAAATATAAAATTAAATAAGATCCAAATGGAATAGATCAGAAATAGGAAACCCAGCCTTCCTTACACCTTGTTCCAATAATTTTTCAATACAATACACCTTCTTTCAACTACTATTTTCCTGTGTAACCCTTCCTATCTGCCTGCTTGGTAGATGTAGCCAACAAATAAAGAGTGATAAAGAAAAAAATAAAGTCGGTTAATAGCATAGACTGTAAGGTCAATAGCCTACAGTGTACAATATTTCACTTGTTAAATCTGGATTTCCCTACTCCTGCTTCAGCATAAAGACAAGATAATCATATTTGAAGTTTTTATTTTCTGGCTGGAATAATAAAAGCACAATAAAAGACAACATAGCAATTATTTTCAACTCATTAGTTTTGCATTTGGTCCCTCCGGAAGTCGGAATAATGTCCGGAAGCAGAGTTCGGTGGTGTAACATTTATTTTCTTCCGCCACAGCTCGAAATATTCTTTCCTATGAACTGACCACCTCATATCTCAAGATGTCGTGATAACCGTTCATTATTGCATCTAGCTAAATTCACAAAAATATGACGGGGATTTTCAGTAAATGTCACATCTCGTTTGTTTTATTTTTTACGCTCTATTATTCTGACGTTTTTATATTTTCGGCCGCGACCGCCCAAGGTAAGAGACTGACAGTAGCTTGTTAGCTAAACAGTGCTAGCTCAACACTGCGACACGACGGTTAACGTTAACAGCTTGGTAACCGGTTAGCGTACTAACTGCTAATTGCTTTAAATGTCAGGAAGCTAGCTAGTCGTCTCGATGTCGTGTTCACGTATAAACCACATCGTTTTGACAGTTAGCTTAAACAATCGAGCCCTGTTCATTGCTCCAAAGTTGTGGGTGTTACCACAAGTCAGTAAGTTAGAGCTATTGTAACGCTAACATTACACTCATAATCAAACGTTTGTAAACACTATTCGTGTAGCATATTAGTTTAAACGGTAGCGATGCACTCACGTTAAATAATATGCACATTTTATTTAAAACATACTGGTAAAGAAGAGCAACAATTTGGGGAGTTTTATGACTTGATTTTATTGGAGAGATCTAGCTCGAGCTAATGTGACATTAGTTAGATCATATTAATATCACCTTTTACAAACATTTTACACAGAAAACTTAATGAAGATAGGCATTAATGCAAGGCTTCTGCATTAGACTGCATTACTCTTAGGTAGGTGTACATTTTATTAATGGTTAACTGAATATTCATAACTGGTTGACCTCTTCTCACCTGGTAATCAGACCAAGTTACCATTTAAATTAACCTCAGTTGAATTACTTCTCTTTGACTCACTGGACAAATTGGAGGTATGAGTTGTGGTGTAGAGATCTGGAACCAGGCCATACTTATTCAGTGCACCTCTTTTAGACTGACTCACTCACACAGCAGTTCACATGGGAGGTAACTGTCAGCTTATGGCAAAGAAAAAGAGGGCTGTAATTAGAAGTAAGAGATAATCTTCAGACAAACTGCCAAAAAGCTTAAAAGTCTTAAGCTGGAAGGACAGCCACGAGAGAAATGTCTTTTGTACTGAATTTGATCTTCATTATCTATAATTGACTTTTTTTCCAGAGAATGATGAGTCACTGGAGCTCATGCTGCCAGAGGATGCAGTGTCCGACTTGGAGAACAGCCCCAAGTTCGTGGAGTCAGAAGACCTGGACTCTCTGCCGAAGAGGCAGTTCAAGACAGCTGAGATCGCAGATGCTGTGATGGGAACCGAAGCCCCCATCGATCCATCTGACATCGAATCCCTATTCCCCAAAAATGTGAAAGACTTCCAGTCAGGCTTTTCCCCGCCTTGTGATGAGAACAGTGCCCAGTGCGGTTCACCTGCTGTGGATGCTAAAGGAGAGTCACAGGAGGACATGAGTGCCGAATCATCACAGCAGGTAACTTGCTGGGAGCACTGTAACATGAGTAGGAGTTGTAAATTGCAGCAAAGTGTATGAACACCTGGCTCCAGGGCAACCTTGGTAAAGATTCGCTGGTATCTCCACATTCTCTACCAATTCTTCTGATGATAAACAACAACTGGGTGTAATGAATGGCCAAATAGTTAAGAAATACATAGTTACTACGACATGTGAGCTTTTGGGACGTCAAACAGTGATTTCAAGATAGTAGAAAATACATATCCATTATGCAGTATTAACTGTATAAATAAAATGTTTGTCTCTTAACATCTGTTAATTTAATCAGGTAATCCTGCCCAAAAATGCATAAAATGTCAGAAGCTACAATCATGCAGAACATGTCTAAGCTTTGTCTGGGTTTAGATAAGAGCTGAAACAATTAGTTAATAATCAATTATTTGATCAACAGAGAATTTATCTACACTACCATATTGATAATTGATCAATTATTTAAGTAAGTTTTGAAGCAAAAACACTGATCATTATTTGGTTACAGCTTCTCCAGTGTGAAGACTAGCTGCTTTTCTTTGTCTTATATGATGGTAAACTGAATGTATTTGGGTCTTTGACTTCTGGTTGAGCAAAACAAGACATTTGAAGATGTCTCCTATTATCTGACATGTTATAAACCATACAGCTAATCAATAAATACAGAAAATGTTTGGTAGATAATTCAGTAATTGTATAATTGTCTCACTAGTTATGATTTCTAATTTTGATTTCACTTTGAATTTGCTTATTTTCAAGAAGCATGCCTCAGCTGACATCAGTCAAAATAAATAGTAATGAGTGCAGTAGTCGTAGCAGTAGTGCAAAAGGTGACTTCTCTTTTGATGTCTACCTCCAGATCACTCTTGACATAGTGCGTGCGGACATCACGCCAACTGAGGAGCAGAACACCACAGAGGCCGCCAAGACGTACAAGGTGAACTGTGATAAGAGGAACGTCACAGGAATGGACAATTTCACTGTGCAGGTCCTCAACGCTTCACAGGTAATCATGCTGCCCTCTGAGGCTCACTGGTTGAGGAGTACCATCAACACTGTTCACATCTGAACGCTTATATTGGTAGCCTAGCCTTTTTTTGTCTTTCATTTTAGCTTTTCTGCAGTATTTCCTCAATGCCACCACCACCTACTTTGTAAATGACATGATCTGACTGTGCTGATGATTCTCATAATCACAATCTGTTTCTGTTTGTCAAATAAAATGCGAGAGGAGAAGAATCCATCCCTCTGTCTCTTTGTTCTTGATTCTCTCAGGACCTGATGGAGTTCCTGAATGCTAACAGCACAGAGTGCTCTGTGGTCCTGTTCTTCACCGCCTGGTGCCAATTCTCAGCCAGCCTGGCACCTCACTTTAACGCCCTGCCCCGAGTCTTTCCCAGCATGCACTTCCTGGCACTGGATGCATCTCAGCACAGCAGGTGAATGGTCATGTTCTCTGGTGTTATTGTGTCTCATCCCTCCTTTTGTAAAATCCCACTTTAAAGGGGCATTAGGAGACTTGTGATTTTTATTATGTTTTTGTGGCCTGTGGCTCAGGTAATGTTACCCTGTATGTGCTAGAAATATAACTCAGTGTCATTAGCAACGGAAACTAGCTTATTAGATTAGGTATCCATTAAAAAGTGTAGAGATATTGAAAGTATGCATGTGTGTCGGTTAGACTTGCACCGATTACAATTTTTTGGAATTTGGAATTTGGACCATAAAATTTGCAATTTGCAATATTTTCTATCTTTGCTTTAATAGAACATTTTAACCAAGATACAACCAGCTTTTCAATAATCATCTCAAACAAACAAACAAAAACAGTGACACAGGTTAAGAAACATTTTCCTTTTTGCCCAAATATAACTTCAGGTACAGTATTAAAATAAATAAGTAAAAAGGCATACATAAATAAAAACATACAGTGGTGTGAAAAAGTGTTTGCCCCCTTCCTGATTTCTTACTTTTTTGCATGTTTTCCACACTTAAATGTTTCAGATCAAACAAATTTAAACATTAGTCAAAGATGACACAAGTAAACACAAAATGCAGTTTTTAAATGAAGGGTTTTATTAATGA
>NC_065508.1:5939768-5995196 GCF_006386435.1 Epinephelus moara | reverse complement strand
TTGGATTTTTTTCTTCCTCATTAATAAAACCCTTCATTTAAAAACTGCATTTTGTGTTTACTTGTGTTATCTTTGACTAATGTTTAAATTTGTTTGATGATCTGAAACATTTAAGTTTGGAAAACATGCAAAAAAGTAAGAAATCAGGAAGGGGGCAAACACTTTTTCACACCACTGTAGATAAATAAAATAATAATGCTTGGTGTATAGCATTTGTGGGTAATTTCTTGAATAGACAAAAAGTAAAAATATCTCCTGTGGAAAATTCACACAGGTCATAAGGACGTGCCCGCCAGTAAGCGCGCGGACATGTGTATCTTCGGCACGCGGACACACGCCTCGTCAGTTTCAAGTGGCACAGTGCAGCAGTGAGAGCTCTGCAGTTCAGTTTAACACGGACAATTAACAACTTTCTCCTTCACTCTTTTGATGCGTGTGCCTGAATGATTAAGGTGAGAAGCAGCCCAGGTTTCACTTCCTCACATCGCCCAAACAGTGAGTTGCACGTGTGTGTGTGTGCACTGCTGATGTTACACGATGTCAATCATGCGGCGCGCCGGGAATTTGACTGGCGTTTTAAATCAGCATATTTTAGACTGAGCAGCCGGTGGCAGGTCTTGGCCGATCACGTGAAAACCGGCCCGATTCCGAGCACCGATTCCCTTGAACCATTTGGTGAACCTTTAGGTTTGTCTTGGTTGGGAACCATTGCCTTAGACAGTGCCTACATTTGTGCTTTGCCTAAAACAAATATCAGAACATATGAAGGCGTTTTGTTTAGATCAGACCATATCCACAACTCAGGTGCATATCTAAAACTGAATCATCATTTTTTTTGTCTTATCCATCTTCATCTTCCACCCAGCAGCCTCTCCACCAGGTTTGGGACCGTGGCAGTGCCCAACATCCTGCTGTTCCAGGGGGCCAAACCCATGGCTCGCTTCAACCACACAGACAGAACGCTAGAGACGCTCACCTCCTTCATCGCTAACCAAACAGGTACAAACTGAGTAGAAGCAGTCCCAAATAATGCAGTTAAAATAATACCTTTTGCTGCTAAGCCTGGATATCTAACACCTGACTTCCTAGAATCCTCCACAAATCAGTGAATGATGGTTAATTACAATGAAATATATCAAGCGTTTGTTTATACATTGTCACTTATATGGTTCTTGGTCTTTGGCTCGCTTTTGGAACAAGTAAAAATAGATTCTCTCGCATGTCTGTTTTTTGCCGGGGGTCATCAGTTGCCATCAAAAACGACCTTCATATGTATCCCTGCTCATCAATCCTGCTGCAGTTAGTGATGAAGGGTTAATGTGTTCCAGGGTTTGAAGTCAGCCCTGACAAAAACGTGACAGATTTAGACCGTCTCGGACCTCTCCCCAGTGTCCCGGTGAAGAGCATCGACTGGCTGCTGGTCTTCTCGGTCCTCTTCATCACAGGTTTCACCTTGTACGCCATCCTACGGACAGACAGCATCCGCTGGCTCATACCGGGACAGGAGCACGAGCATCAGGACTGAAAACAAACGGACTGCAAGACACTGGATGTAAACAATTATTTGATAAACCATTTCATTTCTTATTAAATTAACAGTTGCTAATTTGCCTTTATTGTAAGTGTTTGATGAACAAAATAAACTTATGTGAAACATTGTGATTTATAATGAAGATTAATGATGATTTGTAGCTGTTGATTAACATTTGAAGGAGTGAACAGGCATGTGTCTTCTGTGCTTTTTGTTAGATATTCCCTTGGTAAGGTAGGAACGGGGTCACATAGAAACGCTGCAGTCCACTAATTTCATTCACTTTTTTAAACACAAGTTCTTCAACCTTTATTGATGGTGAAATTAATCATATATAAATACTTAATTCAAAGTTGTTTTCAGGAACAATATATGCATTAATATGCGACAGGAAATATCCTCCAGAGACCCTGTGTCCTCAAATGATGACATCACATTTTTGGTTTATTTGACCTTATACTTCTTCTACTGAACTTAGACCTGCTGTCCTTGTTTGTGGACTCTTTTTTTTGTGCCATCCAGTGGTAGTAACACCATGATGCACTACTCCATGTAAAAACAAGATGGCAGCCATCTCTGCCAAGTCAGTGTGCAGCCGAAACCCAGACACAAAAGTGGATAAGGCCCAAAACATGATCACGTTTTATGGTTGAAACTTGTTTATTTATGATTACTTATGTTTGTAGTTTGATATGGCAACAAAATAAACCAATTTTAGCAACGGTACCAAGCTAAGACACTCAATTAGGAAGTCCTCGCTTGAAGACATAATAGGCTTAAGACTTAATTGTCGTGTTTGAGGTCACTGGGACTCAATTAGTGTTGACAATACTTCAGGTCATATTGATATAGCTAGAAGGAATAGCTAGGAGGAAATTAAATATGCATACCAAACTAAAGTTCTGATCTCAGGAGGATATAATAAGTAATTGGAAGACCTCCATTTATCACTGCATAAACACACTTGGAGGAATACCTTTGCCATGACCAGACTCCCATTAAAAATGTTGGATTTTAATCAGGCAGGTAGCTGAACAGCCATGGTAAAGTGTGTGTGGACAGGAGAGGACACTCCTGAGCAGAAGAGGTGGCAGTGGAGAGGGATAACAGCTCACAAATCGCTGGTTATGTCAGGGTTAATGTTTACCCTGAGGAGGACGAGCAGCTCATGGCCCTGCCACCGCCTGTTGAGGCTGAGCAGTCTGCTGCTGCCTCCGCTCTCCAGGAACCACTCGTCCAAAATGGTGAGTGCTGCAGTGACAGTCTGTTAGCATTAGCATGGATAAACATATGAAGCTGGACTTATGTAGCCACGTTTGAGAGTTATCTGATAAGACACACAGGAACTGCACAAACTTAAGGCTCTGAAGTAGCAGGTGGCGATTGTCCCATGGAAGACGCGCTGTTGGCGTATGCAGAAATATGTACGCCAAACTCAATTCAAAATGCGCTTAATTAAATATATTCATGCACATTCATAAAATGACACTGGTTTCAAGCAGCATTTTTGGCATTTACGGGTTAGGTCAGAGCTATTCTTCTATTCGGCGTAAATAGTTTGATGTATATACCTCAGATTATGTGTGCTCTTTCTCCCTCATGTGGGACTTCAATTCTGAGGATTTGCAGTGTCACAAAGTTGAATATTTCGACATTAAATTCTGATCTATAGATTATTAAGGTGCCGAATTGAAGAGTGGGTTATAAAAGGACAGACAAGCGTTATGTTTTTATAACTGTGAGTGTGAGGTTGCAAATAATTAAGCAAATATTAAACAGATCCTAAAATAATAATGAAGTTTGGTGTGTTCTTTTTTTAATGTACAGATGGAGAATTCACGCACAGTGATTGCATTCATATGTCTGTGATATTCATATTTAATTGAATAAGTCTTGTTCTCTTTACTTTATGTTTTTAATGTGGTCATTGCTTCTTTGGTTGCTTGGCCAGCGTCAGTACTCATTTTTGGTGCTATGCTGCCACCTTGTGGTAACCGCTACAATGAATTGGTCATCTGAATCACTTAAAACCTGTGAGGCTCAATCAGCATGTCTAGATCAAGGTGGCCTTTAGGCTAGAAGAAATCTAAAAAACCCAAAAGCAATGATAATGATTTTTAGAGTGTGATGTTCTTAAATAATAAAAACAATACTGTTCCACAACTGAAACAAAAGCAGCATTTACTACAGCCTCTAGAGCACACTACAGCAGATTGAGAAAAGAGAATAAACACAATAACTGCTTATTCAAAGGTAATAACCTTAAAAAGAACAACGAAATTAAGTTGTACACGCTTTGAGTTTTGTTTGTGTTTCTCTCTAGTCGTCAGACTCCCACTGGCTCTCCCCTGCAGACCGGGATCAGCAGGTGATGGAGCTCAGGGCCACAGGATGGGTGGAGGTGGAGGACCGCGATGCCATCTTCAAAGAGCTTCACTTCAAAACCTTTAATCAGGTGTGTGTGTATGTGTGTCTGTGTGATTATATTTTGACGTACCTCCTGACAGGTTAGAGTCAGTGTTAGCTCACTTTGAGTCTGTAACATTTTTGTAAAGTGAGGTTATTTTATCACTCGATGCACAAGTGTAGCAGGTCATTGTTTCAAATAGAAGTTGCGTTGGTGTGATGTTGCTGCTCTAAAACAGAGCTGTCAGTATTGCTGCTGTCATTAGAAACATCAGTCTAGAGCTGGATGTAAGTAGCTTAAAGATGAAGTAAATAAATTCTTGTCCCTTAAATTATTGAGATTACAAGTCATATCTTAACACTGAGATCACAATATTGGTCCAAAGCTGCATCACTGTGCAGCTGGTTAGAGTGCACATGGGCTTCTATTCGGTTTGTCATGAAAGAAAGAACACACACACACACACACACACAAGCAGCTGACATCTGCTTCAGTCTCTAGGTTTTTATTCCAGACGGCCAGTAGAGTCTGCGTTGAAACTCTTTTTTTTTTGGTAAAGAAAAAGGGTTCTGCTGTGGTCTTCAGGGGGCTGTTGTAAGCTGTCTGGAGGTTGTTTGATGGGGATCAGGACGCAGACCGCCAGACACACGACCGTCTCACTAACCATCGGAAACACAGATATTCATCTGTGTTTATACACTGATTGGTTGCAGGTGCAGCAGGGGGCAGGTTCCTCTTTCACTGGATTTCTTTCTTGGTTCCTACCTGCAAAGACTGGACGTGAACAACCTGTTTATGAGGCTTATCCTGGGTCTGATTAAATTCGGGATATGGTGTTTACATGCTCAAACACATACATGGGATACTTCAAAAACCCAAATATAAACGGGTTATTCATGTCTGTGTTAACGCATTTACTGGTGACTCCTGCAAAGTTGTTGTTTATGAGAGAGGGCAATATTCTTACTCATTGTCTTTGTTAATGGGGCAAGCACGTTGCTCTAAGACGGAACATGCTGTGCTCCACATGCATAACTGTGGAAATGATTGAAAGCCATAATAAAGTAGTACATGTGAAGCTTGTGGCTATGAGTCGATAGTCAACTAGTGTTTAGTTAAAGCTGTGTTTGTTTAAAGCACCCGGACAACCCAAAGGGGCAGGTTCGTCACATGTAGGGCTGGGCCTCCTCTCGTGTTTTTCTATACTGGTGCCAATACAATACTGATACTGTAAGTTACGGTACAGTAAAGAAGAGCAAGTACATTCTGAAAATGTTCATATGAGAAATAAGTGCAAATTTAACAATAATTCTCATCTTTTCAACAATCACTGAGTCTACTACTCACTGTTATTACATGTGCATGTTTCTATACATTTCCACTCCTGTGTAGTAACGCTGGCATCACCACACCAAACTTAAATTTTCCCCCGTCTTACAAACCATTTACAAATCAAATGTTTTGGCAGTGCCTTAGCAATATTGTTTTAAGATAGAAGTCTGATACAGGTTCTTTTATACTGAATCTGCTGACTGACAGTATTTTGCACATGCATGTTCAGTATCTTTAAATATGACGTCCTCATGCATTCATAGAGAACTGTATTCTGGTCACAATACCAAAAAAGTTGTGAAATTGTTTAAAACGTAAGTAAAAACATAAAACAATGATTTGCAAATCATTTGGACCTAAATTCAACTGATTTCAGTACAAAGACATTATTATTTCCATATTGGAAACTTTTTTTAGATAAATATTCACTCATTCTGAATTTGATGCCCGCAACACGTTCCTAAAACGTTGGGTCAGTCAGGGGCACAGCTGTGTTACATCACCTTTTCTTTCAGCAACACTCAGTTGCTTTAGTTGCTCAACTGTCCGGGGTCTCCGTTGCTGATTTTGCACTTTATGACGTGCCACACATGTTCAGTGGGAGTCAGGTTTGGACTGCAGTCTATGATCCGCGCTCTTTTACGATGAAGCCACGCTGTTGGAACGCTTGCAGAATGTGTCTCATTGTCTCGCTGGAATAAGCAGGGACATCCCTGTAAAAGATGTCATCTAGGTGGCAGCATGTTGCTCCAAAACCTTTATGTACCTTTCAGCATTCATGGTGCCTTCACAGATGTGCAGGTTAGCCATGATGCTATGGGCAGTAACACGCCCCCCACACCATCACAGATGCTGGCTTTGAACTTTGTGCTGGTAGCAATCTGGATGGTCCTTTTCGTTTTTAGCCCTGAGGACACAACGTCAGTGATTTCCGAAAAAAGATTTTTGAACTTGTCAGACTACAGCACACTTTTCGTTGGTGCAGTGTTGTTGATATTTGGCTTTTGCTGTGCATGTAGAGCCTTATTTGCATTTGTAGATACAGCGACAAACTGTATTTACCGATGATGATTTTCCAAAGTGCTCCCGAGCCCATGTAGCAGTGTCCTTAACGCAATTATGTCAGTTTTTAATGCAGCGCCATCAGAGGGGTCAAAGGTCACAAGCATTAGATGTTGGTTTTCAGCCATGCCCCTTACATCCACAGATTTCTCTGGATTCTCTGAATCCTTTGATGATATTATGAGTTCATAATATCATGGTGAAATCACTAAATTCCTTGCAACTGTGTGCTAAGAAAGGTCGTTGTCAAACTGTAGGATGGTTTGCCCTCAGTTTTTCACAAAGTTAACATTCTTGCTTGCGAACAACAAAGCCCTCCTTGCCCTCTTGCTCCTTGTCCAATCTTTTTTGGAACATGTTTAAGGCATCAAATTTAGAATAAGTGCATATTTCACAAGCAACAATACAGTTTATCAGCTTGTACATCGGCTATCTTGTTTCTATACTGTATTAAATTGAATATAGGTCAAAAGAGATTTGCAAATCATTGCATTCTGTTTTTATTTACGTTTTACACAACGTCCCAACTTTTTTGGAATTGGGGTTGCACATGACGTAGGCTTCTCACTGTTAAACATGTTCCTGAAACCAATTATTTGAATTATAGAAACAAAAGTGAAACAATAATAGAAGCACTATAAAAAATAGATACAAACTGTGTGTGTTTTTAGTTGGTTTATATTTTATGATGTCCTGTTCTGAGGAATTGTGATAGAACTTT
The DNA here is from genome assembly GCF_006386435.1 of Epinephelus moara. Lineage (NCBI taxonomy): Eukaryota > Metazoa > Chordata > Actinopteri > Perciformes > Serranidae > Epinephelus > Epinephelus moara. The sequence continues at coordinate 5,988,143 of NC_065508.1, read as the reverse complement.
TGAAGTCTTAAAGTCTTTGAACAACAATCTGCACTTGTGTACAACTCACAGAAGTTTCTGCAATAAAGAAAATATGTAGCATTTCTGTAAAACAGACAACAATCAAGGTTCATGTACTCGCTTTTTCTGGAGATTTCAACTGTATCCCACAGCCCTCTAACAAATGGAACTTGCTCAGGTGTTATTGTGACCCCAGTACTCAGTTGGGTCACCTGATAACAAGTGGTAATATGAAGTCCTAGAAAAGAAACAGGTGCTGCGATCTTCCCTTCATTTACAGCCAACTGTTAAAGCCATGGGATATGATTGAAAGCTCCAGAAAATAAGCCAGTAAGTGGACCTTGAGATCAGTATATTTTACCGCACATCAGAGTTCCCACAGATATGTATTTGTACTGTGTTTTTGTTGTGAAAAGGATTTTTCCTGAGCACATTTTTCAGGGTTGACCTGCCTCGAGTAGCTCTGCAAACAACTTGAAGTGTTTAATGTAACGTGCTTGTTGTACCAGACAGGTGCGGTTTATCACAGCACAGGAAGCAGGAAAATATTACTTTCCGTTTTTTAGTGACTGTCTCAATAATATCACACTAAAAAAGAAACACTAAAAGTTATGTATGGATGTTTTTTGGCAGAGCATCGGGAGGCAGCTTGCTTCTTTGCCTCAGCCCTGTGTTGGGTGAAGTAAACTACAACATCTCAAGGCCACTTAGCGGACTTCCTCTAATCCTGTCGTTAGTTGTTTTAGCCCCTAAAATAGTCTGTTTTTACACTTCCCCGTGTTTGAAGTCGGGGGGCGAGCACTGACCTCCCCCATCTGCTCCTCCTGGCTCTAAAGCCTCTCCTCTTACCCCGACACGTCAGGCTGCATTACCCTGAGACACGCCAGGCGGCCAGTTGGCAGCAATTGGGGTTTCGATCAGAATGATTTCTTTCACAAACAATCAAATTGGTTAAAATGTTTCATCTGGTTCACAAACCACTAACAACCCCATCATTCCTTCTGGTGGATGTGCGTTGCTTTCTGTTTTTTTCTGTCATGCTCGTTGCCACCCTCCTTTCCCCATCTCTGTCTTTGTCTGTGTCTCATTCCCACTCTGTGCCCCATGTTATTGGGGAATGAGCTCATGTTGTTCCAATTTTACATGTTGGCAACTCTCTCCGTCTGTCCTTCTTTTCTGCTCTCTTTTATTCTCTCTCCAGCCACCCCTCCAGTTCTCTGATGCATTTTCGCAAACTCTCTAGCTCGTTTTTCATGGCTGTTCTTAAAGGGCTTTTACCAGAGGGGAATGGAGATGAGGAGCGACACGCTGGCTGATTTCCATTCGCCACTTATCTGCGAGTGATGGGCTTGAGGAAATCAGATCCCCGAGAGTTTATAATGAGAATAACAAATCCCCTCTCTGTGAGTTAAAAGACTTTGTCTTGTGGTCTCTAGGGGGCGGTAGAGGTGTGTCTATGACTGTGTAAATCCACAGTGGCAGTCTGTTGAAGTGGAGCTGAATACTTGAGGCACAGAGCCACTCATGGCTGCAAATGAATTCAAAAAGAACATGACAGCTGGATTTGCTTTCTTTTTTTTTTTTTAACTTTATTTTTCTTTGATTAGGGCAAGTGGAAAGTGTTATGATGCTGTTGCAGCTCGGTAATTTATCTGCGGCATGTGGGCAAACTGTGCGTAGATAGTGGCAGTAGTCTGAGAAGTGACTGTGAGTTATTTTCCTCCTCAAGTCCGGTGACGTTTAATCAGGTTTGAGAGGTGAAATCCTCTGTCTGGAGTTGCTTTGGTCAGTGAGAATCCCTGCAATCATATGTGGAAACATCTGTGTGTGTGTCTTTAATACTGTAAATTTTGGTTGGAAATTGTGCTTGTTTTTAAGTTGCAGTCACTGATATTGTTTACGCATCAAGCCATATGTTATGCATGTTTACAGACGAGCATCTGCTTCACGTTTCGGAAGATGAAGTGGAAACATTCATGCGACACAAGTGAAATGGGTAGCCTTAAGATGCAGTTTGTATAGGAGAGGTGAGCTGTGCATGCTCAACTGTTGTGTTACGTTAGCTGAAGTTGACAACGGTGGCATTCCATCTCCTCCCCACAAATACCAAAGTCGTGCAGCGATGGGAAGAAAATCACTCGAAAGCTGCATTTGGGATGGAAAAATGGCTCGTTTTTATCTCGACTCTCTCCTGCAAAGTAAACAACCCTCCCTTTAATAAGGGAGAGAAACGTTTAACCAGGTGTATGTCTTGGTTCAGAGTAAACTGTTTTTATTTACTGATTAACTATAGGTAGATTTAGGGTATCCACCAGGGGATCACATGTGTTTTTTATAGGTGATTTTTAAGACAAGTGTTGAAATGATTAGTCTGTCCGTCAAAAGAATAGATGGGCTACAGCTTTGACAATAAAGCTTCAGCGTGTAGGATTTAGGCAGATATATTGGCTGAAATGGAATATAATATAAACAGTATGACAGAAAGTCACCTGAAAATAAGAATTGTTGTGTTTTTGTTACCATAGAATTAGAGTGAGTCCTTGTCCATGGAGATTGCCATGTTGTTCCCCCGTGGTTCTACAGGAGCTTAGAACGGACAAACCAGACACTGGCTCTAGATTGGGCCTTTTGCATTGTTTGCGTTGGCCACCATAGATAGCAGTCCCTCTTCGACAAGAGTGTTGGAAAAACACTGTTTTATTTTTAAACGTGAACTCTATTTACTACTTTAAATCACGGGGTCCGTTTGTTTTGGAGAGGAGGAGACCTCTGTGGATAATTTGGCTCCTGGTGAAAACCTCCTGAATGTCAGGAAGTTTTTAATAAAAGAGGTGAGCACACATTAGCAGGTGCTGGACTACTGGCCTGTCGCTGACATGCCGAGCAGTGTCGGAGAAACACTGGCTTGTGACGTGAAACTGCTTTATTCAGTGTTTTTACTGTTTTAAATCACTGTGTCCGTTTGTTTTGGAGAGGAGGAGGCCTGTGGGGAAAGTTCAGCTAATGGTAAAAACTTCCTGAATGTCTGGATCAGAAACAAGATATGCACACATTAAGTTATCAGAGAAAATAGTTTAGCACACATCAACTCTTGGTTTCAGCTGGCTGCAATCTGCAATCCTCACCACTAGATGCCACTAAATCCCCCCAAATCTTACACACTGTTCCTTTAAGTATTTGGGAAAAAATGCTAGATTTTGCTGCTTTTTTTGTTTATATATAATTGTAAATTGAATATTGGGTTTTAAATATTGGGATGGGATGATTTTTCGCTATTTTATGACATTTTTAAGACTAAATGATAGATCCATTAATTAGCCAATTATTCAAGAGACTCAGAGATAATGAGACTTTAGTTTAACCCTATTTAGGGTGCTTCATCAACTGAGGTCACCTAGTTAGTTTAGAATTGTCAGCTAAAGGGTTGAGATTCAATATGCCAGAGACATTATGGCCTGTAAAGGTTACATTTTTGAGTTACAAATATAAATCCTTAGTGTTGGCCATTTTCAAGAATTAGACAGTACTTCCACGTCACATTAGAATTCATGAAAAGTATTTAGAATGAAAGGGGTGCAGGGATTCACGACACTGGTGATTTTGTTGGACATAAATGTATTAACCAATATGTTGATAGTATGGCTATATTTTTAGTGAGTACCTACAGTATTCGCTCAAAAGTATCCTCTTAGGGCTATATTGCTGCAGGTATGTTCTCCTAACCTTTCAGTGACTTCTGCACGTGTCCACGTGTAACATGAAAAGACGTCTTGTTGAAAATAAGTTTGAAAGGGTCAGTGACCAGGCCTTCACATATTTAAAGGACAGGGAGGTGTGTTAGTTGGCCACGTTCAACCTCATAATGAGCACATAAATGTCACGGACTGATGCCGTGATGCAGTAAAACTCTTCAAAGCTGCTTTGAGGTCATATTAGAAAAAGCTATTCTGTGTCAAAAGGTTTTCCAGAGTAATAAAAAAATAGCAAGTGATATATATAAATTCACAACATTTACAGTCATATTTGTGCAAAAAAACAATGCCAAAAAGAATACGACACAAACTTTGAGACAAACAACACGCCAAAGTTGTGGTTAACCACAGACGATAACCGCATTACAAGCACCGGAAAAAGCTGCAACGTCCACACAGCTTCTGGACTTAAGTTCCAATTTTGAGACTGAGGAGAGCACTGCAGTGTTCCGACAGCTCCCTCCGCTCCCTCCGCTCCGCTCGCCGAGGCTGATCCCCCTTTTTATATTCAGTCGGGGGCTCCCTCTCCACCAAAGCTCCCTCAAGCCTCTGCCTCTCGTTACGGGCCTTGCTCTGCTTGTGTTGAATAAGTTGTCCTACAACTAAAACTGAGCCCCTGGGTAAACCAAACTCTCAGAGCCATCCCCCTCCTGCTTTACACAGACACACACACATGCACACACACACACACACACACACACACACACGCTCCCACAGTTTGCATACATTGATATTACCCTGTTGTTGTGCTTCCTGTCCATGAATATGATTTACAAAACTGACAATTTAATAGTATTTTCTGCACAATTAAACATTAAATTCCTGTTTTTGTTGAGTGTGTGTTGATTGACATATATGTAGAATTATGATATACAGTTATAATTTTGGTCCATTATCTAAAAAAAAAACACTTGCTGAATTCAGCACTAAAAATATGTGACTAGCATGATTTTCTTTTTGTCATAGTTTTTATTAAATACTAAATACTTTTGAATACGGATAAAATAAATAATTGAAAAACTCAGGATTCTATATTTGTTAATATAGGAAATAATCAGCCCTAACTCAATTATGTAATTAAATATTTGTATGTTGTATTCCAGAGTTTCTTAACTATGGGAACATAGTGGTCAGTTATAGTGTCATAAATTAACAGTTTCAGCAGCTTTGCCACTGACAAATAAAATTCTGTCAGAAACACACACAAAAAAGTTTATTTACTGGCTTTGAAATGTTTGAAATTGTTAAGATATTTGAAATACATTAAACATCATTCCACCGTCCTTCAAAATTCCATACCTAACCCTTGTGTTTACACACACATGTATACATAATCACCCTACACAAGCGCTCACACCGTATCCCTTACTCACAGCGAGAGGCAGGTTAATCGGCTCAGCGGTGTTCAGTTCCCACCTCCGTCTCCAAAATGGAACTTTCCCTGAGAACTGGAGGCATCACGCATTCACCTCATCTTGTGAAAATGGCTGCAGGGAAGCAGCGAGGTGTGGCGCCCGAGCGGAGGTGGTTAGATAATCTGGCTATCAGTCGTTGGGTAAGCTAAGATGTCCCTGACGTCTGCTGTCTTTTGACGAGCCCAATGTCTTTTTAAGCCCTTGCTGGTAACGCTGCAGTTAATGAGGGGGTTTGCATAAGTTGGCCTTAACGCCATGCCTGAGCATTACATGACACTCTTTACATAAATAGGAGGTGACTTGCGTGAACATTTGTTACACGGGATATTAGTCACTTAATGAGTGTTCGCAGCGTGCATCACCTTTGTCAGGGTGTCAAATTGGAGCTCGTCTGTGTTTCTCAACTTTAAGAATGTGAACTTGAGAAGATTATGATGTTACACATGCCCAGCAGAGCTCTGTGCGCTACATGAGAGCTACATGAGAGAACTTCAGCACTTGGCAGCTTTGCTTCATAATTATTCAATATTTTGCTTTAAGTTACATGTCAACTTAGTGGGCAGCCTTGTCCGGCCAGCTGGAAGCTTGTGAAGAGCTGTTTGGGAAAGGAGAGAAATGAGACATAAGAGGTGTGGTCATCATCATCATCATCATCATCACCACCACCACCACCGTGCAATTCAGTGTTCTTGCCTTTCACTGTAGAGGAGCGAAGGTTTTCCAGGGGGCTGATGCTGACGCGGGTGATGATGGGGCTCGCAGGGGTAATCATCGGGTAGTCATGGTGGTGTGTAATGGAGGAGAGCGGCTTGTCTTCATGTGTGTGTCGACACATGCTTGTGTGTGTGCTGAGGAGGTGTGCATATGTGCATTCAAACATGCATCAGTGTGCATGTGTGTGTGTCTGTCAGAGGCTAGTAAGAGTATAGGCACAATCTGCATGCACTTAGTCCTGGCAAGACAGAGCAGGCGTTTCTAAGCCCCTGGACCGCGCGGCGGTGGAAAACCGATCTGTAAATAACAGACACATGTGTTTGAAACTGAGTCCTGTATTCCAGCCCACGGCCGCAATGAGAGAGAGAACACCACTCTGCTCCGACGTCAAATTGTCTCATCCAGTGTTGTATGACAATCATGCCGTAATAGCACCAAATCGGCTCCTCAAAAGCGAGTGCGTGGGGGAAAGGGGCATAGCGGGGGTCTGCCGTCGGGTGTTTCTGATTATTTGAGACGGGGGCCTGCATAATGTCATGTCAAATTATCTGACTCTGACAGCTACAGCTTGTTGGGCCAGTTGGAGAGAACGGCTGGCTGGCTAAATGGATGAACAGCCGACTGGCTGGCTGACCTGTTGGCTCAAGAAGTGTGGCCCGGACAATACAAATGGGGTAAACAAAGCACTCTGAGAGGGAGAGTCCTTGACCTCTGTTGACATAAGACCTCAGCTGGGAGTTGAGGGTTGGTTTTATTTCCTTGTTTGGCCCAAGTGGAGGGCGTTGAGTTGACCTACAGGTGACAGACAGCCGTAACACCGCCACTTTGCCAGTATTGTGTCCTGCTACTCTCCTTACTGCCCCCGAGGGACCACCTCCTGGGAGAGAAGGCCAATGTAGGGCGAAATTTTTCAGGCCTTTTCAGGATTTCAGGTTATTTGGACATTCAACTCCAATTCATTTGTAGTGGGAGATTACGGCTTTCCTTGCCGTTTTCTCGCCTCATTTTTGTCTTCCTGCTACATGAAGAGTCATCTCTCAGGGCTCATGTTGCATACAGGCTGAACTTGTCATCTTCTGTTTCACATTTTGCTGTCCTCCGAATTACATTTTGCTCTGTGGTTCTTTGCACATCAATGAGGTTTAAATGTGGACATGTAACTGTTTGGGAAGTGTGACACTTTGCTTGATAAAAGCAGTGCGGCCCGTGCATTGTGCAGCACTTTGAAGTTTGGATAATGAGTATAATCTCTGGTTGGGGTTGGTTCACTGTCAACTCAATTGATTCAAAATGAAAATAAAAAACACACTTATAATACAGCATTTGTTGTTAATCATTGGAGAACTTCAGCATGCCATGAGCTGGCTTTGGAAGACAAATATACTTCTTGAATTAAAACTAAATTGAAGTGACCAATTATTCGTCCAGACTATGAGTTCCTTACTCTGCCAAGTTTGGAAATCTGTGGAAACCTATTGTACAGATGTGACTGCAGATGTTTGCAGTTGCAGACCCGTCGTAATGTCAGTGAATCTACAACTGTGTTACTGTGATGATGTTGCCTTAAAGTGGCGTGACACAGTTGGCAGAGATGTAGTGTTAAAAGGGATCCTCCCTGTATTAAAGAGGGAAGTACACTCGTTATTCACACATGCTGATCAAGGCCATGAGCCTGAAAACAGTTCATCTCCAGCGGGAATAAATTTGAAACTGTTCCAGTAAAATGCAACCCTATACTCTCACAGTCATGAACACAGTAATAATCAGCATACAGCATTTGGACTGCTGACCAAAACCCTCAAATCTAGCCAACAAATGTAACAGGCAGTAAGTCGAGCCCGACTGGATTTTTTAGGCTAATACTGATATTGGTATTTTTCTGAATACAATTTACAGTTGTTACAGTTGTAATGCCATACATATAAATGTCATAATCTGCCAGTAATATTGATCTAGCTCTAGCATGGATGTACAAAGAAAACTGGATACAGTGTTGAGGGCGAGGCTTCGCTCATTCCTACGAAAGTTGCTCAGTGGTACATGAAGCAGAAAAGGTTTGATTTCTGTGGTATGAAATCTCCCGGATCTTCCGGATCATTGGGCCCATAGAACAAGCTTACTAGAGACTTACAGTGGTCAAGCAGCTAAATTTCGGCGATTGCTGCGTTCACATGGAATCAGGCAGAAGGTAGACGGCATTCGGAAAACACCTTCTGAATGGCACGGGAAAAACAAACAAACTCTGACAGAATGGATGATAAAATGAAACATGCATGATGAAATGGTAACGCTGTATTGTTTAAATAATTATTTAATGGAGATTATTTTATAAAGTTTTTCCAGTAATGTCCGGTAATTGTCCAGATTGCCCATGTTTGTGCCTTGTGTGAGGGAACCATCTAATATCTGGTTGTGAATTCCACTGCAAATGATGGACATGTGAACGCAACTTTAGCCCTCTGCTAATTTGAATGGGTATAAAAACAATTTAATCGTTGGGTTGTCTAGACTTTTGAATATGTTAAGACCAAATTGATCATATTCTTCAGACATCTCTTTTTGCAGTGTAAGTCAAAGGGAAAAAGTCTTTTTGTGCCCTGCAGCATCACAAGACAGAACCAGAAGTTGTAATTCCATGTTTGGCCACAATTTAAAATTGGCTTAAAAAAAGTGGTTTCTGTCATTTTTGGGAGTTCCTGTTACACTGATTAATGTCCAAGTGTTCATCTTTCTGACAATTTTGTTTGTATTTATTTATTTATTGCTATAAAATGTGGGTGTGACGTCATGATTGACGGCATGCGTCATTCAGTGTGCCTGCGATCAATGCCACTGCTTGTGATTGGGTCTGACAGGTGTATTGGTGGGACCTTGATACCGCAGCTCCACCTACCCATCAGGAAGTGGCTCCGAAAGGGCAACATGGCAGTGCCCATATCTGGGATGATCATTTTTGCACCATGGGAGGAAGTTGAGAAACCATCTTTATATGCATGTGAACGAGCATAATTAAAATCTGCAGCTCAAAGGTCTAGAGTGCGCAGATCCACCACAGCAACACGTGTCTTGTACCTATGAGGGTGACAAAAAGAAAAGAATGAAAATGTAAATTTGAATGCTCGTGTAAAAACTGTCTTCATGCATATTCTTACACCATGTCTGGCCAGTCTGGTGTGTGTTGAAATGCCAAGGGGACGAGTTTTTGTTCCGTAACAGAGTCCAGGCTGGAAAGTGAGTTTTTGAAAGAACATGGTGTTTTGAAACAGGACAATGTGCAGGAACCCTTAAGTGTTCACACAGAATCCTTTTACCTGTCACTCAATGTTCCTCGGCAGCAGATTAGCCTGAGCTCGGCCCTGAGAGAGAGAGGACATGTTTGGACAACACCTGACATGACAGGCTGCTTAGCCATCTCCATTAGAGCCAATGAGAGCTGAGAAAAAGCAGACCGCCTCAGTCTCCAAATTGGTGCCAGTGGGGTCAAGTTGCAGGAATATGCCAATTACTTAAATTGATCAGGAGACGGTTTCCTTGATAACCAATTTGATCAAGCTGCCGATCGTGTTACACGTGTCGCGCTGCACGGGCACTGAACAGGACGTCTCAGAAATTGGTTACAACGCACTAAAAAGGCTAAACGCAGTTCCTTCTGTGAGAGTAATTCTGTTTCGTCATGTCAGGTGGTGGACGGAGCCGCAGCCATGGTCTGTAAACAATGGCGTTTCAGTTGATTTAATTAGGCAGGGAGGAAGTATTTAGGGGCTTAATTGAGATTGCAGTGGGAAATTGCTCTGAAATAGGTCTACCTGCTTTTTTTTTCTCCTCTCCTCACAGTGGGCATGACGAGGGATTTCACTCTCCTCTTTGTAGATAATTAGAATAACCATAATCACTCCCTGGATGGCCTGTGATTGGAGGGAGCCACATGCCGAACTCAAAATATGAAGAGTGTGTATGTTTCCGAGTGTGTGCCTGCGTGCTGTCTGCTCCTTACGTGGGTGTGGAAGTATGCACATACATGCCTTCACGAGGGTTTTCTACATGCACAGAGTTTTTTCTGTGCCTCAGATGGCAGCATTGCTCCTTGTGCTGTGTACGTCCACCACTACGCTTTATTAATTTCTTTTCCAGCTGCAACAGCAAGTCGAAAATGATTAGCAACTATTTTGATAATCATTCAATTGTCTTGAGTCATTTTATAAAAGGAAAAAAATCCCCAAATTCTTGGGATACAGCTTTTAAAATATGAATATTTTCTGCTTTATTTAGTTTTCTGTAATTGTAAACTGAATATCTGTGGATATTAGACTATTTGTCAGACCAAACACGATACTTGAAAGTGCGGAGGTGTGGACTTGAGTCAAAGCACAAATTTGGTGACTTTAGTATGAACTGGACAAAATTAAAAATAGATTGCAAACTGACTTGGACTTAAACACCAATGAGTGCTGACTTCACTTGTACTGGAGCCTTTTAACTTGAAAATATTTGATACTTTCCCCCAAATCCGAAGATTAAAAGGTGTTTTTTGTTTTTAAAGATCAATTAGTTTCACTTGATTTTTTTTTTTTGTTGTTGACATTTTTCATTTTATTTAATTTTCGACATTAAACATGCAACCACATGCAATAGCACATTAAAGGACAAACAGTCTTACAGAAAAAGTCTCACAAATATGGAGAAAGAAAAAAATTACCATTTTTCCAATATGAGATGAGATTAATACAGCAAGACCAAAGAGAAACATACAAATTTAATTCTGATTCATGTTGCTGTATGATATGAAAGTGCACTGTCAGCACTACTTTTTTAAAATGATTAAGTTTACTCGCACTTGTTTTAACAAATAAATACAAATTTTAAAAAGCATTCATAATTTTTGTGAATGTAATATATTGTAAACCTGTTGTTAAAATGGAACTACATTTAGTAAAGAGCATATTATGACTTGTTTCAGACTCGAATCTCCAAGTTAAGGACTTGGGTCTCAACTCAGGACTTGCTTGTCTTGACTTGGGACTTGAGTGCAAAAACTTTAGGCTTACTTGTGCCTTCCAAGCAATAACTTGGTCCTACCTCTGCGAGGTTGCCATCTTGGGGTTTGGGAAATTGTGATGTGGATTTTCTGCCATTGTCTGCCAATTTTATAGACTAAATAACCTGCTGATTAATCTAGAAAATAATTGACTGATCAATTTATATTGGAAATAATAGTTGTTGCACCTTTTTTTCATCCTGGGTGTATTGATTCTGACCCTATTAGCAAAGTTAAATTAATGCTGCAACACATTTCTGGGTACAGTGCCATTTTTTGTGATGGAACATTATAATTTTACAAGATCTCTGTCAGGAGCCTTTTATGTATGTTTTTAATAGTTTCACAAACTGATTGCATTTATATTTTTTTTAGGAATGGCATTTTTATATCTAACTATATGTTTTCAAATATGTGCACTATTTTGGAGGCTGTAGTTTGTGATGCTGTCTAACTGCTTTGCATTGTACTGGAAGTTGTTTCTAATATTCTGTCCACCCCAGTTATATCATTGAGAGTAAAAAGGCATGCAAAGATGCAGTTTTTTTTGTAGAGAAGAAATCCACTTCCTGATGTGTGTCTGACTGACAGACGATTGTTTCTTCCTAACCAGGCATTTGGCTTCATGTCACGAGTGGCTCTGCAGGCGGAGAAGATGAACCATCACCCAGAATGGTTCAACGTTTATAATAAGGTAATGACTTTCTCCACATTATGGCCCAAATCACAATTTGTAATAGTGATTGAGGAGTCACTTACAGTGCTGAATTTGTTTAGTATCCATTACAGAAATCACGGCCTGCAGACTCAAACAGTGTTATCACGGCTACGTGTTTGAGTTACTGCCATATTTGCAATGCTACGGTTGGCTTATGACAAATTACAGACACACCGAGATCAATCAAACCCGGATAAAGTCAGATTTTTTCATGTCAAACAATCCTCGCTGGTTCTGGAGAGCTCTCCACTCAAAGCCTGAAACACACTCCGTTAGTCAGAACGACGAAAAAGCGCAGTAGCTTCACACTCTAATCCCATCGTTTTTCTTGTGAAAAGCTCTGCAAATATCTCTACCTCCCCTCCACAGCCCCAACACTCACGCACACTCTCACTTTCCTTGCCTCAGAAATAAAGTAGTGGTTGATATGACAAACCCAGTCCCTGAAAATCTCTCAGCATTAGGCTGTAGCCACTGAGTTACTGTGTGGTGGACCGGGCCGCTCTGACAGGAATGCTGCTCCTAATCCACTCTTTATTAAAGTGGCTGTAGAATGGTGCTACAGGTCTCTGGGCCCCCACAGCACTTTCCACCAGACACTTACACATAAATCCCACTCTGACTGAGCTTCAGCCTCGACAAAATAGATGCAGTGTATACTGAGCTACTGCTAATGTTCTATTAATATTCATTCATGCTCTCTTCTGTTTTATCGGCTCTCAGTATTAAGATGGGAGTTTACAAACATTTCTCTCTGGGCCGGAGCTGCTCTCCAGGCAGTAACCTCATGGGCTGAGTCAAATGCAGCCTGCTGGACGTGGAATTGGAAGTGCGTTGAATTTATCACAGTTTCTGTCAAGTAACAGGACAATATCTGTAACTCTATGTGGATCAAGGCTTAAAGAAATAGTTCAACATTTGGGAAACACGCTAATTCACGTTCATTCCAAAACTGAGATCAGGAGATCGGTCTGGTGCCAAAAAGAGTTTATGATAATGATATTATTGTGATTTCTATTGAATTTTTAAATTAATAATAACAATGCTATCAGTCATATTCATCTGACTGATAGTTCAGTTTTTTATTGTGCATTTTTTTCCTGTTTTTTTTTTTTTGGCCGGTGTGGGAGGTGGAGAACGAGTCTGTAACCATAACTATATAAAAGTGCACAAAAATAGCACTTAAGTGTACATAAAGGAACTTAATGTATTGTGAAAAGGCAACCAGATGGTGTTGGAGAAGGGAGACAAAACACGTACTGAAAGAAATGGAAATGATTTAAGAGGAGCTGGATTATTTACACGCCATCATCATTATTATTAACATAATATTAGTATTTCAGTTTTGAATATCATGGTTATTGTCAGTACTGGTATATTGGAACACCCCTAATACAGGGTCAAGATGTGGCTAGCCTAGCTTAGCATAAAGACCGGAAACAGGGCAGACATCTAGCCTGGTTCTGTCCAAAGTAAAAAAAAAATAAACATACCTAATAACACCTAAAGCATTTTAGCAACAACAGTGGGGTGCAGTACTTGTTCGCAACTCCCTTAAGTCCCATCTTCTCAGTATTGTCACACCTAAAATATACCAAAACCTGGCTCACTGGCAGAATCTGGCAACCAACAATGTAACTAGCAATGCAACACAGAAGTACTGCATCAGCGAATAAACTGTTATTAGTAGAGAATTACCTCCAACACCTCACTCACCATGAGGGTGGCTCAGGCTCAGGAGGTAGAGTGTTGACTACTATTTGGGCAGTCGGAGGTTCGATCCAGTCCACTTGTTATCAAAGTGTCCTTGGGCAAAATACCGAACCCTGAATTTCTCTCCAAGGCTTTGCCATCGGTGTGCGAATGTACGTGTGAATGGGTGAATGTGGCGTGTAGTGTAAAGCGCTTTGAGTGGACAGAAGACTAGAAAGGCGCTAAATGCAAGTCCAATCATAAAAGTTAGCTTTTAAGTCAACAGGAAAAAAAGAGGTACAGTTATACTCACCGATGCTTATGCTGTTACAGGAATACTCTACCATAAAACTGTGTTATGATGAACAAATACTCAACTCTAGGACTCTTAAAAAGTGGCTCTGACAGTAGCAGCAGTTACAAGGGAGCCCAATTGTGGATAGTCACGGCTAAAAAAAAATACATATATAAAAACGTACAAAGAAACCACTCTGCCAACATAATCCACTTCTCCTTGATTCACACGAGTTCCTGAGTGAAGTATTTATTTTGACCAGACATCCCCTTTGTCATATAAATTTGTCAATTACATAACTTGCAATCTGAAATGTTTGGATTTTACCAACATTGTTTATTTATTTCATAGTAAAACTGTGATTACAGCCCCAATTTTCTGTTTGGTCGACATGCTATTGCTTTGTAATTGCAAACAATGTGTATGTGTCCTCACAGGTCCAGATTACATTGACTACACATGACTGTGGAGGACTGTCAAAACGGGACATCAAAATGGCCAAGTTTATCAACAGAATTGCACTTTCAATGTAAAAGTTTAAGTCTTAAATCAGAAGTCCACCTTGTTTCTCTGCTTTCAGTCACACCTCTGCTTTCAGTCACACCTCTGCTCAGTCACACCTCTGCTCAGTCAAAGAATTATTCCTCATATTGATCCACAGACCTCTGGTTGATCTTAAATAAAATCTGTAACAGAGTTTCTATTTTTGTGTTTTTATGTTTTTTGCAGCACATTTTTTACAAGCTTTCTGCAAGAATAAAACTTTGATTTTGTGAAGCGGTGTTGTCTCTGTAAACTGATTTACGGCAGTGTAGCTCTGCACTGACTCTTGAACAGGATGACATTTCTAAGGCTTTGGAGAAAACCTTGCTCTGTGGTTTAGATTCCACCTCTAACTGATTCTGGCAGATTTAATTTCGCTGTGTGTGTCACTGTGTGGTTTTCTTGTTTTCAGCAGTGTTTATTTTCACACATGGAATTAAAATGGAGCGTAATTGCTCTGCAGTACTCTGTCCGGTACTTGCCAGCGATCCAGAGGATACTTTTCCCTGTCAGTCCTCCACCAGACCACATGTTCTCCTTTTGGCCATGGAGAGTGGAGCGAAATGAGGAAGGGGGTCAAAGTCAGTAGGAAGGGGATTTATGTGATTTACGGTTTGGTAAGGGATGAGTCAGATAGGGCTGCTGTGTTTTCCTGACTGGATCGCCATCAGGAGAAGATCAGCAAAGAGAAAAGAGTGCAATAAAAGCCAATTCAGTAGAACTATGTTCATGCTGCCAACCTGTGTAGCAAAAAGCCTCTTTCTCTGTCCTCTCTGCACCTTTAGCCTGGAGAAGGGAAGCTAATGTGTGTAGCTCTTGTTCCCCTCAAGAATTAAGTAGGTGGTGTTATTACCTGAGGCAAGGTGCCGAACACCTAGAGTGCTCTGTTGGATGATCATGATTGCTCAGATTAGTTTAGTGTTCATAAACCATAAGTAATTATGTGTGCTCAGCATTTCCAGATCAGGTCAAGGTGTAAGAATACATGTACAATAGCATTAAAGAAATAGTTCCACATTTTGGGATGTACAACTTTCACTTTCTTGCTGAGGTTTAGATGAGAAGATCGATACCACTATCATGGCGGTTTGGTAGATGTGAAGCTAAGGGCAGCAGGCAGTTAGCTTAGCTTAGCACAAAGACTGGAAGCAGGGGGAAACAGCTAGCCTGGCTCTGTCCAAAGATATTACAATCCGCCTGCCAGCATCTCTATAGACTAGCCTACTCTCAGATCCTGTTTATACCTGGTATTAACATGCATTTCGGTGAGCCGAACATAAGTGGACAGCTGAGATTCGTTGCCGTTCACACCTATCATGCCTCTCCAGTTGACCACTTATGTTTGGATTTTGTCAATGCCTACGTCACCTCCAATAAAAGGTCAAAGTCAAAGGTATTGCTAGCAGTTGTGTCGGCATAGCTGGAGATATCGTTCTCAGCCAAATTCAGAATGTCTTCCTCCAGAAGGCAAAATGACGAACGGTCATGCAACACTTTGTCCAACTTGTTGTTATATAGCGGTAGCACGCTGTCACCGAACAACCACCATGTCCTGCACTCATGACATTGTCCTTGTTGGGGACACATCAGGATGCACTAAAAGATATGTGGTCAAATGTGTCCCAGACCACCTCAGCAAGTGGTTTGAGCAATCAGATCACAATGCATCTTGGGGGTTGTTTATACTTGTATTTAGGGATGTCCACTTCTGATCAGAAACCCAAGACATGTTAATACCAGGTATAAACAAGCTCTGGAAAACTCTGTCAGAGCTGGTGTCCCTGTCATCTCATTGTGTTTCTCCTTACTTTTACTTGTGCCCAACCTTACCCTAACCCCAAGCAGTTATTTCTGCTTTACCTAACCATAGTGGATGTCATTTAACTCATTTACATTTGGGCGATTGCTACCCCTCAACAACTTTATGCAGGATTCAAACAGATGAGCTGAGCTGAGGACACTAACATCGACTTTTCTAGTACAGAAAGTAAAAAGCAAAGTGTTAAAATGTGGTAAGACGGCAATTTGACAGTGCCCAGTCTGCTGTGGGTGTATATCATCATATCGTGTGTGTGTGTGATATAAAGGAGAAGAGGTGCCTCCACCACGATTAGGAGCATGCTCGCCGGAAACAGTAAGATGCTAAGCAGAGACGGTCATTACAGTTAAAGCGAAATAGAATGGCCTTTATCTGCACTTTGATGATTCAGATGAAAATGCCACTCTCAACTCGCTAATGCACTGTGAAAATGTTAAAATTAGGTGCACTTGTAATTCCTTAAATTAAAATGTCTCAACTTAAATGTTCCAATCACACACCACATGTCACAAAGTGCAGCGGCAGCAGAAAAGAGCATCCTGTCCTTCCTACATGAGTTGCTGTAACTCAGGTGTCAGAGTAGTTGGAAAATTTACAGATAACAAAATCCGCCATCCCTTTGGTGTAAAGCATCACAGATTGACTTGGTCAGATGAATGTTCAGTGTAGTTCACCTTCAAATCACCTCGTGTTGAGATAGGTCATTTGAAAAGCTGGTGTGTAACAGCTCTGTTCAAACACAGAAAAGTCAGTATGTAACCTGTGCTTGACTGTTGCTGTTAAAGCTCAGTTTTCCCTGTTTCTGTTAGGCCTCGACCAACAGGGTAACTTGAACCTCATGGACTATAGACTGCCTGCATTTACATTAGATTAAATAATTTGTCAAAAATTCACAGTTTCGGCTTTTTACGGTGAAGGCCATCCAGGCCCACACACATGCTGGTGAGGTTAAAGCACATAGATATATATATATATCATATTGCAGATATGATTTGTGAGCATTTAACCCCATGTTCATTCATCTGTATAGTCAAGTTCTTACTGAATTTAGAGAAAAGTTGCATCTGTTGTGTATTAAACCGCACAACACTGACCCACGCAGCCATCCGGCTAACTGCTTTCTGCACTGGAAGAAAACTGCAAGGCTGGAAACAATACGAGACCAACCTGGAAACCAACTTGCCTCTTGCATGAAATGTACTGGGTATGTCTTGTCTCAGGTGGACACACCAGCACGTCAACACCTTCATCTGCAGCAGCTCCTCCTTTGATGTTTGTTGGATCTGTGTTGGAACGCTGTCGGCAGTGTTGGGAGAAGTACTCAGATACTTTATCTAAAATTACTCCAGTACAAATATAAGTTCAGTATTCCAAATGCTATTGAAGTAAATCAGTAAAAATAGCATGCAGCAAGTTTAGTTCACTGGTTCCCAACCTCAGGCTCCGACTCACACCTGAGAGTCATAACATACATCTGAGGGGTCATTAGAACATTAATGGGGCAGGAAAGGGAAGAAATCAAAGTAAAACAATCTGAGTGGTTTAAAGGAGAAAGCTTGCTATGGTGGACTTGCTAACAGCTTCTCTTAGACTTGGCTGCCAGCTGTAGCCTTATATTTTACAGACAGATGTAAGAGAGGTTTGATCTTATCATCTAACGCTTCTGTGAATAGGTCTATTTCCCAAAATGTGCACCTCCTGTAGGTCCAGAAAACATAACAAAAAAGAAAAACACTATTATGCATTTTGATGTCAAGTCCTTGATTTGGGCAAAATAACTGAATCTACTAGATCTATGAGAGGATGATGCACTATTCTTTCTAGATACAGTTGACGCTCAGGTGTCAGCAGATGCAGTTTTGAAAAATTATACAAAGAAAAAATAGTCAGCCCGTTGACGCTCACTTCCATTGTTACTTCTACGTTTGTGTTTTCGGTTAATGCCAACTCGTCAAATTCTGACATTTGGTCAGTGGCCCTACACGTCAAAGTATGATGCTCAAGGTCAATGTCAGTTTGGACGTTAAGGGACGGCATGTCAGTTTACTCTTGCTACATGCATTGCACCTTTTCAAAATACACTTCTGTTTTCAAAGAAAATGTACAGTTAAATGCATACGGCCTTTCAACATAGGTGAAACATTGTTTTTAGATTCACTTCCTTAAAGTTACGGCAACTAAAGTACACGGTTAGTTTTGCTGAAAATAACTACGGTTGTTACTAAGATAATGTTATGTCACGTGACATATGACATGTGACATACATGTTGTTATTAAAATAACTCAAATGACTTTTGATTTCACATGGGACACACACAACGGGCTCCCAGGTGAAAGTCTGGAGTTTGTTTGATCCACCCCATGCAGACGTTCTTGCTCTTTATACTATGGTTCTTACTTGCTTACAGCATCTTAAATTGCTGCCACCCAGTGTGTATGATACTGCTACTGAAAGCGCCTCTGTGCTTCAGTGTCTGCCACCAAGGGCCAAGGTCCAAGTGTCGGTATTTGACAAGTTGGGAGTGAGACCACGCTGTAATCATGGATGTATAAAGAGATCTGGATACAGTGTTGGAGGCGGGCTCATTTCATAATAGTTACTAGGTGGTGTGTGAAGCCAAAATGTTTCAGCTGACTATGTACTTTATATAAAATAACTGTTCACCACATTTTCCGTACTGTGCGCTCCATGGAGCAGGTGCACCAAAGACTTCTGCCGGCTACCTCCAGTTTAGCGCTCTGCTGACTTGAATGGTAATTTTAATTGTTATTAGACCGAATGGTTACAGTAAAATTAGTGATTTCAGAAAAAAAATGTATCCACTAATTTTCAGATCTTTCTTGCACCATGTATGTCAATGGGAAAAAAGTCGGTTTCCTTACACTGTTTGTCCACCATGAAAATTGGCTTCAAAGCCTGGTTCACTTCCTGGGGCCTGTTCGTGTGGGGAGCTGGAACCAGTGAATGTCTGAAAATGTTCCTTGATACATGACTTAAATGATTATCATGGTGTTTGTTGATTAATTAATTTCTGTCAGTCGACTACTGGATTAATTGAGTGATCGTTTCAGTCCTACAGGCCTCTCTAACTGCTCGGCCACCATCATCTGTCCTCTGAGGAGCAGCAGGAGGAGGATGGGAAGACTTTTAAGTGACCAGACAGCAGTTCCTACAAGGCCAAGCTGGGCCAGACCAGGCCAGATGTGGCCCCTTCAGATAATTGGCCTCAGCTGATGGCCAGAAGCAGCAGGCAGCCAAGCCAGCCCTCCCATTAGTGAACTCCCTGGATTCTGGCTCCCTAATCCGTTTTCAGCTTCACCTACTAATTCTGCACCGCCAGCAGTCCACAGCCTGCACTCACAGACACACACATACACACACATTCACACACATTCACACACCAGTAGAACCAGAGGGAGACAGGCAAGGGAAGGAATGAGGAAGAAAGAAGAGGCTGAGAAAGTGGGGAGGGCAGTGGAGGGGGGGATAAGAGATTGCAGAGGTGGAGGGGAGTAAAAGACAGACGGAGAGAGAAGAATGGAAAAGAATAGAGTCGAGAATAGATGAGTGGGACAAGGCAGGTGAGGGATGCCTTTTTCCCTTTTTTTTGTGCAGACCTTGAAATGGAAAAATAATAATTCTCCCCGGTGTAAAGCGGCAGAAGGGTAAAGAGAGAGATGGAGTGGGGGTTTCATCAGTGAGTGAGAGAAGAAACCACAAGCAGGAGAGAGGCTTTCTGGGCTTTTTCCAAGTAGCGGCTGTGCGTGATAGCGGCCCATATTTCTCCTCTAGTGTGTGAATCACAGTTTCACTCCCTGGCCATGTGGGGAAGAGCTGGGGGACCAGTAGTTGCAATCTGATACTGCCAAATAAAGATAACAAGGTCATAGAAAGTCAATCTTGACTTAAGTCTACTTTTGGAGTCTCCAGGGGGAGTGCACAGGCCAGCGTTTAGCATGTGGGCTCGTCTGTTGTGGGATTCGCTGCAGACACACCGCTGATAGTAATCACAGTGTGCGCTTGATGCCAAAAAGCAACCAGGAGCTTAACATATGCCGAGACATTTGTATGGCATTTGTTAGCCTATTTGATCAAATGCACCCCGTTTGTCCTACATTTCCCATGTGGTGCGGCAGTAACTACTGGTCAATCACCGGCTGCTCTCATCTGTGTGAACAGAAACATATTGTTTTCTGTTTTGCTGATAAATGGCAGTTTCACGCTGTCTTCTCCCATTTAAAAGGCTAGTTGTCAGTTGTCCTATTTTTTTGTGAAAAGGAAAACATTTTCTGTGGGATATGAGGGATCACAGTAATGGTTGTCAAGTTGATTCCAGAGTGAAGTAAAGTACCAGGAACAGAGAAGCTCCATAACACAGACATCCATTACAATCATCGACTTTTCATGAGCTAAGGAAAACACTGTTTTTAGCTTTCTGGCAATCCATTTTTGAGACAGTCCAATGAGATTTTAAAGAGTTTTTCTGACGCAAGAAGTACAAGAATTTCCCCAGCCCATAAAGGGACATTTAATTCTTCAGTTTATCTCAAAAAATGTAAAAAAATTCGAGATACATGTTTTTTTTCCGCTTCTGGAAGCCACAATTCGAAATGTGGTTGTCTAGTAGTGTCAGATTCTGTCTGTAAGCGTATATACACTGTTAACAAGACCATACAAGAGGTTACAGCCATGCTAGCAGCTCTGTGAGGCTGTTCTTAGGCACAGCGATGCTTTGAAGTAAATGCTACACAGGTATACTGTTGACCATGTTGACCATCTTAGCGTTAACATTTACTATAGCACAATTGTCTGTCCATGGGAGAGGGATCCTTCCTCAGCAACACATTCTCACTCTGACATGCTTGGTCATGGACTTACATCCACATATGGCGTACAAGGTATCCTGGGTGTGTTGGTTGTTGATGTTCTGGGACACTGTGTCAAGTTCTGGGTGTTACCTGCATTGTCTTCTTTCAAAATACACTTCAGTTTTCACAGGAGATTTAAAGTTTTCATACAGTCTCTTTCAAAATAAGGGCACTACATTGGTACAACACCGCAAATTGATTTTTTTTTTCCTTCAACAACAAACACACATGGTTGGGTTTAGGCAACAAAAACATGTCTTGGCTTTACAATCTTCCTGGACACAAACACCGCTCTCTTGGGTGAAAGTCGTGTTTGTTGGACCCATCCACCACCCCTTCCCGCCCACCTCACTTGGACGTTCGCTGGCTTAACTTTCGTTCTTGTTCCGCCGCATGTCCCCCTGACACTGCTGGGCACCGTTAAACTATAAAGGCAACCGGCCGACATTGAAGGATGCCTTTTTTCATTGGTTTCTGATTCCGCAAGTCACTGCCCGAACACCGGATTTCGTCGACTTCGGAGTGAGACCGGTTTCTCCTCAATTGCTCTTCCTGTTAAATGTTTTTTTTTGGGAGATTTTCCTTATTAGCTGTGAGGGTCCAAGGACAGAGGGTGTCATACGTTGTACAGATTGTGAAGCCCCCTGAAGCAAATTGTGATTTGAGATACTGGGCTATATAAATAAAATTGAACTGACAGGTAATGAGATAATTCAGTCTGGACCAAAGCAGTGGAGGAACCAACTGACATCTTGTAACAGTTCGGGGAAGGCCCTTTCCTGTTTTAACATTACAATGCTCCTGTGGACAAAACCAGGTCCATGAGAAAATCTCTGCGCCAGTTTTGTCAGGATCTCAACTGACCTGCACAGAGCCTTGACCTCAACCCCATCCAACACCTTTGGGATGAACTGGACTGAGCCAGGCCTTTTCGCCCAGGATCAATGGGAGAGTGGGAAAGCTGAGAGCGAATCCCTGCAGACATGTTCCAAACTCTGTATCCTGTAGTTGAGTGGAGGTTATTCTAATAGCATACAAATACCCATAGTTTTAATGAAATGTTCAGCAATCAAATATGAATGTAGTGTTCTCATGTCCACATACTTTTGAACATGTAGAGCACATTCCACAAGTTGTCACTATTATTATTTTTTTGTATAGCCACTCTCTGCCATGCCCAGTTTGCAGTAGCAATTTCCTACATCTCCCAGAATTCCCTATGCCAAGTGGGTGTTTCAAAGAGAGTGACAGTAAAGCTCAGGGTTTTTATTTCTCATCCCTACCCATGAAGTACACACCACTGCTGCTCAGAAGTTTTGATGAGTTAAGTCGGATAATTGGCTTCCTTCAAAATAAATAAAGCATATTGAACCAGATGCTTCGTACAGTAGGCTTCATTCTTTACTCAGCCACCCACAGCTCTCCTTAGTGTGTTTTAAGCACAGACACACACAAAAACACTTGGCCGTGAAGTCACTGCAGTTCGACTCAGCACCGTCACTAATCCCAAAATGACTGTCATGTGTCAGCTTTGTCAGAATTACTGCGGTACTGAGACAGAGTCTTGGCGGTAATTACATCATTTTCTCAGGACACATATAATTATAGTAATTCATGCTGTTGTACTTTGGCTTGCTACAGCGTGCAGTTATTGGCCTAATGCTCTTTTGACAATGTGATCCAGTATTTTGTAATAAATCTTCAGCTCCGTAAATCAAAGTGTGTTTCTTTGCAGGACAGCATAAATGTTGGCTTGTAATAGTGGTTAATATCCGTCAAGATAACATATTCAGCTTTGGGTTTATGCTGAACGTGGATAAATACAGCTCATCAGATTTATGTTAGACTGTTAATGAATGAAATGCAGTAAAATATTGGAGGAGAGAGGAAGTAAAATAAGCAGCAACTGGGCAGTTTGACACATTTGGCTGATGCCCTTATCCAGGAGGATTTTAGCAAAGTGTTGGTGTTTTGTCTAACATTTTGTTGGAAACAACAAGAGTTACACAGATAATTCAGCATACTTTTCGGTCATGCTGCAGGAATTACGTTCACATACTAACTTTGTTATTTTATTCAGTGTAAAATTGCCTTGTTTGACCATGCTGCAGTTAAGGAATACTCATTCTTGGAACCCTTCGGCTGTATTCGGCGTCTGACTTCCGGCAGACGGCGATACAGCCTCTAGGGTCAGACCCCCGATTTTTTGGCATTCCGGTTTGATTTGGGCGGAGGAGGTGAATTTCCGTTTCCGACTTCCGTTTATATATAAGTAAATATGCTGACGCCAATTATGTTCCACCTCTTTAGGTCACCACACAGAGCGTTTAACCTGGCAACAACTGCAGCCAGCTCGTGATTGGTCAGTATCACGCAGACTACAAACAGCCTACAACCGGAAACCAGGGCTCTTCTGCTCTTCTTCCGGAGGCAAGATCTCCAGGGTTTGCCTACAGACTCTACATTCACTGAATGTAGAGTCTGTATATAGAGACTAAGGAATACTCACCTCACCATGGGGGATCCAGTGCAAAAGATACACTGAAAAGCATCAAGCCTGTTTCATACTTTCATATTTCATACTTTAAAGTTCTACATTTTTCTTATTGTCAACTAAATCCATGAAAAGACCAAATCCAACAATGTGTTAATCCATCTTCCCTACTCTGTCTATGGGTCTTGGGCCTTGGCCCCGACACATTTTGGTTCCTGCTGAAGATGAAGCTTGTGAATATACATTTTTATAAAAAAAAAAAAAAAAGGCTGAATAATTTTCTGAAACATGTGGGCACTGTATCTTTTAGCACATGTCACTCAAACTGGAATAGGCAAAATTTTTGGGGATTATTTTAAGCAGTGGATTGATACACAGTTCGAGCTCTACTATGTATTTCCAGCAGCCAGGCTGTAAATATGGGAGCGACTCAAATAAACTACAGTGCAAAGTGTTCATAGTAATGAAGGAACATGTCAGCCAGTACAATTTTCTATGGCACAGAGGAATATGATAGATCAGGCCACACTACCTCCACACTCTCTGGTGTCTACTCACCCTATTTCTGCAACTGTGGAATCATATCCTGTCTATCTACTGTACATTTTCTGCATATTATATGGATATACATCATCACAATAATCTGTCTCACCACAATGAAAAAATGTCTGCTTATTATTACGTGCTCTTTCCCCTTTGTTTCCCTACTTCTCATCATACATGCTCTATTTGGACTGAGAGATGACCTCCTCCTTTTACGGTGTTCTCCTCACTGCTGCCACTGCTGCTCTATTTTCTCCACATTATGCTTTTCATCTCCAGCTGCAAACATTCAGTATGAATTTCAACATTTCATTTTTTGATCACTTGTCAGTTTGTCTTCTCTCTCATTCCCAAAATGTACAGGGGCCCATATGAATGTGACATTTTTACTTGATTTACTATTCTGTTCTTTAACTACTCTTGAAATGGTGAACATGATCTCACAAATACGACGACTGGATGTACTTGTTCATTGATGCTTGTGAGTGCTGACATAGAAATCTTCCCACGTCTTCTTCTTTGGGTTTTATTGACAGGTGGCAAACCAGTTTATAGAGGCATTACCGCCACCCACTGGACTGGAGTATGGCACAGCCCTCCAACACATCATACAACCACTCCTTATATTCCCTCCAAGTAACTTATTGGAGTGGACTATACCACCAGTGGGGGAGCTCACCATAAACATACACAGACAGACAATTAGGCCACATAGATATTACCAGTTTTCCAGTTTTCTTCACAAATAACCAAGAAGTTACAGTGTTAAATATATATTTAACTACCAGCTTTTAAAAAACTCCTTAAAAAACAAACAAACGTGTGTCTTCCACCTCCTTTTTTCAAACATGGTTGAACCAGGAAGTATACAAAGATATGAGATTCTTCTCAGATCCTTTTGCTGGAGAGAACCAAAAAGAACATCAGTAACAAAGGTAAGACATTGCATTCATTGATATTGCAAGAATGAAAGCAACACTTAGCTCACTATTGAACACTGACAACAAACCTGCCATTTTGTAGTTGTGGCCCACCTGGTGGTTTGTTTCATACTTTGTGTAGCACTGACTTCCATGGCTGCCAAGAACTGCAGATTCATGAATCCTCTTGTGTTGCACAAACAAACATTAACACACTCAGCACATAGACATGTTTTGTCTGCAATAGAACAATCACTTCCCACATCCAAGCAACGGTTGCTAAAGTTGTCACTGACTTAGCTTATTAGTATAGCATTGGAAAACAGGCCTCTGTGTTTTAAAATAAGTATGTGTTCTTTTTTTGTTGTTTTTTTGGTAAAGTCTGCTAAAGTATCAAAATGGTCACCTCTGCCAGGTTAAATATCATGTGACAGTGATGCTGATACATTCTGTAAATGAGAAGGCTATGGGAAACATGAGGTGAAACTGTTTTGCCCTCACACCTGACATATGAGGCTTTACTCACCTCATGTGCTCTGCTCTGTTTTGTCTGAGAGCATCACAACATAATTCTTCTAAAATCAAGGGATTCCAGTGAAATCAGAGCTGCTTTGTGGGTCTGAGTAATGCTGAATTGAAAAATGTCTCCTTTAATTTGATGAAAGCTTAGTCTTGTGCTGCTGAGGATGTGTGTCTGCCAGTAGAGTTGACCACTGTAAAATTGGTAGATCTTTAAATGGAGCTTGGTGTGAAATGCAAGATGGAACACTGTGTTTGTGCTACAATCACTTCAGTGTATGGTTGTATTCACCTAGTTGTGACTTGTGGTTACAAATACGGACAGCAAATACTTAACCTCTCAAATAAAATAATTCATCTGTGTTCACAGGACCAAATACAAAACTCAGAGAGAGTCTAAAGTTTGGGGATGACTGAGAATGTCCAGCAGACATGGATAAAGTGTGTGTCACTTATCACATGAAAGACATGAGTCCCAGCCCTATGAAATTTGTGAATAAGGGAAATTCTTGCTGAAGTTGAACAGGTAAAATTAATAATCTCTTTTGCAGCACTTGTAGGAATTTTAAAGATGCCACTGACACCAACACCAGCTGTTTTTACACACAAATAAAAGCTCTCACAGGATGACTTTAGGTTTAAATGGGGACTAGTGAGTACACCATTATCTGTATCTGTATCTGTATCTGTGCAACCAACTAAATTATCTGTATTCACATCTGTTCTTGGAACGGGCGGAGTCTGAACCGGAAGTGGGTGTGGTTTAAACTTGAAATTGATGGGACCAAAACAGAAGTTATTTTAAGTCTGAAACTGATATGGGTTGATCTTTTTTTTTTTTTTTTAGAAAACTATTTTTATATCAATCTCTGGATTTAGCTTCAGATAATTTTTGATTACAAGAGTACAAATACAAATGAGTACAAATGAGGATTTTACTTCATCATGAGTACAAATATTGACACTTTTAACTCTGATGACACCCGTAAAAAGTACTATATTCATCCAAATACTATGTTTAATCCTATTAAACAGTCTCTCTATACAACACAAATTAACAGCACCGCCAACTACGTCCTCGAAAATGACTATTAAGATGACTAATCTGTCTAAAACGCACTTCACTCAGGCAGAATAATCTGGTATAGAAAATTATACCACTGAATTGCAGTGTATCCATTATGTGCTTACGGGAAATAAGCCTTTCATGCGAATGGTTTTGATGTATGGTATGATACATGTATCAATGCATGTGTGGCCAAGACCGAACAAAGTCTGTGGACACTGAAACTTTACAGCCTTATAGCTGTTGAACCTCTTGTTCCAAAACCACGGTCATTATTGTACTGCTAGATTGGGCTCCACTCCTCTGGGAAGACTTTCCACTAGATTTTGGAACCTGACGCGAAGTTCTTCCACGCCAAACTGGGAAAATACTCCTTATGGACCTGGCTTTTTGCAGGTCATGTTGAAACAGGAAAAGCTCTGCTCTAAACTGTTGCTGTGTGCTGCAGCATTGAGATTTCCATGATTAGGATAAAGTTGCCAATAGCTCCAAAATATGAAAAATTAGCCCCAGAGAAAAGAAAAGAAAGGAATGGACACAGTGTCCACATACTTTTGGCCATCTCATGATCAAGTCAGATTCTTGGATGCTGTAAATGTTCAGCTGCAATGGTCTTACTGTACCTTCCTGCTATATTTGTAATGCAATATGTTGTTTTTAGCTTACATTACACTCAATGCAGCATTATATACTGTACTGGTCTTTAAATTAGGAAAATACGCATCCAGAGGCATGCAACTTGTGGTATATGGGGCTTGTATTTAAATATTTAAGTCAGAACTGTTCAGTCTTGTGTCACTCACCTGTGGCAGTTGCCATAAGTTTACAACCCACGACAGTTTGGTTGAGCCGTGGTTAACTTGCACCGCAGTGACACACACGACACGAGACAGAGAGCCAAACAGTGACTTCATGGTGTGTGGTGTCTGCTCAGTGAGAACTGAAATGGTGAGATACAATAATCCAAAATTGCGTCTGAAAGAAGCAAAAGCAAAACATGCAACATCTTGAGTTACTGTTTGTGATGCGAGTTTCATGGCAACATTAATCCAAAAGCAATCACACGTGAGCAGCGGTTCAGGATTCAGCGTGTTGGTGCACTTTCTTGTGAAGGTGTTTTTTGTTCTCTGCAAGTCTGAGTTTTTAAAAACCTCCACGAGACTGGAAAAACGATGATTATGTCCTTCAGGATGACATTGTGCAGCTGCACTGTCAACCATTTTTTTCAAAGCATTTGTACTGAAGGTACTTGTCCCCGACTCCAAGCAGCCATTACTTTTGATTGATATCAGTATGGTATTAAAATCAATCTGCAAGGACTTGAAACACACTGAAAATATGGTCTATATATCTATAAATAAGTAGACATACACTGGTAGTTTTGATTTTCAAACCATATAAATTAATGGAAACAAAATGGCTCCCTGGAAGACTGAAAACACATCAATAATACTCACAACCAACTGGTATGCTGTAGAAAATGGTCAGCAGTAATGGAAAGCACACACACCTGATCTGTGTGGGCTGCTGTCTTGTTTTCGGGGTGCAGCAGCTGCCTTTACACCCAGAGAGATAAACGTCACTCTGCAGTCTGGTGCTGTCCTAATAGACCCCTGCTGCTATTGTTTGATTACAGGCTCAGTATTGTTATATTATAGAGTCTAGGTGGTGCCTCTGAATAAACTACAGGTTCGGATCTAAACAGGGACTCGATGTGTTTATAGGATGCAGCAGCTGTAGTGCAGGTTTCAGGATCAGACGAGCTGCTGCAGGGAGCTGGCAGCAGCAGCAGAAAACTAACAGAAGCTGAGCAGCACTGTTGTCAGCTGAGGGAGGGCTTTGGTTTAGCGGTGCTTGTTTTGTTAATTAGGGTACACGAGATGGGCGGGGTTGTAGGGGCTATTCAGCTGTCAGCCACAGAAATGTAGTGACATCCAAATCATGGCTTCAAATACACATTTCTGCCTTTTAATTATGCCATGGTGGTATTTTGCTAAATTGTGCCTATCAAACACTTTGATGAAATATGTCACTGTGGCTAAATGCTGTATCACCCTAATGAAGACAGCTTTAATTTTTGAAAGCAGGGTAGGTGCTGCATCCTTTATGCAAGCATTAAGCATTCTCGCAAATATGATTTGACTCTCTGTTTCTTTATTTGAGTTTCATTATAGCCCACTACCTCAGCCATGGCCGTATTAACCTCTTAGAGGGCCTCAGGGCAAAAGATATGCTGTTGGGCCCCCATTGACTCCAACACCTAAAGGCCCAGACACACCAAACCAAAATCAAATAACTAGTGGTGACGAAGGCTGACTTGAACACACTGCAAAGACTACAGCCAAAGGCCCACTAGCACGTCTATGGCTGCTGAGAGGACATAACTTTCCATACCAGCAGGGGGCAGTAGTCTGAAGAGCGACAGCTCAGATTCAAGGCTGGTTGGGCAGTCGGCAGTGTTGGAAAAACAAAGCATATTTCCAGTGTGTCAGCAAACAATAACACAAACAATTATGAACTGTTTCTGCTAAAGTGCTAAATGGCTAAAAAATAATCGTAGGCCTACCTAAAAAATCAAGTCTGTTTTGATTGCCTCTTGACTTAAGCCATTTTGTTTACATTCCTCACTTCCACTTCTCTTCTTGTGCGCTGAGCTGAACTGCCAATCAGATTGATTTCATTCATGGATGGGCTCCACCATCTTTGACGCTATCTCAACATGCAGAATCAGCTGAAAAAGATAAGGTTCTACGAGGGTGTGGGACACATTGCAAAGAGGGGGATAGATGCTCACTGACGGCACCACATTGACCAACGCCCGATTTGGTGTGTCTCAATGCTCTCAGCTTCAGAGTGGGTTAGTTTGCTGTCATTTCATTCACCAAAAACAATTTTAATGAGGAATGTGCAGCAACATGTGAGCACAATGCAAATTATAAAATATAAAAGTCTCAAGACTACATTTATAATAATAATGCAGGACCAGCCTTATAGTTTACATTCAGTGGTGCAAATTTGTAAAATAAAAAACAAAAAACAAATTTGCAGTTAATCAAATTTCCAAAATCCAGGGTACAGTTTGGGACTTTCGGGCAATTGCCTGCTTTGCCCAGCTGATAATTCAGACTTGCCTCAGTACACTGATGTCAGGAGGAACACACTTCTAAAGAGGGCTCCTAGAAAGCTAGTATTGTTATTTCAAAAATAGAAATACAAAATGAAATATAATGGAGTAGTTAAAACCTAAGCTTGCTAGCTGAGTTTTCTTTGAGTTACAAGACTAATAATAAAATCTCTGTGAGATTTTTTAATTCCTGCATTATTTCCTCTTCAAGCTGTCTTGATTTCAGTTAAATTGCTGTGATCGTGAGGTCAGTGTGACTGCAGTCCTCCCATCATGATGCTGTAACCTTAAATTGTGGCGCTGCAGATTATTTTCTTTAATGATGAATCTCCTAATTATTTCCTCAAGTTATCAATTAATCTTTTTTTATTATTAAATGGCAGAAATCGGTGGAAAAATAGCCATTCTAATTACCGAGAGACCAAGGTCTTCAAAAACTGTTTTTAAATTTTTTTTTTTAGTCCAACCAAGAGAACCAGAGAAGATCAGTAAATCTTCAACATCTGAATGTTTGCCCTTTGTTTCAATTAGGGCTATTTGATTATCAAAATAGCTGCTGGTTCGTTTATTGTACAACTTGTTCTCTTTTTTTCCACCTTAATTTTTTTACACTCTGTATCAGTGGTGTGTGTGTGTGTGTGTGTGTGTGTGTGTGCATGAGAGAGAAAGAGCTGAACTTCACAGGAAACACGTGATATTACCTCTGTGTACTCAATTAAGTCATTTGTATGTGAGCGAAATAATCCTGACTTGCACCCTTCAACACACACACACACACACACACACACACACACACACACACACACACACACACACAGGCTCATCAACACAACACACGTGATTACATGTTGCAGATTGTATTCTATTTAAACCTATTCATACACTGCATCTCTAATAATCCAGGAGAAGTGGGAACTAGAGAAACACTAGTTCAAATATTTACCGGCAATAAAGCGGCGTGTTGAACTTTGCCCTCCAGGTTCAGGCGCGTTCACGGTGCCGCGCGCTCTTATTTATAACCGGAAACGAGTATTATGGGTAACATTTACTACGGCGTGCGCGCTTTGTTTTTGTTACGAATCACTATGCGCCTCCAGTGCGCTTTGTCCTCTCGTCAAACATTCAAATCAAAGCGGACAGTTGCAATTACAGCCGGTGCGCATGCCCGCCCTGAGTAAACGCTCTGCCCCTCCGTGCGCGTGGGCGCGCCCAAGGAAAGAATTCGAAGCCGCGCGCGCTGCTGATGTTGCTGTTGTGACTTGTCATGAATGGTGAACCTCAACGACAATGGGGCTTCAGTGAACCGGTGACGGGGTTAGTGTTGCAGAAATAGCAACAGCAGTGTGTCTAATAAAAGTTATACGAAAATATTATCACCCTATATGATCATATTGTATTATTATGATATTATATTTATCGTGTGTGGGACATGAAATCCCCCAAACGCAGCTAGGGTCTACATAAAATCACCTTAGGCGTTACAGGCTCCTCACGTGAAGGTAAAAATATATAGGAATATTATAGGAGATGAATTCACAAACAAAACACGACAATGACATGAAACTTTTGAGTGTCAGAAACACTATGGAAAATATTAAAGGGATAAAATAATACAGGTCAAAATAAAATATTAGCCCATATGAATAGTATGGAGGTAGGACTAGAAGAAGATGACTACAAAATAGCCACCATAAGAAAACCAGATTGACACACACTGGTAAAAATGTTATAGGAATATTAAAGTGCCATCTGAGGGAAATACATGCTAAATGTTAGGGAAAAATATTAAATTATAATCCCTATAGGAGACTTTTTTTCTAACCGGTGCCTTAATATCTTATTGAAATATTAAAGAGTACAATTACAAAAAGCCTACATAAGATACAAAAAGTTACCTTTGAGTGTCAGACACTGTGTGAAATATTATAGGAATAGATTTGTTTCCATAAAGGCATCATATTATAACATAAACTCACTTTAGAGTATCACACTCACACTCACACTACAAGTCAAGATAAATTATCATAGGAATATAATTTTTCTAAAAAAAAAAAAAAAAAAAAAAGGCTCCATATTTTAACATAAACTCACTTTATAGTATCAGAGACACACTAAAAGTCAAGATGAAATATTTTAGGAATAATATAGAAGTAGGAAGTTACCAGAAAGCCATTCCAACATATTTTGGGACTCTGTAAACTCACTTTCAATAGTTAAGATAAGAGATCAATTATTTTAAAGCCACCATAAGGTCAAGAGAGACTCACTTTGAGTGTTGAGATCTGATACAAACAGGCACCATAAGGTCAAGATAAACGACTTTTAACTGCCCTATATAGCGCAACAATGGGTATATTGGAGGAATCTGTGTGTCAAAAATTAAAAAGTTAAACTCACTATGTCTGCAGACAGTGGTTTACATAATAGGGTTTGCTGACTTGTAACTGTAGGTCTAAATCAGTGTCATATTATTCAAGTGTCATTAGGCTGTTGTTATTAGTCATTAAAAGCCTGTTTTGCATTGGAGAGTTTATTTAAGTGTTGCCTCTAATCCCAACATCCTCCCCGCACAGAGCACTATCAGTTAAAACACACACTCATTACTGCTTCATTTCTGCTGCGCGCTAATATCAGTCTGAGCTGTGAGTAATATAGATATGGGGATTTCTGCAGGTGTCAGGAAACAAGATATGGTATTGATTGAATTCATTTTGTTTGCGCGTGGACAGACTTGGCGCGGAGTTGTCGCCAAAGAAAGATGCGTTTTGTTCTAGGAGGTGTTGGACGTATTTTGGCACTCAGTCTGTTTCGGAGTTTCGCATTTGTGCAAGTAAAAAAAGCAGAATAAAGTGGCTTTAACTCGCATATGTTTACCTTTTTTCTGCGATTAGTGTAAAATATACACGTTGGTTATACCTGAGGAGGACACGCACCATGTTCCATTAAACAGGAGTCTGTTATAGGCTTGTATGCACAGGTGAAGGCGCGTGCCAAACCTCAGCCTGAGTGCCTCTAAATTAAATCTTGTGTTAAAATGAGAGCAAAAAATCCGTAAAAAATAAATCTATTTGCACTTATATTACAAAACAAAACGGATGCAGGACTATGTACTGTATTTAATATACTCACCCAATAACAATAGCGCATAATAATAACTAAGGTTTTACACAGAGATCCTGTTAATTCCTAGAAATGTAGATATTAAAGCCCGGAAATTTGTAAGATGCGTAAAAACGCCGGTGGATTTAGTTCCCTCTGCTGAGAAAGTGCAATTAGATGTGCAATAAAGTGAGGAAAAATCAGTAATGCAGGAGTAAGCTTCAAAATGAGCAAAGTAAAAAATAAAACATGGAGGTTAAAGCCCAGATAACTACAGGCTTGTCCCATTAATCCTGCGAAATCTTAATATTTTTTAGATAATCCCTTTAAAGTGAGTGGATCAATAGGCCACGGAGATTTAGCCAAGGTCTTCATTTTGCTCCTCTTTGGGGGGAAAAAGCTGCGGTTTGTCTCGTTAAACAAAGACTCCTCTAAAACATACTTGAAATAAACCTCTCTTTTCCTGGAGTTTATTCAAACAAACATGTTACCATAAACACATGAGGACTTTGAATCACCTTTTGTATACAGTTTAGGCTAATGAACTTCTGCAAAGTCTTACATTATCGTACAAAACACGTTGCACTCAAGTTTAAACATGCGGGGTTTTCTATTTCAGCAAACAAAAATGCAAAACAAACAAAAAAACATTTCAGAGTCACTGAACGGGAGGCGTCATGGGGTCAAACGGGCCGGTGGCACCCTGCATAGACGGTAAATAGAAAGCACACAGAAGCAGTATAAAATATCTACAATATAGGCTAGATTTCTTTTCTCTTATTGAGTCTGGATTCATGATAAACTCGACACTTTATTTTTTTTTCTTCTTGCAAATCCTTGTTGAGGTCGAGAACCCTTCCCAGCCAGTCTTCAAAAGCAAGCAAGCACAAAAAAAGAAAAAAAAATCCCATTGTCTGTTTCATATGTTAGGCCTGTATATATTTACATTTATATATGTACAATGCAGCAATGTAACACGTCTTCATCATTTAAAAAAAAAAAATCCAAAAAACCTGGACATTTCAATTGCTGTGCAAGTTCATTGGTAAACACACATATAACCCGCATAATCCATTTTTCTTTTTTTTCTTTTTTGAAAAATGATTGCAACTAATCCAGTTTAGTTGTCTTTGACTTTTTTTCCCATCCGCAGGTAGCCTGTAAGCTCTGACACCGTGTCCGTTTATCACATATATATTTATTTATAACTGTAACATTCAGGCCGCGCGTCTGGCCCGTCAGCTGTTGTACTGACAGGCGTTCAGGCTCGAGCCGGGGCTCTGCAGGCCGCTGTATCCAAAAGTTGGATGCTGTTTGGATTTCAGTCTGAGCGTGGCCAGGCTAGAATTGCAAGTGTCCCGGTAAACGCTGTACGGAGAGCCGGGAGGCCCGTACGGACACGCGGACGACGACATTGCTGAGTTGATGCCGGACGTGCCGATCCCGTTCAGGTTGCTGATGTTGTTAAGGCCCGGGGTGGGCATCCCCGGCACGGCGGAGTGACCCATCCCGGAGGCCATAGTCATGGAGGAGATGGAGTTGGGCGCAGAGAACATGGACTGAGAGGTGAGGGGGCTCATGGAGTTGAAGAAGGTGAAGTTCTTGGTGGACAGCGGCGCCGGGGTGAGGCCCTTGTTGGTCCAGTTGTTGTAGGTGTAAGCCGGGTACATGTCGTCATAAGGCTGCATGAGGCCGCTGAACTGCGGCAGGTAGCTGTTCTTGCACAGGTCCATCTGCTGGTTCCGCTCGCGCTTCCTCCACTTGGCCCGGCGGTTTTTGAACCACACCTGGAGGACACACACACACACACACACACACACACACACACACACGGTGTGAGCACTGTGGACACTAAGGAGCTGAGTCACCCGAGGAGTGAGCGGGTTCCCGGAATAGTCAAACACTTCTTGATTTTATTTCTGCCATAAAATTAAGTACACTTCTTTAACTTATTCTCTTATAGCCCCAAAATCTCCACATTTCACCAGCAAGCTATGTGGCATTATTTTATCTTGTAATAAAATCCAACCTTCCATTAATAATAATAATAATAATAATAATAATGCTGTGCTGTTTTCTCTAAATATGATAAATTGTATTAAATACTAATGGAATAAAATTTCTGTACACTTTTAGAACCCCAAAAGATTTGTTTACAGCAATTTGTAAACACAGAAAAAAGGCCCAGTCTCAGTTTTGCTCATTTGTGGAACACACACACACACAGGTTTAATTTTTTTCCGTCATAGTCTCCATACAAATGTTTTATGGTCAGAAAATGTTGCATTTCTAATACAGAAAATTACACTTTTTTTCCAAGTGAAATGTGGCAGTTTTAAAATGGGAATTATATCAGAGCTGTTTTTTTCTTCCCCTCAGTGAATATCTCAAACTAGACTTGGTCCTTATTGTTTTTCCAAAAAATCCTCATAATCAGTTCGTTTTTTCTGCACCGGGATAAATTAGATGAGCAGCTGCTGCAGTCTCAATACTTCACAGACTTAAACTTTGAATTCATCCAGTAAAATTCACCTTGAATTTGCTCCAAATAACCAAAAGTGAATATGGCTGCAGTGGGAGGTGAAACAGTCACTGCTGCCTTTTGTTTGCATGATATTTAACTTCATTTTGAGTTGTTATTTACGCAGGAGGTGTTGCATGAGCTCTGATGAGTGTGTGTGTAAGGATAGAAACACAATTAAATGACTCATTTTTGTCCACAATTATCGCATATATTTTTTTTAAATGAAATATTCTGCAGGAGAAAATCCGTCTTGTAGTGAATTTATTTTCTATTTAATTCCTTTAAAAATGCACACGGGTTAAAGCAAATGAGTCAGATGAAGTTTGTTGTTTAAAAAGAAAATGACATCATCTAGCCTAAATAAAACAATAGCAACAACATAAATGTGTGTGTGTGACTAAAGCCAGAGCCAAGCGTGTGTTCAAACTACTAATTATTCAGAGTATTTGTTTTAATTTGCATTACTACACGTCTAGCAATGGAATGTATCAGTATGTAGGTCAGACATCCCAAAAATAAAACCAACAGGTTTACAGCATGAATCAAACAGGCGCAGGAGATGACTGTAAATGAATCAGAAAACGCGCCTCTGGATATCCTCACGCCTTATCGAAACCTGACAAAATATCCGTTAGTCGGCACTCTGCGAGTCATTTTTAATTCACAGTAGAAACAGTTTACAAGTGGAGATCATCAGACGGCCCCGCGGAGGCTATTTATAGTGGTGCAGGGAACAGGGTGCTGCGGACAAATTGTCCACAAAGACATGAGCGATGGGACGCGGAGCTGAGGAGGAAACAAGCAATGTGAGGCTTCAGTTTCCTGCACAAAGCGGGGAAAAAAACTTTGGTTGTTTAATTGTGGCATGTTAAAGAGAAGCCTCGTTAGAGCTGGATAAAAGACGTTTAAAAACAAAAGCTGAGCCCACACATATCATTCAGCCTCTATATATTATCTGCCAATCTCACCTGAACGCTGATGACTTTAAAAGGTCAAGTCCAGACACTTTGAAATGTCAAAACATTTTAATAAACGCTCAGATATGAATCAGAAATATTCCGGCTGTGCTGTGTGACGCCACGCGCTTTACAATGTTTTCTTTTGACCCCGCCAAAATAAAAGACTGCACTGTTTGAAATGCACCCTGCCTGGCTCCATAAATCCAACACTCTAAACTTGTTCTGAGACTTTTTTTGTATGAAAAAGTTTTCCCTCTGCACTTTAAATAGCTGTATGCATTTTTTTAATGCAATTTGAGACGGTGGATTTTGCAAGGACGGGCCGCCAGGCGCCAGTTGCTGTAAATGAAAACCAACTGCAATTGTTTTGTGTTTAACACACGCTTCTTGCATCCGCTTTTTTTTTCCTCAGAGAAAAGGGCAGCCAGCGTGAATACCTATGTGTAAAAACCAACCGCGTATAGTGATGAATCCAACATGTTTTAGTCACCCGGAGAAAAAAAGCAGCTTATGGGGTCCGTTATTTTCTACTTTAAAGGGGAGCTATGATTATAAGAATTCAAATACAAGGATTACTACAGATTAAAGTAGGTTATATGAGATTGATATTTATCAAATATTCCCCCCATGTTGTTAAATGTATTGTCCTGATGCTTAAACATCATCCCTGAATAAAAATAATCACACGCTGTTCCTATTCATCGCACAGCTCCAGGTAGATTTAGCTGCCTGAAGCGTCTCCTCCACGAGGACAAATAAGGGTCCAGACTGGTGATGATGTCATCAAAAGACAAATCCTCCATTGGCTCCATTAGCAGCGCGGATACACACTCAAAAAAAGAGATGTCATTTCCAACAGATCCAAATACTTAACGACAGCTTGCATTTCTGCTAAATTTTCAACATGAGATGTGTCGACACGAACGTGCCGTTTTGGTCCTGCGTGTGTCAGAAATGCGCGCGGTGTTGAGAATTACGCACGTGTTTTAATATTGAAAGACTTAAGTTTTGGATGCACCGCAGCAGTCAGGGATGACTGCAACTTAATATGTGTTAACGCTAGAAAATCTCCCAGCTTTTTTTTTGTGAGCGGATTTTCTGCAGCGTGTCTCTGAATTATACCACACTTTATTTCTAGCCGTCTGAGCTGTTAAAAGTCACTACAGTAATTTACATGGAGTGTTATAAGGCTGGATTTTCACTTTTTCATGCAGCGTAGCACCACGGAGGAAAGGCGCACGGGGAAAAGTGACACTGCGTAGACCTTAATATGATATATGATAAGGACTTTGTCCTGATATTAAAAGGAAATACTGGGAGAATGAGTCTGTGTTGACGTCATCAATGGATAGTTTTATACTGTGTCTTTCAAAATTGCTCAGGTTTAGGCAAAGCAGTGGTCAATTTTGCATCCAATTGTTAGTTGGAGCAAGACGTAATTGTGCCCCTGACATTAAGCCATAAATTCCTATTTTTTTTGGGACTTTTTTATTTTTTTAGTGTTAGAATTAATCTTTGCTTTGTTAATTTTCTTAAAATGATTTAAGTATCTAGTTTCATTATTTCTTTGTTTCATAAGTATTTGAGTTGTGTCATTTATTTAGGTAACTGCTTTAGAATTCTCTCACCCACAAATGCTGTTATTTCTTTGTCAAATCATCTTTACGCACACATTACGCACGGCCGGCTGGCCTCTTACCCGGACTCTGGCCTCGGTCAGGTTGGTCCACACGGCGATCTCCTCCCTGGTACTCATGTCCGGGTAGCGGTTCCTTTGGAAAGTGGCTTCCAGCTCCTGCAGCTGCTGGCTGGTGAAGTGAGTCCGCTGTCGCCGCTGCTTCTTCTTCTTGGGATCATCCGCGTTCCCGTCATCGCTCCTGTGTTCAGCGTTCCTCTCCTTTTCTGTGGGTCATAAATCGGGTCGAAGTCATTGTAAGTTACAGATATAGTGCTTTGAATAACATGCACACAAGGGGCATTTTTGCATTTTTTGAAAATGAGCATTTTCACCTTAAAAGTAAAACGTTTTAGACTGAAATTAGGCGCACCAACGTGCAAACAAAAAAAGACAAAAACGAAAGCTTTGTGTCAGCTATAAAAGAAACGGCCTGTCAGAATGAAATAAGCAACACCACGGCTATAAATAAATTATTTACAGAGCTGTTCATGAAAAATAAGCCTCAGAAGAGAAGTGACAGATTAAAGCCAAATATTTACAAACAATGTCTGTGAGTTTTGTATCGATTCTGTCAAACACACTTAGATGTGCCTCACTTTATGCTGACAGATCAATATTACTTTCTTTACGACTGCCCACTCTTATCTCCCAACTGCTATCTTGCATTCGTGTTCTCACAACATTGCCTCATTAAACTAAAAGGTCAACACGTGCAAAGGTTAAACACAAAAAGGGGGAATAGTCATTTAAATGTTTGCCAAAAATAAAAAGCAACCTAAATCTTAAAGCCACGACATCATATTTAATCCAAGCCCCATAAATAATTTCAACAAAGGAAATAAATGACATTCAACCATGTTTGCTATTTCTTCCTCATATGGAGTGAGACAGAGGAGAATTTTTTTCTTAAAATGTGGCCAAGTTGAAAAACAAAAAGCTTCTCCAAGAATTGTTAATAGAGACCTTCTGGCTTTCAGTTTAGATTGGTGGATGGGCTCAATATTTATAGTTTGTTTTAATGCATTTACTGACAGCAAGCCAGGCTGCTCTGCACATTTTTCCCTGACAGCCCTCGGGATCCTGCCAAGTGTTTGGTTCAGCCAGCGCAATAAACAAAAATGGGGTGTAACTGCACCAAAAACTGGACTATTTCCTCTGTTCTGATGTATTTATGCGCATAAAACTGGAGAGCAGAAACACACCACACTAAGGTTTACTGCAAATGTGTTTAGGTGTATTTTATCCATGTGCACGTTGCATCGTCACACACGGAAATAAATCGTCATTGCAGTGAGAATAAGCAAACACTGGGACACAAGTTAAGCAAAATATTGTCTCCTTTCCCCCGTGGCGTTACACTGCCGAGATGCCTCTGTGACAGCCCACCGCAAAATAAACTGTTATTGCACTCAGAAGAAGGAATCGAGTTGCTAAAAGCACTCTGACTGTGTACCTGCCAACTCTGTGTCTGAAGACTCGCTGCTTGAGTTCTCTAAAGTTTCTCGACTGCTGTTTGAAGTTCTCGGTAAATGAAACGCGGGGGCCACGTCGCGGGGCGGCGGTGCTCTCACTGCCTCTGCGATTCTGTCCAAATTCATCCCACCTTGAAGAGAAGGATGCGTACAAAGAGGAAACGGGGTGAATCCTTGGGGTGCACAAAGCTTCCCTCAACAGCTAAAAATCCACCCGCTGCCAGACACACACCACGACATGAGAGGATGAATCATACAGGGAGAACTTCCACGAGAGTTTTGTTCTTCCACGAAGAAAAGACTTAGAGGGAAGAAAAAAAACCACACAGCCCCCTTTCCTTCCTCTACAGCAGTGACGGCCCAGTGCGCTCTCCTTCTCTCCGCTGCAGGGGAAAGCTTCTGCCCGCTGTGACCGACAGGAAGCTCCGGCTCTCCAACCCACACATGAGACACACCCATCTGCTGCGTTTAACCTCCCCAAAATGAGCGAGTCCCACCCACTAAGCCTGCCCGCTGCAAGAAAACATCCACCCAAACAAGTCTGACGTAAGGCTAAAACAGATTTTTTTTTTTAAAAAAAGGTGCTATTCATTTATCAGACGTTTGGATTTGTCACATGCAAATCAACAAGTGTATTCAGTCAAATGAAGGTGGAGTAAAAACGTTAAAGGCGTCCGATCTGAACAAAACACTATTCCAGTTTGTGAATTTACACGTTAGAGTTGTACATTGTTAACAGACTCACACAGCTCAAGAATTAAACCGAACGGCTGGTTTACGCAGACATTTTTTGCAGCGTTCAATTTCTTTTTTCAGTTGTCGGGAGCGCGCAGTGCAGCGCTTTGCTCTTTAGGAGTAAAATGGGCCTTTTATTCGAGCAGGCATGTTTGAAATGTGTCCAGCGCGGCGCAGCTGGGTGCGCTTATACACACACGCACCCACACAATGTATACCTCGGATATCTACTGAGCTGAATAAACATTTGCCATCCAACGCGGGCCTGCCCAGTTACTGTTTCCTCAGTTTGAAAAGTGCATGGCGATATGGTGATCATTGTGTGTATGAATAACGACACGCACTGTAAACTGACAAGTGTCGCTCTATCAGCTCATTGTTTCGCTTTGACAAATAAACAATCAGGACTATTAAAAGGCAGACCAGAGCTCCCATTGCTCAACACACGGGCTGCAGTGTGTTTCTGTTGCAGGACAAACATCAGGCTGTTTTCTACCAAATAAATTAGGGAATAATAATCTGCTGACTGCAGCCGATCTGTCTGCGCTGCGCTCCCCGACAATATAATCAAACAATAATAACAACTTCTTCTAAACCCAGTGGTCTGACTGCTCTGGAGGATCCCAACCTCTCAGCATAAACTCCCACTATGATTGATGGTCCGCCAATAATGATCTAATTACAGATAACCTGAATGTGGCTACTGATAGCGACACGTTTGCCTTCGGCCCGTTTTGTTGACGCTGGCGCACAAATGGCACCCAGAGGTGGCCAGTTGCGGGCGCGGCGGTCATCACTGAATAGGCGGCATTGCGCTTTTGGAGACTGACCGTAGGCTAATAGAGGCCACTTCAGATCCAAACCAAATCAAGCTCTGTGGTATAATTTGGATGGAGTTGTGAAAGAGCCGTAAGTGAATTTGAAAATCAAAACTTCAATCAGATGTTATCATTTCAAGGTGTTTTCTGGTCCAATTAGCATCTGTCATCCTTCACACGCATGCACGGCGCGCGCACTGACTCACAGCGCAGTTAGAGTGAACTGTAACCCACTGAACATTCATAGGCCTGTGTGGCTCTCCACAGAGCTCCGTCCAGATGTTGATCTCAGTGTGTGCTGCAGTGGAGTAAAACGTGCAGTAAAAACTCGCAGTAATAGACTACAACAGCTGCAGCTGAAATTAGACCTTTTTTTTTTAAACAAACTTCTTTCTTTGTTAGAAAACGCAGCAGCGCCTGCTGGTCACAACTGAGGCCAAAAGTCTTAATTTTTAATTAGGCTAAAGACAGGTTGGCGCCAGGTGAGGCCTCATTGTAATGGTTTAAGAGCTAAGTAGATGTGGTGCATCTTTGCAGCCTGGGAACTCAGGAATGGGATTTGTTCTTATTTCAGAGCAATAAAGGGCAGTCATTTAGGCTGTGATTTTTACGCAATGTTATTTGGATATCTACGTGTTTGTAGTAAACCTGACCTGATCTCATTTCAGTCTGATTGCGCATGTGTAGACCAACAGCATAATTTCAGGCTTGAATCGTTTACTGCAGATGTATAGAGTCTCTGAATAATGTTTCTTCCACTCAAAACAAGGCAACCATTTACCAAATGAGTCACAAACTTGTTCCCATTACATCTATGTTTTTCTTGAATTAAGTATTTTTTTTTGCAAACTAATGAAACAAAACAAACTGTCCAAACAAAACGGCAAAATTAATCTTTTGGGGGATTTGAGTGACTGAACCGCCAACCAGGAAAAGACATATTTTATGGTGTCTCTGCGTAATTACGCCTAAACAGAAAACCAAGTGCAAAACACAAATCACATTAATTTCTAATACACGCTGGTAGCTTTAAGTTTCTCCTGCAATATGAGACCGGCTGACCTGCTGACTTGCTGTGGCTCGGCCTGCACACTACATGTGTCGGGTAAATGCGCACCGGCTAGGGCCTCACCGTCTGAAACCCGGACTGTCACCGGCGCCAGTCTCGAGCATTTTCGGCCTTTGTATGACAGTGACTTCTGACATGAGATCCCCGTCCGACCGGAAAACTCCCCCGAAGGCCCTTTCAAAAGACAATTGTGCAAGCTCTCAACAATCACTTGGCTTTTTCCATGTATATTTGTTCAGCCTCTCTGCACAGAGCGTGTTGTGAAGAGAATGGGGCTCATACAAGGGCCTGTATTATTTTCCTACACATTATTTAAAGGCATGCCACATTAGGGAATTTGAATATCTAAAAATTGAATTAAGCAATCCAGTGATTTTTATTTTTCTATCAGAATTATCATTACACTGCTCCAGCATGCGCCATCGTGGCCTGTTGTGTGCAGCAATAGGCCTGTAACAAGTTCCTCCCTCCACATATAGCCTACTGAAGTGCCCTTGGGCAGGAAACCGCTCTTCCCTACCTGCTTTTTCACTTTCTGAGCTGCAGCCAAGTGCGTAAAATGGTTTTGAGACGATACTTGGCCCAGAAAACGTCAAATTCAGCTGCAGCTGGTGACCCGAGCACGAGAGTAAGCGGAAGCGGGATGCGCTGTGTAGGGCAAGTG
Organism: Epinephelus moara; assembly: GCF_006386435.1. Taxonomy (NCBI): domain Eukaryota; kingdom Metazoa; phylum Chordata; class Actinopteri; order Perciformes; family Serranidae; genus Epinephelus; species Epinephelus moara. The sequence continues at coordinate 5,945,607 of NC_065508.1, read as the reverse complement.
ATGCATTTTGTATAAAGTGACCTTGAGGACCAGGTGATCCCATTGTGTCAGCAGGTGCTATTTACTATGCAGGCTGGGAAGATTGAATGAACTGAAACTCTAAATCGGTGCGTGTTAGTTGGGGGTTAGTGGGTACATTGCGTATCTGGGAAGTGTATGCGTATATGGTGATTTAAAGAGCAGCACTGCAACTGTATCATCAAAAAAGAACTGAAGTCTTTCTTACTAAGTTTAGGGAAAAACTGAAGTAAAATACTGGAAATCCTGCAGGCCTGTTAGGGAAATCATAATTTGGATAGTGTTGTTCAAAAAGTCCTTTCCCTAATATTATATTAATATAACAGCAACACTACAGTAGAGCAAAATTCACAATAAACCCACTGACCCTTAAACTCCCCACAGGAATATTAAAGGATTTACAGCACATGGAGATTTTCCATGGAGGGGCTCCTGTGATTCTACCTTCCTCTGTCCTCCAGCAGATATTACAGGCTGATAGATGGGGGTAATCTAAATACCCAGCCTCCTCAGCCTGCGTCCCTGCCCGCGTCCTGCTCCTCCTCTGCTCTGGAGGGCACTTGCGTGTGATGGATGAGTTAAAAAGCCTTTCCATCCGGCAGGACAGGTTAAAGGCCAGTGGAAATGCAAACACTCATATTTTTCCTCCAAGAAGTGAAAATAAACTCGGCGACCGCCGTTAATCACACACCAAACACACGTAAAAATACAGCCTTGGTGTATTTTCTTTTAAACTCTCTTTACAGTAAGGCAACCAAACAGAGTGAAGCTGGAACCACGGGGGGCAAAAAACAAAGCATATAGAAAACTAAAGCAGGCGAGGAGGCTCAAAGGGAGGACAGCAGTGGAGATGTAACCGGACACGGTGGGTAACTGGAGAAGGACAGAGCTGATTATTTCCTTGGTGATGGGTTCTCTGCTTGGTCCAAGGCCTGTTTGACCTGGAGCCTGACAACCAACAAACAACCTGGCAGAAGGGATGCAGGTGTAAATAAAACAACAACCTATAATGGTCATCACAGGGAAGACTCAGAGGAAGAAGCTTAAAAAAATGCTGTAAAATGTCGGATTTTTTTCGGGTTTCCAATTAAGCCAGCTCAGCATACTGTACGTCACAGTGTGTTTACTGTATGTTTCCCCAGAAAAGCAGAAGGTTACTGTGGTTTTATTGACAAAAAAAAAAAAAAAAAAAGTTGGTGACTTGCGGTGCAATTAGTCCTCAAAAATATATCTGTCACACACGAAAAGGAGATTCTTAGTCACGAATCACGACTGCTTGGAAAAAAAGATCAATAAAACGCACATATGTTTATTACCAACATAGATTCCACTGTAACTTTAATGAAGGTCCCTTTAGCCTGACTTTCCTCCCCCAGCACAAACAGCCCCAACCTCTGTCAGCCATAGTCTTTATAATAATTATGCTTCCAGCCTTTAAATTGAGGCTGCTTCATTATTATAATGATGATTATTTACTGAAAGAATTTAAAAGGATTGTACACAGCTATGTCTCCGCCTCACGTGCATGTCTGGCATTTTAATGTCCTTAAAACAGCGGATATTTTCCAGAGTTCTCACGTCTCCATTTTTTGACGCTCTCTGGTCTGTGATTAAATCCAGGTTCACAGAGAACCATCTTTTTTGTTTTTATAATATAAGAACTTTTTTTTTGCTTGCTGTATTTCTGGCTTGATGTTTTTCTACTTTTTTGTGTTGTCCAAATGCAAAAACGACTCACCAGGAAATCATTATCCTCCAAACCAGACGCACAAACTAAAGCAGAAGACAAAATAAATATATATCTCATGTATAGGCTACATTGTTGAAAATGTTGTTTCAGTCTGCTTTCATTTCATTTCCGCACGCGTACATTTGCATCTCATTATCCGATATTTCCGCACATCATCATGTCGTAAATGCCCTGCGCATTAATTCAATGCATATCAGACATATTGCGTCTAAAAGCAGATGCCTGTGCACACGCACAAGAGCAAGGTCTGACCCTGCGCCAAAACGAGAGTAGGTTTCGACATAGACTGCAGCATCATTTTGCTTTACGTCAGTTTCTAGTTTTGTAACTCAAATGTTCTCAAAGGCAATATCGTTATTTAACAGCTGTGAGGAGGCATACCTGGGTCCCCACAAGAAATCACATTCTTCGACAGATTCAGTTCCATTCCAGTTACCTGGAAAACACAAGAAGAAAGTTGCATCAGGAGAAAAAAATGCATATCAGACTTTAAAAAAAGCAGTCAAATACATTACTTTCCCTCTCTGCCACCCTCTTTAACCAAGCAGTATTATTATTATAATCTATATTTTTTGGTAATACACTTGATAAATTGAATTTAGTTCAAAACCAGCAGCCAATAATCCAGTTATATGACGTTTCTCGCAGGAAACTTAAAATATAAGTTGAATTATTTTTGCATTATTTTCTGAATTCTCACTGTTACTTTAAGAAAATTGAAATAATAATAATGATAGTAATAATCATTACTATTATTATACAAGAAAAATTCAAGGGCATCGCAGCCAAAACAAAACAATTCAAAATAACTTTACTAAGCAACAACCCCAAACCTTCACACATTTACACTGTCATTCTATTTTATTATGAAACGTCTCCACGCAGACNACACACACACACACACACACACACACACACACACACACACACACACAGAGCCCCCTCTTATCTGCAGGAATCCATTTGCTGCTTCTATGTCCTCAGTAAATCTTTGCTCAGCTCCCCTTTGTCCCTCCATGTTCACACGCTTCAGTGACGCGCACCCGCCGGCACTTTATATTCATTTGGTTCATTTAAGGAGTGAGTCAGAGATTAATTCAGAAGTGCACTTGCAAATAATAAAGTGGTCTTAATGCTACATCTGGCTGACACTGATGCTCAGACACCTTAAATAGCACTGACTCTATTTCAGCTGCTAACTGTTGATATTTCGCACACACGCTGCGGATGATTCTCCAGAAGTCACTGCTGCTGTGCGTAAAGCTGCATCCCCTCAGCCGCCGGCCTCTCTTCGGCCACTACAACTGCTCTGACCCCATCTAGCCGACAACATGCATTTCTCAATGGATACCCCACTTGTCAACATTTAATTTTCTCCATCATTCTTAACACGGACTCGTGTGGGACTCATATTTGCACCATCTGAAGCGTAAAACGGCCAAGAGCGAGATGCCAGCCAACCTTCTGAGCGATCCTCTGAGCTAAGATGAAGCAACCCGACAGCCCAGGTGTGTTTTACTCACCAGTTGGTCCCCAGTAGAGGCAGAAGACAGAAAAAAAGGAATAAAGCCTCAGAGTTTCCCCATGCAGGTGTTCGGTAAATCCACTTTATGCGTCGGCTGCGCGTAAACGCTGCGTCCGCGATAATCAGCGCTTTGGTTGCATCTCTGCGGCGCTGCTTTGGTTTTCTTCGCCAGCGCTCTGCAGCACGCCTCGCGGTGACGTCACGACACCTCAACCCCCCCCCTCTCCCCCTCCGCCGCCGCCACCACCACCTCACCTCCCACCTACCCCGTTGTCATCCTCCTCATCCTCCGGTACCTCCAATCTCCTCTTCATCACAATGTTTTTTATTTGGTCTTTATCATGTTTTAACCCTCATCATATTCCACAATCTTATCCTCATCTCAGTCATTCTCATCTTCATCATTATCCTCATTATCTTCTTACCAAAATGTATCCTCCATTCTCAGTTTCTCATCTTCATTTTATAATCTATTTTCATCCTCATCCTCATTTCTAAACTCCAATATGTGAACAACGATCAGAGAGAGAAAAATTAAAATATAATAATATATACTTGTAATATGACGATGATGGTCCTGGTGACTGTAGTATTGGCATTAATAATAATAATGATAATTTTATTAATAACAACGCCATTTATATTTATACTTTACGCCACTATACTTTTAGAAACAATCCGTCTTGTGCAATATTTCCTTTATTATTTGTACATGTGAAATGTGACAACGGCTGATGTAAAGTTGAGAGTTTTATGAGCTTGTCATTTTCAGTCCATTTTTTAAACCGCTTTTCTGTAAATTCGCAGAGGTCGTTGGACCTCAAAAACTGTTCGGCGTCTTAAAAAATGAATTTGATCTGTGCCGTCTTATTTGCGTTTAAGAATAAAACACACAGCCGACATTTTATTTAATCATTTTACTGCTGTAGATTTTTTTTTATTTGATTCATTTGAGCTAATTTTTGAATGTGATTTTCACGCACAAAAAAATCACATTTACTCGTGCAGCTGGCGGCAGTCCAAATCTATAAATAGCCTAATTCATTTACAGCCGGTTGTTTTTACAGATTAGTTGGGTGCGGCGCTAATAATGTTTGTCTTCTCCACAATTAATTGATTCGGCAAACAACATGCCGTCTGATTACACTCTAAAGCCCTTGTTAATGAGTGATTATTTAAACAATCAATTGTTCATATCCTAATATTTACATGCAGGTTTAAGCAACGTTTTGTTCTGCTGTTGGTTTGACATACATCAAAACATTTTTGATTGCGCCAATATTTTATTTGTTCTGTGGCTTAAATGCTGGGAACGCGGCTGGAATTATAGATTTTGCATTTAAATAAAATTAAATAAAATATAGTCACTCAGAAAATAATGAATGTTTCCAGGAGAAAGGATGCTCTAATGGAAACATCCAGGCCTTTGTGCGTCTTTGAGCTGTTGTGGCGCAGCGGCGGAGAGACTAAGAACCAAAACACAACCAAAACGAAGGAGACAAAACATTGTTATAAATCCTTTGGCTAACGCAAATAAACTGCTGATTCGGGTCAGGTCTTAGGCGCTGCAGGGCGGGTGTATTAATAGATAAAGACCTAAAAAGGCAAGTAACACAGTAGGCCACAAGTTACCGAGATTAAAGTAGGTTTAGACTGTAAGCCGTGGGCGCACTGGATCACTGATTAAGACTTTTAATAAATAAAATGGAAATCAAACAATATAATATTAAAAGATAATTTAATTTAATGTCACTGAAAAGCCATCATAAGTGGTGTTTTTATCATCATCCTTAAGGCAGAGCTGATCTTTGAACAGAGACAAAAACACGCTCTCAGGCTGCATTTTAAACGTCCACGACCAAGATGTACAGCCCACGCACAGCCAGTCCCACCACTAAACCACCACAGCGTCTGTGTGGCAAAGAATATTTCCAGCTCCACATACTTGGTTTACGAGCTCCTTCTTTTGGCCTGAGACATGGGAGAAAGTGTGAAATTTGTCCCACCCTTACACTTTCCTTTTTAACTCGGCCAAGAGCTGCGCACGAAGCAAAGCCCGGCTCTGAGAGAGGGATCCTGGAGGGATTAAAGGGGAGCTGCGGGCCTCCCTCCAGGACACGGACAGACCTCCTTCCCATGGTGCCTCTCGGAGACACCGAGGGCTCTCTCACCTATCCTCACGTCAGCTGTTCTTCTTTCCAGGAGCACATCAGGTTGCTCCTGTATCAAAATGGAAGTGTAAATATGTGTACTGCACGTATGTGTGAGATGCAGTGATGCAATAGCAGGACTTGAATCTGTGCAGAATTGGAGCCACAATACAGGTGTGTTCTTGTGACTCTCATTATAGGCCACAATACTGACCCCAGCGCCTCGGCATGCAACTGTATCCACAAAATAGTAATAATATTATGCAAAATCAGCCTGTGTAATTGTCTACCTGTGAGGCCTGCATTGCTAAATAATGAGTCTTTCACACACAACACACACACACACACACACACACACACACACACACACACACACACACACACACACACACACAC
>NC_065508.1:5905733-5939713 GCF_006386435.1 Epinephelus moara | reverse complement strand
AGAGAGAGAGAGAGAGAGAGAGAGAGAGAGAGAGAGAGAGAGAGAGAGAGAGAGAGAGAGAGAGAGAAGGAGGTGTGTGTCTGTGGCCAGGGCCTGTCTGATGGTCACCCACCCCACAGCGTAAATAGTTATTCCTAAATAACAGAAGGGCTGATGCACACTGGAAAGGTGGGAAAACAAGCTCACACCCCTCCAAAAGAAGGGTTTGGATGTGTGTGTGTGTGTGTGTGTGTGTGTTACATTTGACACACGCAATCATCACACACACTTGCAGACTCATGTGTGTTTTCCTGAATTATGTTCCTAGCAGAATCAGCTGTTTTAATCTGGTCCAACCCACAGAAAAGAGGACTTGTTCTTCTTCTTCATCCCTCCCCATGCAGGACAATCATAATAAAGAGGAGCTGGTGGCATTAGTATGTAAGGCCTGCTTCCGCTGAGCGAAGAGCAGAGAAGTGCTTTTGAAACGTATGTCGTCCAGACTCTGTAGAATCAATCAGGAGGGTTTTGTGAACTTGACGCTGGGCAGCTCGACAGGATGGAAAGCCTCTTTGTAACATTGCAGCCGCTTTTCTAACTCGGAGCAGAGCCGGAGAGTCCGCCTGCATGTCAACAAGCCAAACACTCAACCAGCCAGCCTGCCCAGACAGACACACAACAGTCTGTTAGACAGACAGCCCTGATATTTACTGCATAAAGTTTCCACTATGGATATCCATCCACTTCAAAACATGTGAGCGAACGAGGATGAAGTCACCCTCTCATCACTGGAGCTATTATGAGGAATGGATGCTTCCCAGTTGCCTCTTTTTTTTTCTTTGAAGCAGTCCCCCTTGAAGTGTGTTGAAAACGCAGATGTCACAGTTTCCAATCGGCAGTGAAATTAGTGATGTTTTGATTGCGCAGGGCTCGGAGATTACCAACGTAAACAGGTCTGGTGCATAGATCATCATTTCAAGAGGAGGCATCATCCCTTTTTTCCACTTTATCCAAACTCGGCGGGCCTCTTTGGCTTAGTACTGATGAGAAGCGGACGTCCAGCTTCCAGTTTTTCATCTGAGCATAAACCTAATGCTGGCTAAAGTGATATTTCCTTTTGGTAGAACATTTAAATGGACGACCACCAAAACTGGCAGCTTGAGCACCAAACTTGGACTGAAGTTGTCTTAAAAAACATCTTTCCATCAGTTTATTTGGCTAGATAAGTAAAAACAGGCGAGAGATCAATATAATCTAATCTTCTTTCACTCTAGAGTTGAACATCTCCTCAGGAATGTCTTCCTGTTGTCAGGTTTGATGAATCAAGGAGGTGTTTGGCGGTTGAACATTCCTGAACTCAACACTAAATCTAACGACCTCACGCCACTCATTGATTATTGACTGCTGGTGCGAAAATACAGCACGTCCTGGGTTGGAGTTGAAGCTTAGAGTCGTCTCTTGGGACATCTGATCCTGAAAGAATTCACTGTTTGATGATAGATTCACATTTTATCCATCTTCATACACCGCAGACCCATCGGTGGCACCATTTTTTCAGAATCGAGTCAGCGGAGGCACCAAAGTCTCCAAAGATACAAAATATTTGAGAGCAAATTTGGAACAAATGTCTATAAAATGATACCCAAGACTCCTAGAATATTTCCATTTGTTGTGACACTGTCCCAACAAAATCAATGTGGAATATTAAAGGGAAAGCAAAGTGTCCACGAGATGAAGGATCAAGTCATATACAAGACAAAAATCACATAACCTCAAATTCTTTGGCTAATAAACATAGAATCCAAGATCAAACTACATAATTTCGGTAATTTAGTCTTTTCCTGTGTTTGCAGGAAGTTGGGTTCAGTAAAAACTCTCCAACAAAGACAAAAATCAGAAAACTATCTGCTGGACCTGCCTGAAATTTTTTTAACCACAAAAATATTACTGCATGTACCAATGCTTGAAATGAAAACCAGAGCTGCACCAACCTATTGTGCACTGTGGCGGCTCCAAATGGCAGCAACAGGTAACTGTCTGTGAACCTCAATACCCAGAAATCCCTAAAACCCTGAAATATTCGTCAACCCAGCTTAGACCAAAGCAAAGAGTGAGCGCACTTAATTTTCCACTTCCTGTCACTTGATTTACTTCAACAGATCAAACCTGATGTCCATTTGGGCAGATTAAGTGAATCTGTTGTGCAATTTTCATCTTAGACCAAGGTGAGATAAAGTAAGTGTTCATGTGTGTTGTCGTGTAAAAGTCCCTACTACAGTATCTGTCAATCCACCAGTGCTTTGTTTCCTCTGTGGCACGGCATGGCAATTCAAAAGCTTCAACATTAAACTGCTTTGTTGGAATCTGAGTAGTCCGCTCCCTCTGCCATGTTTTGTTTATCACGCCAACTGAAAGCTGAGAAAGACACAACAGCAGCAGGGACACGGGATACAAATAGGTCCTCCAGGATTCAGTCCCAGGCCAGCAGGAGTTCATGTCCAGAGGCAGAGGTCTTAAACAATAAACCATCGCTATGCTCGGCACAATGAGATTTTAAGCTGCGGATATTTTTTCCACAATGAGGTTTCCATATCTGTTTATCCCTTCAATCCACCTGCATCTATAAATGATAAAAACTAATCCAGAGGAACAGGCCTGTTTTGTATTCAGGAACACCTTGAGCTGCATGGAGCGCATGCTGCTACAATATCTGTGTTGTCCCAGTTGGGATTAAAGTACTGATTCCACTCACTGAGGGAGTTTGTATTGGACACAACCTCATTAATAATTGCTTAAAACAGATTTCCAATATCAGTTGCAGAACACCCCTCCCCCCCCCTTTTTTTTCTTTTTGGTTCTTCAGTTTTGATAGATTGTTTTATTTACCGTCTCTCTCCAACATCTGGATTCTGGCCTCTGGAGCGGCACACAGCACTGAACAAGCTTGGCTGTGGCTCGGCGAGCTCGGAGATTTATGGCGGAGGCTTATAGCACTCTGCTGTGTTTGGGATAGCGTTGCCCTGCGCCGTCCCACTAAGATCACCATACTCTCCCCTCCCCTGCTTCCCCGCTTTCATTCCAGCCTCTGGCTCATCGAGGAAAACTGTCCGCCCCCCCCCTTCTTCCCCTTTCAGTCTGCATCTGTCACCAACGAGGGACAATAAAAACCACAAGGTCATGTGGCTGTTCTGATTACAAGAAACTGCTGAATGTTCGGTTTGTAGCAAAGGGGCTCAATTAGGCCTCGCGGTTCTTCACATTTGGGTGATTTAGAAGATCTTTAAGCAATAATAACAGTAAAGTAGATGGATTTCTACGCCTTACCCAACTATTGATTGTCTTTTAACAGATTAAACCCATCCAACAAAGGCCTACATCCAGCAAAAATAATCAGAAAAATCCCTCAGCCCTTGGTGTCATTCAGAAAGCATTAGTCGATTGGTCAAACACCTAAATGACCCATTTTTACGTTTCACTGTCATTGACGACTTGCCACCACACAAATGATGACCGTTGTCTGTGAGGAGCGAAGATGAGACATTGCTGTCGATTTCTTCTAAAACTGACCAGGATATTTTCCCGAACCTTATGGAAATAGTTTGACATTTTGTTAAATATGCTTATTCAGTTTCTGGTGGAAAGTTACAAGAAGATTGATACTGCTCTCATGTCTGTCTGTTAAATATGAATCTTCAGCCAGCAGTTGGTTAGCTTAGCTTAGCAAACAGACTAAAAACAGAGGGAGACTACTAGCCTGGCTCTGAGGTAACAAATTCTGCCTGAAGCTCACCAATAAACTTGTTGCATTTTGTTTAACTTGCACAAAACCCCATGTGAAATAATGACAATTTGCTGTTTTATAGACAGTTATGGGCTGGATTATTAATGAGCAGTTGCAAGGCCCCTAGTGGAGATTCCAGGAAGTTACTGCTAGTTTTAAATTTTATCATGATACAATATCGTATCAATTATTTGCTGATATCACAAAGCCTGCCGTGGTACGATTTCGATTAAATTCTGCGATCAATATGAGATGATATCAGTACATGCCCTCACTGTTTTTTTTGGCTGCTTACTATTATCTGGCTGGTGCTAGGCCACTAGGCCTGTTTGTATGTTTGGGAAGGAGGTGCACTTGGAGGGACTGATGACACAGACCAGACATATCTTAGAGGCGTATCTTAAAGATTATGATATGTATCTGTGTTTTCATTTGCACCTGTTATATTGGACTGTTGATCATTCCATCAGTATATCAATCCACAGTGATGCATCATTACACCCCTAGTTGCTGACTAAAGCCAAGATATTGTTCAACACATAATTCCAAATCATTAGTTTTAACTCTAATGTTTTCGTAGGGATTAATGAACAAGACATATTGTATTTGTTAGTGAACTTTACATGTGCAATAGATGGATTTTGTCGCCTTTGGACAGAACCAGGCTAGCTGTTCGCCCCAGGTTCCAACATTTGTGCTAAACTAAGCTAACTGTTTGCTGACTGTAGACTTATATTTAACTGACAGTTATATGAGTGGTATCAATCTTCTCCTCTAACTCTCTGCCAGGAGGCAAACAAGCATATTTCTGAAAATGTCTTTTTTTTTTGCTTTGATCAAGTAGGTTTATTTGCTGAAACCTAACTAAGCCTTAACCTTAACTTAGTGGTGAAAGATCAGAAGAATGATCAAGGAAATGGTTTGATATTTTGGAAAAAGCACCAACAATCTACCTGTTTTGTAGGTCGGATAACTTGTTGATAATTCCTTTTGAATGGAAGCCATTTGATGCAAAGTTTTTTTGTAGACGTCCAATTCATCTTCATAGATTCTCATTAAAATGGAGTTATCATCAAATGGACAGAAAAAACTGAAAAGAAAAGGGTTCAAATTAACATTGGTTTAAGCCTATTTCAGTAAAGCTGATGTTTATATTGGTGCTGAAGGTCAAAGTGACTTTTTGACTATTGCTGCCAGTGAGGATCTTGTACTTTTTTCTCCGGCTAAAATCTCTCAGTTTCTCTGGCCTCTGTCAATTGTTGCTGCTCCACTTCCTCATTTTTGGGCTGAGAAAAGGGAGCACGTCCAATTTTCCTTCATTTGAGGTGCATTACCTCTCCTCCCCTCTTTGTCTCTTTGACTCAGCTTCACCAGGGCTGCCCAGGGTGTCTGTTAAAATCCCTTTGGCCTTTTGTAAAGGGTTCCCATAATAAGAGATCAGTTTGAATGTAATGGAATTGTACTTGAGGAGTGATTTCTAGATAAGTTGTTTTGGCACAGGGACCAAGAGCCTGCAGCTTACTCAGCACATAGCTTTATAATTGGATTTTTTGGCGCATAGCCACAACTAATATTAGATTCACAGGTGTTGGATCATGACAGAAATGTGACAACAAAATGTTCATAGCATGTGGATGCTCTCTGTAGCATGTATCTCTGCAGATTCTCAGCAACTTGCTCTCACTGGGCATGTGAAGGTAGCAGAGCTTAGGGCATGAGAACAGCCAAAGGTTACTCAGAGGAAGGCAGCTCCAGCCTCTGCACCGGGCCTGATACATGTCTATATAAACCTACTGACAGCAGGCTGGAAAAACAACCTGGCAGAGAGAGAGAATGGAAAGTAGAGTGAAGAGGAAAAGAGAGAGAGAGTGTCCAATCCGACCCACCCAGGTTTCGACCTATAGCTCTCTTTGTATTCCCCTGACACAAAGATTTATTATGCAAACATTACCGTTCCCAAAAATACATATTGAAACAATTTTTGGACAAACACAGGAGACAAAGTGAGCGTCCTGCGCTGTCACGGGAGTTTGGAGCTCAGGGCGAGGCGGCGAGGCTGCAAGGAGAGCAGCAAGTGCATTAGTAGTCTCGCTTCAGGAGCCCTGAAAAGGGAAGCAGGCCGGGGCGGCGATGTGGGCCGTCACACAAGAGCGAAGGACTGTCAAAAGAGAAACAAAAAGGAGGGAGAAATGATTAAGAAGCTGCCACGGCCTCCCTGCCTGTCAGTGTGTACCTGCCTGTTCAGTGGAACCAGGCTGAGCAAAGGCTTGAACCCGCAGAGTGTAAACAGTTATAAACACACTCCCATATACGTGTGCATGGACTCACACACACACACACACACACACATACTCACACAGTCGTACAGCTGTATGTCCTCAAAGCACATGCACTCACACACATATGCATCACTGCAGCTTTGAGGTCATTCACTGCAGGCTCTGCTGATTTATACTTCTGAACTGAATCACTGTGGTACCTGTTCCACAGGTGGCTGTGGTGGCTCTGCAGGTATGATGAATAATTGTGATCCACCTTTTCAAAAATAGGTTATTCAAGCTATCCAAACACTGGAAAAATGTGATTGGTCTGCTTCTGCTGCTTCATGTCACTCCCATACTTCCTCTAATGGTCACACCAGAAAGTGACAGAGTGAGATTCCATCAGGTTTAAAATAGGAAGTACTTAACGCTTGTTAGCTTTCTGGCTAAATTACTGGCAAATTGACCTAGCTAGGTCAACAACGGAAAGCAAAGCACATGTAAGAAACACATAGTTCACACTAGGTACTCAACAGTGTGTCACAGCTGATGGCAAATAGGCACGGCAATTTTTATTTAGCAAGAACTGAAGTAAGCTAAAAGGATAGCTTTTACCTTTTTTTGGGTGTGTGGCGTCGGCCCCTCAGAAGTCAACAGTTTATCTAAAGATCTTGAGCTGCGTATTTGAGTCTAGTTGCAGTGACAGGAAGGTAGCGTTGGTTTAATTGCCCACGTCCTCCAGCGCCTTCTGGAGGATCTCAAGGCGTTCCCAGGCCAGATGGGATAATCTCTCCTGCTTGTTTTGGTTCTGCCCCCGAGTCTTCTTCCAGTGTCAAGACAGTTTGCTGTTTTTTGATGTCGCAAATTTGTAGGTCAAATTTCACTAAACTCGATGCTAAACCACAAATTTTTCAGGTGAAATTAGCGAACAGACTGTCGCCTTAGCCGGTGTTGCCCCATTCCCAATAATGCTAGGCAAAACAGCTCTTCCAAATCTATCTAACCTATTTTCACGCCTCACCAAACGTAGAGAAACGTAAACCCCTTGGTCTTTGACTGAATGCACAGCACTGCCACATAGAGTTGAAGATGTCTTCGCTGGGCAGTGGGCAAAATTACAGAACTACAAGTGACTCCCTTTCTGGTTCACAGAAATATAATTAATGCTGACTCCAAAACCTTTCACTTTCTGTAGCATAAACCTGAACCCTTGAGCCTTCTTCACAACAGACAAGATTCAGCCACATTTCTTTAGTCTATGGGAATGAAATGCTTTGGTTGCTCTTTCCTGGTCTCGCTATTTCTCCCTTCAGTTCCATCACATATCTCTGAAACCTGACGTGGCCTCATGTATGCTTTGTATTTTCAGCTAAGTTATTTAAATCTTATTTTGTACTTTACCAAAACACTTTTAAAAATGCAACATAATTTCTTGTTGAGAGTTTAATTAGATGATCTATACCACTTTCATATCTATCTGCTAAATATGACGCTGCAGCCAGGAGACAGTTAGCTTTACTTAGCACAACAACTGGGAACAAGGGGAAACAGCTAGCCTGGCTCTACCTAAAGGTAAAAATAATCCACCTACCCACTCCTCTTAAGCCTACTTATGAACACAAGATATCTTATTTGTTTAATCCAAACAAAAATCAAACTCTTAAAACATACATTTTTGGGATTTTCAAGGGGTTATGTGCAGGACTATTTCTTGACCCACTGGAGTTTTGCCAACATAGCAACTGGGCATACATCCCAAAATACTGAACTATTTCTTTAGCTGTAGGGACTTTGTTGGGGAAATTATAGGACTGTTGCTTTTGTGATTAATAGACAAAATGTTTGTACTGAAAAGTCCAGCGTGCCTCTTGTTAGAACTGTCACTTGCTACAGATTTGCTGCATTATTACTTGAGTTATGAAGATGAGAAAACCTGAAACACTTTCAGATTAAAGTGACTTTTATGGACTTAAATGTGGTCCTCAGATCCAATAATGAATGCATACGGCGCATTGACTTACACCTCAGCTTTCAGAGAGCTGACATATAACGTCCTGAATTGACCACAGCAGCCCTTTACAAAACCACCGGTGGATTTCGTTTCTTTCTGAGAGGCTGATACATCAAAACAGCTTTCTGGATGTTAGCCAGTTGAGGTGACATGTTCTTGGCGAGGTCTGAACTTCTCTGCGGCATGTGAGCGTCATATATTGATCAAGAGAAACCAACCAAAGTTGAGTGAGCCTCCTTTACATATTTGCTCAGGAGCTTCAGCCGTGTTTGTCCATCAACAAAATGTCAACCATGTATTTTATTTCTCACAAAGTACCGCGCTCTCTATTCACTCGAGCTGGGAAATCGTTGGACCTGAGAAAGTCGTGGACTGAGTGCGTTCAAGCACATATTTACATGCACTCACGCACACATTGCTCCACCTCAGGCTTACATCCTCCCTTAAAAAAAAAAAAGTGATGTATGTGTTTTTAGAAAGGACACGTAGGTGAAACTCAACATGCCTCCTCTCTTGTCTCTTTTTCTCAGAGTCGAAGGTATTCAGGAGGGAGAGGACAACGTCGCCCCGCCGGACAATTTACTGCCCTTCTCTGGGAATTCCACATGATCCAGGTATGGGAATGGAGAGTGGGAAAAGCTGGAGCAGTGAACTCACCCTGGCAGTTTTATCTTGATTGTCAGATAAAACAGTATGTGCTGCTCTAAAGCTGTACACCAGAGTCTTTAGCAAGGAGCACTTTAGCTCTGATAAAAATCGCACAAACACAGTGTCATTAGCAAGACCAATAAAAATGCACAGAGGCCTGGAGCTTCTTCTGAAGACAGCAACATCCTTGTGGAGAAATAAAAACCTTTCTTTCAAGTTCATCAATCAAAATCTCTTAAATACTGAACTTCTGTAAAAGGGATATCGGCTCGGTGTCTTTCTCTGTAAAGTATTTTGAATATGAGCACTGCATATGTAGAGAGTAAGATGATTAAATTGTCCATGAAGATTTAGGACTGTCCCGTTAAAAGGTTTCATCCATGGCTGGGTTCGTGCCAGATGCTTATTTTAAAAATATGTCAGATAATGACTGAAACCAACACCAGAAATCAATGATCAGCATCTTTTCACACACTAAATGCTGGTTTAAAATTATGAAAACAGTTTTGAAGCCCCACAGAATATCAGAAATATGTCGATTTTGGCATCAAGATCATATTTTTCACTGGCTGAGATCGGCTCTTAAGCCCAAATGTTCTTCATTAGGAGCTTCTATAAATTTTAGCTCTAAAGGGAGCAACTTGTTTCCTCCTTCGCTCTATTTTCTCTTCCCCATTTTTTCCCATGCTGCGTACTCAGCCAGACACGCAGACACAGGTATGGATTAACACAGGTATATACACACACACTAATGCAAACACATACACACAGTAGCCTGACCGTGCAGGCTAGGTTAAAGAGGAGTTAGGGAGGAGGAGGAGGAACTGCTGGGACTCTGGTTATCCTCAGTCAGGAAAGAGTGTTTTCCCACAGCAGCGCACGCAAACGGCCTCACATGGCTTCTCGTGTAACGCAGCGTTCAACTCTTCTGTCTTTACTGCTCCTCCTCTGTCAGTCTTATCTGATGATGTAGTTTCTAATAAAAAGAGTGACCTATGACCTCTTGCCGGTGATCATCATGAAGCACAGACACTGTCTAAATACTGTATAGCCGAAAATCTATTATGTTTTCTCCCTTGTCACACTTATTTTCAATATACTTTACAACAGTTTGAGCTTATGAATAATACCATACTTTAAATTCATCTCAGAAATTCATGAAAAGGCACCCATGCTTTACACACAACGCTGAGCATAGTTACATACTGACTTCACTTCATTGGCTCCCAGTGCCATGCAGAACCAACTGTAAATGGCTTTCTGCTACAATTCTGACCTGCAATTGAATAAATAAATAAACATTATGCCCCCATAAACAGGAAGACACTGTCTGTTTTCCCCTCCAAACTTTTACAAATCATGGATATTCATACTTTTATGATTTAAAGCCAGAGTATGGGATTTTACATATTCAACCCATTGCCCAACGAGTTCATACAATGCTGATTAAGTCATTGTCAGGGAAAAGGAATGGAGCAGCATCTATAGGAGTGTGGCGCAATCTTTGGTGGAAAATTTTAAGACCGCATCCTAGACAGTTTCTAACGGGAATGCTCCAGATAAAAAAAGACACTCAGTGTTTAGAGGAAGGATTAAAGTAAAACAAAGACTTGAAGAGAACGCTCCTGGGGGCGGTGGAGATTCAGCGAGCTCAGCTGCAGGCATGCGTAGACAGTGTTTGTATAATAACTCTCACCGCCAGAGGGGGAGACAAAAGTTCTGCACTGCGTCTGTAAAGGATACAGCATGTTTTCTAACATAACCTAAACCACCTGTATGATATTTTAACCACGATGATGCTCCATTAACAAAGTAGTTATTTTAATCCAAGCAGCTATCATTTCCTAGAACTAACCGAGTCATTATTGTGGGTAAACCTAACTTAAGAGTGATACGTTATAGGCCTATTTAGAAGGTGCAGACAAATTATGTTCTGCCAATAGAAGCTTCAGATCAGAAAACACGATGTAAACAAGCTACAAATTTTGTCATTTAATTTGCAGGACTCGTGACAGCAGGGTGATAAATGCTAAACAGTGCCCTCAAGACTGCAAACTGACTCAGTAATATTTTATTAGCTAATATTGTATTAGGTTGTAGCAGAACTCCTGTGTGTATTGAACTGAGCAAGGGTGCATTTTATTGCTTATAAATGAACCTTTTAATCTGTAAGAGAAAGGCTGTGTAATATCTGTTATATCATTTCATATCATCTCTCCACCAGTATCTCTGTCTTAGCCTCTTTTTTCTGTCCACTCCTCATTTGTGTTTCATTGTCTGTTTTTTTCGGTTGTATCTCTTCCTCCCTCCCTCTCCGTCCCTGTGGTCGTGATCTCCCACCATCTGACATCTGCTGTGCAGAATGAACAAACTGGTTCCCAATGTTTAGTTGGAGGGGAGCACTAGAAATACACTCCAGTGATAAAGCAGGTGTGGGTGGCTTTTGTTAAACTCTTGTCTTACGAGACTTAATTCCCAAATGTTTTGAATTGTTTGGAAAGGCTGGAGTTGGCAGGGATTTGCTTCTTCAGTGTGTGTGTGTGTGTGTGTGTGTGTGTGCGCGTGCGTGCATCTTTGCGCACTTAAGATAGCTGTGTGTGAGGTGTGTTATACACATATCAAACCAAATGTCATTGGTCTAATGCTCTGATAATTTAGGTCTGACCAATATTTGTTAACCAGGATGACACATTTCAGTTTCCATACCAAACTGACAAACATTCCCAAGAATTTTGAAGCCCATTATAATAAGAATAATGAAGATTTGATCAATATGGAAGCATGATGCTGCTAATGTTTCATCTGAATTTGCTGGCAAAAATATCCATACCTTCAGCAGTGCAGTGGAAATGTTATTCTTGGGTAGAAAAACCTCTGAAGCAGCATTTAAATACTATGCTCTGTGGTCTGGAGGTGCATTATGGTGCATTAAAGCCTTTGACATAACCCCGATTTTAAAAGGGCCATTAAGTCATCTATGACATTTACTAACCTCTATTACCAACCATGTATAATCTTCAAGTCACTTTGTATGACATCGTGCACAAATACTTGCAGTTTAGCAAGTCAGCCTGGCCACATCGTCACATTTCTTGCTCTTTTTCTGTCTTGTGAAACACATCTTTATTGCCTGTTGTACCGGAGCCAGTGAGGAAAAATTCTGCACCTTGCTGTGGTGTGTAATACAGTGAACAAATTGAAATTTTGGCTGTTGTGAAAGCATCAAGCACCATCTTGTCTTACCCAGTCTGCACGTAGCAAAGCGTTGCATCATTTACCGACACCTGTTGCACACATCGGACACACCATAAAGACGAAGTTGTCAAGGCATATTCCAAAACATGTTAAATTGTTCTTAATGCATTATGAACATGCAACGAATACCTTCAGTTAATCAAAAATAAATGCAGTGGAGTAAGAAGTGCAGTATTTCCCTCTGAAATCAATCAAAAGTTGCAGAAAATGAAAGTACAAAACCTTAAATTTGCATTTATGTAGTGTACTTTAGTTAATGTGCTTACCCTCAACCACAGGCTACTAACTCTACATAACTGCAGAATAACTACTACGCTAATCAGATATACAAGACACAGTCACTTTTAGCTTTCATTTTAGTTAGCGGGGGCGAGGGCGAGGGCGAGGGCGAGGGCGAGGGCGAGGGCGAGGGCGAGGGCGAGGGCGAGGGTAAAGATTGGGAAAAAGACTTAAACTAGGAGACGCAGGGAGAAACTTCGGGGAAGAAAAGCCGCAGACTGGAGCCGGTGACGGTGGAAGAGAGGTGGGAGGAGGGTGTGTCGGGTGAGGCTGAGAAGGGTGAGAGCCTTTCTCAGGTAGGTCTGCCCAAACATGACGGCTTGTTTACCTGTCAGGTTGTTGCTTTTGTCTGGGCCTCCCACGAGAGACAAAGAGAGACAGAGCTTAGCTCTTCTCCAAGCAGGACCACCAGTGTAGTGTGGGTGTGTGAGTGTGTGTGTGTGTATGTGTGTGTGTGAGTGTTACAGGGGGAGTGCGTGCGGATATTGGCGTGCATGTCTTCGTGTGCGTTTGTTTAAACATCCTCACATGTTTCTGTGTGTGTAGTTATGCACATGCATGTTATGTGGTTGTGTTCATGCGTGTGTGTGTGTGTGTGTGTTCGTGAATGTGTGTATGACCCTGAGCTGTGTGTGTGTGTGTGTGTTCGTGAATGTGTGTATGACCCTGAGCGCCTGTTGTGTTTGTTGCTGGGCGGGTTTGTGTACAAATGCAAACATGTGTGACTAATTCGTTTTCGGGAGCAGCAGACAATGTACGCTGTAGACGGCTGTGGAATTGGGTTAGGGTGAGGGGTGTGTGTGTGTGTGTGTGTGTGTGTGTGTGTGTGTGTGTGTGTGCGCGCATGTGCATGTAAGGGTGTGTGTGCATGTTTCTTTGTCTGTCTACATATGTTGAGGTATGTGTGTGTTGTAATTTGAGCACTGTCACTCAAACAAGCACATTTATAATGGAGTCTTCCCATTGACTTACTGTAGCCGACAGTGTACGGTGTCATGCAGCCATAATGGACCTAATGATCTGAAGGTAAATTCAACTGGGAGACAGTTCGACAAACAAATCTCAACATAAAGTAGAGCATATCCGCTGTTTCCAAAGCTTTTACCCACATTTCTATATGGATTATCAATCATGTTCCCCCAGGTGGAGATCAATAGATGTGCCTCTTATCTTAATCTTAATCTAACAGATAACAGGTGGTCGTCTACAGCTGGAAGAAACATCAAGGAGGCCATCCACATTCAATACCAAAAGCCATATTTGAACAAAGAGCCTCTTACATGTATGACCACCTCCTCCACTGGTCATGTGATAACAAACAAACAGTTTGTAAAAAATACAAATTGGTAGATGGTGTAAATTCATACCCAATTTATTGTACAGATGTTTGGGAAATTTGTGGCACGGGATGCTTTTATCACTGCTGGCATTATTTTCTTGATAATCCGTTTTGTAACCATCGTTTTCGCTCTTGAGTAAAATATGTTTAAAATGTAAAAAATTCTGTTTTGCGTCAATTACAGTAAGTTCCATTGACTTCCTATAAAAAATATCATCATCCATTAAATCAAATAAGGTGATGGTTCTGACACAAGATACAATAAATATGAATCAACCAGGGAAAAGTGAAGTGGCCAAGATATATTGGAATCACAAGATATACAGTATAACACACTACAGGAGCAACATAGGCTTCAGGAATATACAAAGTGATATTAAACTTTTATTTGTTTATTTTTCACATCTTTTTTTAAAGGTATTCTTTTGCACTGTAACTATGTCTGCTAGTGTAATATGTTTAAAGCATATAAAACCCAAAATTTGGCAAGATAATTTACAGTTAATTTATTTTATACTTTAATGTTTTTTGCAGGTTGCACTGAGAATGGGGTTTAATTTAATTTAATTTAATATAATTTCAGCAAAAAATATATTAATGAAATGATTGTTATCATTTAATTAACCGATAAGTAATTAATTAGTAATTTTTTTTTTTATTTGGGGATGTGACAACTGATACAGATAATGCTTCCTATTATGTTTTGTACCATTTATCAGTGTATTTAATCTTAACCATCATGCCAGCTATTCCACAGCTATTATTTCCTCCAGGTGTTTATTGTCGTTGGGGCGGCAGCAGCTCTGAAATAACACTGAGATCATCTCGGGACACTAAAACTCTCCTTTAAAACCCAGACTAATAAAAATCTCATAAGTAAGGCAGGGTGACCCCACCTCTCCAATATAAGGAGATGCTCTGGGGTGATGCAGTACAGTCTTTAAATGAAGACTTAATTTATAAGACATTACTCAACCATGAAAAGAACGAGTTAAATGTGCATCGTGATATGTCATCAGGTTTTACAGACTGTTATATGAAGCTGTTGGGTAGGAATGTTAAACAATTTCTAACACCGCCTGCTCTGCCAAAACAATTTTTATTCTCTTTCTTCACTCTTTTCATTGATTCATGTTTTAAATAATACATGTTCATTTCTTGTTGCAGGGCAGCCTGTGCAGGTTTGTTTTTAGCACTATGTAGGACGGGAACAAGCCATTAAATGTATCACATATATGTATGCTTATGGTACACTGTCCTGTCTTTATCATATATAACAACTTCCTAGAAACAATTAATCAGACTCCAAAGGCTTAGAAATGCTCATTTTGAAATACAGACCTCTTGCTCAAGCTGCAGACGTTTATGTAAACCACATAGTTGCACAATGCTTTTCATGACAATTAAGAACATAGCTACATTTTTCACTGATGCATCTTTGGAAGTGATGCAAAGGCTGACTTCAACTCAAACAACACCTTGAATTCTGATCGGCGAGGCAGCAGAATTTACTGTTTCCTCTTCAAATTACAACAGTACTGGATCCGCTTTCCTGCCTTTGTTGCTTGTCTTTAATTGTGTGTATCTTTCAGCTTTAGCTCCTGTCTTCTTGTATGTGTGTGTGTGTGTGTCCTTGTGTGTCATGCATGTGTGTTTGACAGAGTGTCTACCTGTGTGGCGGTAGGTAAGCCCAATAATCTCTGTTTGTCTCAGTCTGAGAAGTATAATGCCGTGACTCATTCCCAGAACGGGTGTGCTAAAACCCAAAGCACTCTATCTATCATAGAAATCAACAGTCGCCACTGTAATTTACCAAGCTAATCCTCAAATGCCAAATTAATATGTTAAGTATAGATGTGATTAAATGATGTGAAGGATGCCTGTAGACTCCAAATGTTTAGTCAGTGTTCACGTCTGTGGTGAGTGAGGGTGAGTTTAATGTGGTAATCCCAGAGATCTCTGCCTTTTCTTTCATTCAGGGCTGCGTGGGCGATGCTGCGCTGTCTCTTTTCTTGGAATTAGTGTTGATGAGAGGTGGCGCTCTCTTCTCTCCAGCCATGATAGTTGTTGTTGGCAGCGCTAACAATGTAGTTTGTCTTCTGTTTGAACTAAACAAACCGCTTGTTCTGCCGCCCGAGGAGGAGCACTTGGCTTCAACCCTGTTGCCTGTTTCTATCTGCACATCTCAGCCACTTATCCTCTCTCTTATCTCCGTCTCAGTGTGTGCTTGATTTCTGCATGTCAGAAGCTCTAATGAATATTTTAGGTTTTTCCAACAAACCATAGACAAAGTGTGCAACTTCCTGTGTGTCTGGGAAACAGCAGGAACACCAGAAATTACTGTTATATACTGCTAATTTACGGCAGCAAATTTAGAGGGAAATATAACAACGACCCACACACATTTTGTATTAACATATAGAGGAAATGTTAATAAATGTATTCTGCCCAGTCACCAGAACAACATGTTGGCATTTTACATTTCTGCAGATCACAAATATGTTAGAAAAGTACATTTCATATGTATTGTACAAAGATTTCTAAAGTGATGTTTAAATTCCATAGGAGCTGAGTTTCTCCTCAGGAGGAGGTTATGGTGGGTAGTGTGACACAATGCGACATGACTGTTTGAGACCAGCAAACAACAAATACAGGTTTTTAGCGACATGTCAGGACATTTTTAGCCATGTTTGCATGAAAACATGATGTTTTCGTCACCCTACTCAAGTAGTTTGTGTGCTTGAATCTAACCGAACATTAACCACAGCATTGTCACTTTATAAAATTGAAATATGATATGTAAATAAAAGTGAAGTTTCAACATATACACTATATATGAAACATACTAGGGCTGGCACAATGTCAGATTTTCATTGCAAGATTATTGTGGCCAAAAGTGTTCATTTTTACTTTGGTTATTTTTTTGTTAAATGAATTACACTCAAAATATAAGTGTAAGGAGGTGGAGACATTGTACAAAAAGAGCAGCCATGCCTAATGGATAGTGAAACGGGTATCAGATGGCGTTAGAGGGAAGAAGATAAAGTGAGAATGGAAAGAAAAAAATGATTTAAGAGGTGCTGGATATTTACAAAATATTATTGTATGTGTATTGTTAACATAATATCAATATATCATTTCTTAATATCACAAGTATTGCCAATACCTGTGTATTGGGACGCCCCCTGAAACATACAAATTTGGGGCACAAAAGGCTTTGTCCCTTTGTCCCAGGTTTGATTCCAACACATGGCCCCTTACCGCTCACCCGTTCACGCTATTTCTGTCCCATCAAATAAAGGCAAAAAGCCCCCCAGAAATATCTTTTAAAAAAAACCCAATACAAATTTAGCAGATGAAACATACAAATGTAACACACCCATTGTTTGCGGGAAAATAATGCCAACATTTATTTTGGCAATCGGTTTGGCAAGTTGCAAAATGTTAGAAGTAAACATATCAGCACCTGTTCCCTGAAAAATATTTCATCTGTTTTCTTGTTATTTGAAAATCAAACTTTTTCAATTAGAAATATTCCTCGGATAAAAACAGTGATTTAGTGATCCTGTAAATCTCTGTCCCATCACCAGACAAAGTGTTGATATTAAACAATCCTGCCAAACCCCAGATTGTGTCCAATGGTCTTTACATCTAGTTTTTATGTTTTAAAACTTTATTTTATCTGCACTTGGCAATTATTTGAATGTTCATGGTAAGGTGTAGAGCCATCTAGTGTGGACGTGATTCTTACAGTCTGGTACTGGTCTGAAATCTACCTTCAAATTATCCCACATCAGCAAATCTCTTTTGTTACTCTACTTTTCCCCTCTCCGTCCATTGTCTCCCCCATCTCCCACTCTTCCTCCGTCACCTCCTCCCATATTTCTTTATCTCTCACTCCCCATATCTCTTCTCCCATCTACCTCCTTGCCCCCCCCCTCCCCCGAAATCCCCCATCCATCCATCCCTTCCTCTTGTTGTGTAAAACCAGCTGCTTCTCTTTCTCTCTCTTGGGCTGGTGAGCTGAGTGCTGAGGAGGAAGAAGCGCAATCCAGCTGGACATATTTCACAAGGACAGACGGAGAGACACGGAGCTAAAAGAGGGAGAAAGGGGAAGGAGAGAACAAAAATAAGAGATTTGGGGACAGAGGAGATAAAGGATGAGAGGGCAAGAAATGAAGGAGAAAGCGAAAGATGAGGAGAAATGGCAAAAAAAATGAGAAAAAGAGGCCCAGAGACATATTTCAGTGTGTAGTGGGGGTCTGTGGAGGCTGTCAGGCTTTGATCTGGCCTACACATTGTGTGTGTAAGTGTGTGTTTGTGTGTCTGGCCTGTGAGAGGAGCTGATTGCCAGAGGCCAGGACTGCAGGATTAGGGAGCTGCTCTCCTCTTCTGGCACAAAAAGCAAAAAGACTTGAGAGAAAAAACAATGAGAGAAACAACTGTGTGTTTGACGAGGTGAGTTGAAATATATTAATGCCTCAAAATGACGGAGAAGAGTCAAGTGGAAATGACTGGATAGTTTTCCTCCAGGTGTGTCCTCCGCTGTGTTTCCTGCCTGGCCACTGGGTCCAACCTTCTGTTTTAATCAGGTAAAGTAGAGCCTCAATAATCCACTGTTTGCATCTGCACTGTGGGGTGGATATTAGTCTGTGTGTGTGTGTGTGTGCCTGCTAGTCAGACTTGTAGAGATTGGAGTGGCCTTGATGTCAAAGGTCAGATAAACACAGCTGGCACTCTCCTCCTGGCTGGCTTAGAAAAGCTGTTTTCTCCTTTTTTCTCCTCCCCTCTCCCTCTTTCTTTATCGCCCCCTCCCTCGTCTATCTGTGTCAGTCCTATTTTGTCTCACTTCTGTCTCCCTTGTGATCTTTCTTTCTTCCTCTGTCTCTTCTTTCTTTTGCTTTTGTAACTTTTTCTGCCCTCTCCCTAATCCCTCCTCTCTTCTCTCGGTCATCCCTCTCTTCCCAGCCTTGTATCCCTTTTGTCTTCTTCTTTTTGCAACTTTTTCTGTCTCTTGTTTGCCCCTTTATCTCATCTATCATCAGTCTATTTGTTGGTCTTCTTTCCAATAATTTTCTCACTTTCTCACTCAACATTTGCTCTGATTTACATGTTTGTCTGTCTCCTGTTTCCTTTCTTGTTCTGCTGTTCGCCACATCTCTGTTTCTCTCTCTGCGTCTCTCCATCACGTCTGCTCGGGGAGGAATGCTCCCTCGATGCCCAGATCATCACGTCTCCACATTGTTATCAATAAATCAGCCTCTTCTGTCTCTTTTGTCTGCCTTTTCATCTGTGACCTTGTCAGAGGTCTGTCTATCTGCACTATGTGGTCAAAAGTATGTGGACACCTGAACTTTACACCCATGTGTGCTTGTTGAACAAGTCATTTCAAATCTGGGTGTGTTAATATGCTGCTATACCAGCCTCCACTCTGCTCGTGGTCAACCCCCAGGACTAGCTGGGGGCTGTGATGTGACTTTGGCACAGTTAACACAATCAGCATTGCAGGTCATGCATCTTTTTGGAAAAGGAAGAGTTGTCTGTGCACTGAAATTTGTAAGCTCTGAGAAACTGTATTGATGCAATTTTGAGCTGCAAGGTCTTCACAGGTAGACATCTATGTGAACAATCAGCCCAAATGCTAATCACTAACATCACTATGCTACAACAAGTCCTCCAAAGCATACAGACACATAGGTTATTTGTTCCTACCCTTTAATATGACCCACATGAGCGTTTCCTAAATAACTGTCCTTTACCAGTGGCAGGAGATCAACATATCCCCACACCTTTTTAGGCAACAAAACTGCTTTGTTAGGTTTAGAAAAAAGATCTTGGTTTGCCTTAAAATAAGTATGGTGGTTACAAATGTAACTTACTACATTATGTAGTTAAAATAACTCAACATTGATTTCTGGTTTTACACAGAAAAAAGTCCTGGGTGAAAGTCCTGTGTTTGCTTTTTGAACCACCCCTTCTGGTTAGGTTAGGTTTAGGAAACTAATCATAGTTTGGGTATGAAATAAGTGTTTGTTATGTCATAGTGTAAGGTGATTACAAAACATTAAGTACATAACATGATGTTTAATTATAATAACTCAACGCTGACTTTTGGTTTCATACAGGACTCGAATATTGGTCTCCCAGGTGAAGTCCTGTGTCTGTTTGACCCTTCCATCCATCCCGACCTCCTCTCCGTCTTTCTTGTTCTTTATACTACATCACCTGACTTCCTCTTTTGTTCACATCGTGATTACTAGCCATTAGAGCTTGCTGCCTATAAACAACAATAAACATAAATATGGATTGCAGTGGAGGAGGACAGTCTTACATGCTGCCATCCTCACAAACACATTGTTGACATGCTGATGTTTAGCAGGTATGATGATTATCATGTTCACTGTCTTACGCCGGAATTCCACTACATGCGTGTTTATTGCGGAACGGCTGCGCTGGTTATCTGCTACGTCCTCCGCCGTCCGTCAACACCCACCGGCTGCGTTTGTTGAGCGGAGCAGTGCAGCCCGCTGGACAGTGGGAGTCACGAGGACCCACGAGATCTCGCGAATTCACGCATAATCATGCGATGTAGCAAGATGTAGTTTCTATAAACAGAACCGCAAAACCAGAGGAGTAGTAGGAAGACATCTCGGTGCACCTCTATGATTAACATCTCCTCGTCCATGGTGTCAGCGGGGTGAAATGACATCTGAAAATCTCTGACCTGTTGACTTCAGGCCTGCCTCCGCCCATTATGACGTTCTCAAGGTGTAGTGCAGGGAAATATGATCCGCTGTGAACACTGTGTATTTTATTTTGAAAATTAACCGGATGTTTATTTTGTTTCTGTGCACGACTTCCTGCCCCGCACGATCTGCTCTGTGCTGAATTGCTGCATTGCGCTCCGGCATCCGGCAAAAATAGTCCATTTCCTTGTCTTCCTGTGTAGGCTATTCTGTATGAAAAATATTTGTAGTTTTTCTGATA
Organism: Epinephelus moara; assembly: GCF_006386435.1. Classification (NCBI taxonomy): domain Eukaryota; kingdom Metazoa; phylum Chordata; class Actinopteri; order Perciformes; family Serranidae; genus Epinephelus; species Epinephelus moara. The sequence goes on along the minus strand of NC_065508.1, from coordinate 5,919,173 downwards.
TTGCTAGTTCCTAAGCACATGAGCTAATGCTGGAAAAGCCAGAAAGTTGTATTCCCAGTGTCTTTAACTTGATCCCCAAGAGCTGCTTTGGCCAAAATGATTCCAGCCCGTTCTCAATCCCATGTTGTCATATACCAACGCTTTGTCAGGCCTCCTTGGTGAGTGATACCCATCCACAGAAATATTTGGCGCTGGTAACAACTGACATAGTAAAGAGAGCAAGAAACTCTGTGTACAGCAGGAGGAGTTGTGATGAATAGGTCAAACAAACATGGACTTCAACCCAGGTGTGAAACCAAAAGTCAAAGTCGTTTCAATGTAGCGTTATGCAACTCATGTAGGTGCTTATTTTAACCCAAAACATGATGTTTTTTTCTAAACCTAACCAAGTATTTTTGTTGCCTGAACCTAACCGATTGACAACATTAAACCTGTGTTACAACATGACTCATCCAGTAGACTGCTGTGCGTCACATGGAGACACCAAAGGATCCCTTGTGCGTTGGTATTTGATGACCTGGTTATGTAAATGGGTTTCAGATTCATATGTTTAACCCTGCTCAATGTTGGCCTCTCTTAAACCCTCAACCCAAGGTTACTCTGACAGTCTCCACTTAAAACCAAACACACACTTGTACTCTAAAATAGATCCTAAAGACCCACTCCGTTTCCCACAAATCTCTTTGCTCTTAAGTTCAGATCTCGGACTGGTTCTGTAATGAACAGAAGTACACACCTTGGACAGTCAATCAAAGTGTTCTTTTCAAAGGTTCCCCCTTCAGCCTAGAAGATTATGATGTCAATTCACATGATGTATGTGTGTAGTGTGTATGTGTGCATAAGAAATACTTACTCTTGTATTTATTTGTGTGCATGTCTGTGAGTGTCTGTTTCATCTGAACTACACACTGGAGTGTATTTCTGCTCTGGTGGAGGAGACTCCAGTTATGCCCTCTGGTATCCTCTTCCCTGGTCCAGTCAGACACCTCCTCCTGTTGATGAAAATGTCTTCTTCAGTTTTGTCAGTTGCTCGGACTCCATCCATCACCGCTTCCTCCTTTAAGTGTCAGAGGGCGAGTTGTACATCCACAAAAATCTGGGGGAAGCCTCAGCAGGGCAGATGAGACGAGGTGTTATGTCAGTATGTTTGTGCTGTTTCAGCGAGCCAATTGGAGGTTTGGAGGGTTTGAGAAGTGGGGCTGTGACTGGAAGATGGGGTGTGAACCCCCCACCTTGACTGGGAAAACCATGGCAGGAGAAGGGAAAGTGTAAATCCCTCTCCTCCCTTTATAAACATCATGAAGGTGCCCTTGAACAAAGCCTGTGCACTCAGCTGCTCAGCAGTCAGCAGTGCACTATTGTGGTTTTATTGATGTGAGGAAAAAAGTAGATGTGTATAAATCAAATGTCAGCACAGAACCGTAGAAAACAAGGGGCTTATGTTGAAGACTGTAATGTTGAGGCAGTTCAGTGTGGGGACAGCGCACCCTTCTCTGAATAAATAAAGGTTAACAAAAGGTCAACGCTCCACATATCCTTTTTGTTAATGTTGCGGTTCAATTGACTAAAGCAAATGCGGATGTGGTGATTGTTCTCAGAGACATTGCTACAGTAGGTGTGCACTTTTTCTTCCTCTGGGCGTATTCATCAGAAGGTGTAATGAATTGTTGCTCTTTTGTCAGCTTTCCAAACCCTTTCTGTCGTTTTTCAAGCTCACGGGATGTGTCACCTTAATGGCGTGTTTTTTGTTGTTGCCGTGCCTGATCTTTGGCACTGTCAGTGGTTTCGGGGCATTTTTTCAAATGCACACTCTTACCTTGCCGTCCACCTGTCTTTGTAGCTGCTCTGGGCTTGTCTGATTGCATTGTTGTATGCAGATATCAACACTGTTCAGAAGCACAGTTGGAATAATTCATGCTCACCCCTCCCTTTCCTACCGCCACAACTAGCTTTACACCTCCATTACTGATTGTCTCCAACCAGCTCTACCTGCTTAATATGAAGACTGGCCTGATGCAAGGTATGCTGGGACGTTCGCATCGCATGCAAAGGAGTTGGTCGGCTCCTGACAAGAGGCCACAGCTGCCAAATGAGAGACAGCTTCATCATTGTCTTCATGTTACAGATGGATGGCAGTGCTGACAGACAGGCGGAATAAATTGGTGGGGATATCAAGGACATACGAGCTTACATTTCAGGGCTTCTCTTTTTTTCTCTCCGCTCTTGTTCTTTCAGCATCAAGGTGCATTTTTATTCAAATGCAGGGAGAGGATGAGAGACCGTTGGCCTAGTGCGCATGTTTTGTTAAGGTGATTTGATGCAAAGCAAAGCATTTGCGTTTATCAGTTGCCTGTGTATACAAAAGATCCCCCTTTGCATAACTGGGTAGTTGTGTGGGGCAGAATAGATATGCACAAAGGAAACGGCTTGAATCAAAATAAGGTGTTTAGAGCTCCATGGTAAACCACAAATCATGGTTTAATGCAGAAATGATCTGTTCAGAGTGATGTGCAACATGTACAACACACCAACAAATATTAAGTTTCCTTTCATTTCAGAATTAGATGTTTTCTCGTTCTGTAAAAGCTGGTGTACTATCAGTGCCAGACCTTCACTCTCAATAGATCTGCTGTGATCTGCAGTGTTTGAGGAATTACTTGACCTATGACGACATGTTAAATGTACAGCTTTCAACTCCTATGTCCACTTAGCAATTGTATTTAGAGGTAAGTAGTGCGGAATGACTGTAAAAGTATGCATGCAGTTACCTCATAACAATTATGTAACTATGAGAATATAAATCCAGACTTTGTGTTCACTAAGATGGCAAATGAAGCAAGTTTCAAGGTTTTTATATCGTGCAGAAATTAATGGAATTGAGGGAGGCTAGATTTGTAGAATAAATACGCTGCTGCTAAGTGTGTTAACCTCCACTTTTTAGCATTTGAATGCAGTGTATAAACCCTTTCTATGAATGGTTTATAATGCAGTATAATGAAGTTTCAATCAAATATAAGGATGATTGTTTATCAATGTGTTTGTAGTCAAAGGTAACCCTTCCTATGAAGCATCTATAACAGGTTTTTTCAAAGATTGTCCTCTCCCATAAAACGACATCATAGGTTGTTTGTTCAAGCAGCTTATTAAGAACCGTATTTAAGTTTCTTGGTGACAACCTCTATTGGGCATAGTAATTATGATGGGAGTGTGTGGGTGGGTCAAACAAACACAGGACTTTGACCCAGGAGACCACTGTTCATGTCCCATGTAAAACTTATTTGAACCCAAACTATCATTCTTTTCCTAAACCTAACCTTAGCAGAAGGAGCGCTTATCTAGGAGGCGCTCTGTTGGTGTGATGAATACTTGACAACACAGTGTAACATAGCTGTAAAGATATATGATTACACACATGAACAACCGCTAAAGGGAAATATACACCAGAGGCTCATCGTGTCAGGGTACAGCATTGAATTTCCCAGTGTCGATGTACATAAACTCCACTGAAAAGCTGAAATGTTTACCACATTCTCTCCTTGAGCACATCCTAGATATTGTATCCTGATTACTGCTTCTGTCTGTATGACAGTCTGTGTCCAGTGTGCGCTGTTAGTGTGTGTTATAAAACATTTATTAACTGTTTTAGACACATATACAAATTATTCACAGGTTGGAGTGCACTATTGCTTTTATAAAATGGTTACCAATGGCAATATAAAAGTTATAGACACTTAAACTGTTTTTATTAACATGTTCATAAAGCATTTATAAAGCATTCTTTTTACAAAGAAATAGGCTCTCCTGGCTGCCTGCACATAGCCAAGGTGATTGCTAAGCTATGTACAAGCTTATTGTCTCGACGCCTCACCCTCTGCCACTAGTTGGCTACTTTGCCTGGAGAGGAGCGGACAGGAGGTCTGTAGATGTACCTTCAGTTAACGGTCATAGCAGCTATAATTCAGCCAGGTGATTTTTGCCCTGCACCTATGCACCACTTAGGCCACTCCTCCATACACACTGCAGTTAAGCAACCATGGAGGACAGAGATGTACTTAACTGTTCCCATTTTGTAGCAGTTTGTTAGCTCACTAACTAGTTGTAAGGCTAACCCTCCACCCTCCTCTCCCTTGAGCATGAGTTTTTATAAATCACTTTATAAAGCATTCATTTATTGTTCATACACCAGGTGGTTCATGTGAGAAGTTATAAAGGGAGAGTTTTTTGACAAATGTATTTAAGCAAATATCACACTGCTGTGATTCAATTGTAGACACGAGGCCACAGGCCTACTTCACTAACTTCTGTGTAGGTCGACATGTTACCACAGGCCAGCTATGTCTGTTTGTTTCAATTTATTTTGCAACCGCGGAAATAACTCTGTTGACAGTTGCTTTGGCAGTGTAAGTGTGATGCCGTTGAGTAAACAGCTTAATCAGCATGAGGCATCATCTACTGATGTCAAACGAGCATACCTGGAGATTTACAGTGAAGTATTCAGGCTCCTTTCCATCCCTTCGTCGTTTTCTGACGACCATTCATTATTTAACTCAAATGTTACTTGTGGAAATATGTTCCTCTTTGCGGTGAAGTGTTTGTTACGACAGTGCCAGATAATTAATGGTTAAATCTTAATTAGGGGATGAAAACATAGTGCTGCCAAAGGTTTTGTTGTTAGCCCACTTTTGGCCCCTTCAGCTGTTCAGTATCCTGCTCTCACACCTGCTAATCAACTTCATGCGCCGTCTGCAACTGTGTCTGCACTCTGCACTGCAAACAATGCAGTTCAGAACTTGACAGCTCTTTGCAAAACTGTAAAAAGATGAGTTCTCATAAAGTAGGCATCCACTGACACCACACTTTCCTGGAATGAAACACTGTAGCTCACGTGCTCTTCAGCTGTTTCATGTTAGAGACATGACTGTACGTGTGTGTTTGTACTGGCCTTGTTGGCTTCATATTTAGCTTTCACACTCACTGGACTTTCTTTACTTTAACTGACTGACTGTTGGAGGGACTTCCCTGCAGCAATCGCTATCATCAACCTACCATAACCTAAAACCAGCACACAGAGTCACAGACACAAACTAACAATGTTTAATTACCATTCTCCAAAATACATCTCGCTTCATGCTCTGTTGCATATTTTATACCCAAGTCCAATCTTTTTCTTCTTAATATGAAATCCAGATATGATTTTTCACATGCAAATAATAATGTGGTTATTTGGAATGCTCTGTGATGCCATCTCCTCATTTGTTGCAGCAGTAGACGAAATCAAATCCCTGATTTTGAAGGGCTTTTTGAAGCAAGGTGCTCATTTGCATAAAGTAGGACTGTGCTTAAACTCCCGACTCTCTCTGGTAAGATCTCAGCTGTGTTGATAATGCACAACCTGCTGGAAACATCCTGACACACTTACATTTTTACATCTTAAAATGCATCCTCATTTGTTTTGGAGCCAGACGTCACATCACATTTTTCAGTCCCGGTTTCAGCCAAACACCTTTACTGGTGAATTACGTTCCCAAACTCAGAGGGGCTGTTAAGGTACTCGGGGAGAAAGGGGCAAGCAGTATATTAAGACCAATTTCCATAAGCCTGGCCTTAAATTAGACGTTTGGTGGTGCTTTAAGTAAAACCTGAAGGTAGCAGAGGCCAGAGTGGAGCCAGAGAGATCAGGAAGATATATTGGTGACATCAAAGCTGTTCTTTGCACCCCACAAAAGCTCAACAGAATCAGAAAAATCCACCCAACTTAGAAGTGGAAGAGGGAGCACGTGAAATCTGGTTCTGCTCTTCGTGCATGTGTGTTTGTGGCATGAGTATTTGTATCTGCGGATTCTGTTAGATGGATAGAGACAGAAAAATTGAGTGTATGCTGGCAAGTAAGGGCGTTTTTCATGTTTTGCGTGCATGTTAAACTGTAACAGGAACAGAATAAGTTGTAGTAAGTACGCTCTGTGTGTGAGCACATGAGTAGTGTTGGAAGGTAACTTGGGACATTTATCCTTGTACTGTACTTTAATGCAATTTTGGGGTACATCTAAAATATTGATCACATTATAAATATGATGCATTGCTAGATATAAACTACCCAACACTATATAAAGTAAAGTTAAAAATGCTTCACTTTCGACCAGCTACAATGTTTACAACACTGCTTAATGCATCAATAATGTTAATCTCATTTAAGTGTGAAGTGTTAAGGTAGGCACCACTTGATGTCAAAGATATTTACAGACATGACTTTGGCAATTCCAAACCCCTTTAATTGAGACTTTTGAAAATGCTGTTGGCCTTGTTTTAGTTTGAAAACTCTGGGATTGGGTTTTAGTCTGGTCGGGCAGAAACAAAGACTTTTGAAAATGATGACACAGACAGGGGTGTAAACGTAGACAGTGCAGGTGGTGCGGTTGCACTGGGGCCTGTGAGGTGCACAGGGCAATAGAGAGAGTGGCCCTCCAGCGACGTGTTGGGCAGAGAATGGGCCCTTATGAGAGACTATCACCTTGGTAATATACCTGTGTTAAAAGATTTACACTTACTAAAAATGGTGCTGCTTGCTATTTATGCCCATGACAAAGATGAACCCGTCATCTCTCTTGTTGTTGTTGTTTTTTTTTGTAAAATAGTCAGTAGCATCTACAACAAAATGATATGTTTATTCTGCATAAACTAAAAATCATAAAATTAAATTAATAAAATGAATAATTTCTTATTTTCTTTGGTATTTTTTGTCATATACAGATATGAAATAATGATTGCTCTAACTTGTTGACGTTGTCCAATGTCATGCCTCTGTTTGATCATGTGACGAGATGATACATGCATGATAGCATGTACTGGGGCCCATCATAACTATGTTACACCACTGGACACAGACAGCCACATTCACTTTCCAGTTGGGATTTATCAATCATGACGTGTCAAGTCAAAACATTATAGTTAGGTCTACTTTTGCGATTTCATCCTTCTTGTGGGTACTCCTTTTCCCTAGAGGAAAAAAGCAATGCACACTCACTCCATGCCACAAGTTTAATGAAGACAACATTTCAACCCTACTTGAATCTTCAGATCCAATTAGGGTTGAACTTAACTTTAAACTGTGATGCATGGAGTAAGTGTGCAGGCGTCACTTTTTTCCTCAATGTATGCCATTTTTTAATAGCCTTGCACCTACAAGATGTGGGTATAATTATTCTTTCTCAACTCCTTTTCCACTGTTCCTCCGATGATGAATAATGCTTCCATTAATGTCACCTTATTTGCTTTGCAATGACCCCCAGTCGATGTTTGCCTGCTGCCTTGACTGCCTTATACTCATATGTTCCTTTCAGTAACAGTTTTACCTCATTGTCTGTCCAAGCAAAGACATTTCTGGTCTGATATTATTCCGTAGTATTTTCTGTAAGAAACCAACTACAGAGTGGACAATCCACTTCCTGTTTACATCAGCATGTGCATGCTCGGTGTGCATGAAGGGTCATGTGATGTGTATTTTCAGGGATGTTAGCACAGTTGGAGATTATTTCTGAAATGTTGCTCTGAGATCATTTTCATTTTAAAAACAGCATTTTAAAATGAAAATGTGTTATTAACAGAGCTCCAACTGAAAGCTGAAATCACTCTTTATCTGCTGTATGAGTAAATAGACGACTGTTTGCTAACACATAGACCATATCAGCTTTATGAAGTGATAATATGTCAGTGCTGTGTTAACAGTTCCAAGTTTCCAAGGATTTTTGTTGCCACTTTGCTGATAGTATAGTTTTAGTCAAGGTAACAAGTGAAATAAGACACTGAAGTAAAGTCTTTAAAAGAATAATGGGGTAAAAGAATAATGGGGTATTTTAGTTTGCAGTATTTGTAGTGGAGTAAAGTATCAGGATACTTCTTTCATTTCTGGATATGGGTTCCTGTGGATGATTAATATTCACTCTCGAGTTTGTGACATTAGATAAATGGCTTTCCATGGGTCTGACATATAGTTATCAAGATTAATGACTAACAACTTGAGTTGGCAGTGTCATATGAAATATGTCTGCATGCGTGAAGTAAAATTGAAAGTAAATTTGTCATGAAATCCAGGCACCAGAGAGAGAGAGCGGTGGTTCTCCAGTCTAGAGGCCAGGTGTTGGACCAAAGAGCAAATTTGTATCCATTCTGCAGGATTTCTTTTGAGCTTTTTGGTTTAAACAAGCAAAAAATATAAAGCACATGCCTAGGGGAGACATATATGTATGTAGCATGTGTAAAGCTGCACTTGTCAGACCTAAAGAGCCAACACGCGGATTGCGACAGGTTTTGTTAGGTCAGAAAAATAAAACGAGAGGGAAAGCTTAATTGTATTGGGAGTTTTTAGCAGTTTGACGGTTGACGTCGTGTGTGCAGGAGAATAACTGCTTTGTTTTCTTCATGGCTTACAAAAATTAGAAAGAGGTTCTCTGTCCCACATGACACCTCAAATTACCTTTGTGAGAAAATTGGTGTGATCTGGTTCTTTTAAATCACACTGTATTTATGTGCCATTAAGGAACGATAACCTTAAACCCGCTCGCCGAACCTGAACTTCATGAAGAGGTTATACTTTGATTTCCTGTGCCAACAATTCTCGGGCCGCAGGAGATGGTTGCCTCAAGACAGTTATTCTTCACCACACATATAATTAAAACTGATTATATGCCTGTATCATTAGCTCTGCCTTTCCCTGTGACTTCTCGCTTTCTTTTGATGTTGCACTCTGCAGGCTTTTTAGAGCCATGAGTGTGTGACTTGATCTTGCTTAGGTTGATTTTCTCTCCTAAAGAGAAAATTGTATGTGATTAAAGAGAAATGTCAACATTTGCTGCTAGCTGGTAACCCTGCCCCACATCTTGGGCACTATAACCCTGATAAAAAAGAAAACAGAAATTATGATCTAAAAAGATTGCTCTACAATAGAAATTAGAAGAGAAATTATATCTTAAAAAGACACTACACAACATCTCACACTATTAGCTCCTGTGGTTCCTCAACACCAGTTATTTCTGACATCATTTTTGATGTATTACTCAGGAAAGAGAGTATATTTTTATAGCCTGTAGCAGGGGGTGGGAAGTTTTGATTACAAACTGTACTCAGACACAATCTTAAAGTACTTGTACTTTACTTGAGTATTTCAGTTTTGTTACCCTACACTTCCAACTTACTACATTTTAGATGCAAATATTATGCTGGAATTCCACTGGATGCGTGTCTGTTGCGGAACGGCTGCGCTGGTTATCCGCTGCATGCTCCGCCGTCCGTCAAAACCCACCGGTTGCGTTTGCTGTGCGGAGTGTTGCAGCTCCGCCGGACATCGAGAGTCACGAGGACCGGACGGAGCCGGAACGCAGCACAGCGGCAGCCGGTGGAAGCACACACATTAACTAGAATTAAAAGGTATCGACTCTGCTGCCGTTCCGGAGCGCAGATGCAACCAACACGCATCTGGTGGAATTTGGGGGTACTGGACCTTCCACGTCGAAATACGATGAGAAAGGTACCCTGGGTGTGTTGGTTCTTGATATTCTGGGATGCTGTGTCAAGTTCTGCCTGTTAAATGCATTGTCTTCTTTCAAAACACACTTCCGTTTTCACAGGAAATTTAACGTTTACATACATCGTCTCTTTCAAAATAAATGCACTATGTCAGTACAACAACGTGCATTGATATTTTTCTTTCCTCCAACAACAAACACACATGGTTGGGTTTGGGCAACAAAAGCAAGGGTTGGGTTTTAAGAAAAAAGAAGAAGGTTTGGCTTTATAATCTTATAGGACGCAAACACCACTCACCCAGATGAAAGTCAGTGTTTGTTTGACCCATCCAACACTCCTCTCTTCCACCCTACCTGGACTTTCGTCCCCTTAACTTTCGTTCTTGTCCCACCATGTTTCCTCTGACACCCCTGAGTGCTGTTAAACTAAAACGGCAACCAGCCGCGTATCATGCCGACATTAAAGGACGGCCTTTTTCGTCAGAGTCCAGATTTCGATGACTTCGGAGTGAGACCAGGTTGCTGCGCCACGTTTCTACAGTAGCCCAGAACGGTTAGCAAACAGTAAGTATTTAGATACTTTACTCCAGTAGAAATACTGCAAACTAAAATACCCCATTATTCTTTTAAAGTGTTTTCTTCAGTATCGTATTTTAGTTTTTATCTTGCCAAAATCTACTATCAGCAAAATACCAACAAACTTGGAAACTTGGAATTGGTTTAGACACTTGGGGGCAGTGCAACAAACTGTTAACATAAGACTGACATATTATCACTCAATAAAACTGATATAGTAAATGTGTTAGCAAGCAGTTGTCTATTTACACATCCAGCAGATACAGAGGGGTCTCAGCTTTTATTTTGAGCCATGTTAACAAAACATTTTCATGTTAAAATGCTGTTTTAAAACAAAAACGATGGCTCTGCATAGGGCCTCTCTCGTTTTCACGTCGGCCACCATCGTTAGCAGCCCCTCTATGACAAACAATGTTGGAAAAACACTGACTGTAAACACAAAAATGTCTATTTTTTTCTGGTTTAAGCCACTGGGTCCATTCAGTTTGGAGAGGAGGAGACCTTTGCGGCTAATTCGGCTCCTAGTAAAAACCTCTAGAACATCTCGATCATAAGTTGTCAGAGAAAAAAGATGAGCACACATTAGCATGCACTGGGCCTGCCTGCGGTGTGCCAAACAGCAACAAAGAAACACTGCTTTGTAAAGTGAAACTGCTTTAATCAATGTTTTTACTGGTTTTAATCACCTGGCCTGTTTGTTTTGGGGAGGAAGTGACCTCTACAGATAATTTGGCTCCTGGTAAAAACCTCCAGAACCATGAACACTGAAGGAGGAAGAACCTTCAGCAGGTTGCAATCTACAACCCCCTCTACTAGATGCCTTTAAACCGACCTAAATCTTACACAGTGTTTCTTTAAAGAATAATGTTGTGCTTACATGTTAGTTCATCAATGCTGCGTCCGTTCGGCATGTGGCTACTTTTACTTCTGCTTTTTTTGCTGATAATAATTCTATACTTTTGGACATTTATTTATAAAAGAGTATTTTTACAGTGTGGTATTACTGTTATTTAAGTAAATGATGGGAATGCTTCTTCTCCCACTGGTTCGAACATGGTAATAGGTGTTAGGCAAATGAGCAAATGTTTTTCATTTTTCATGGCTGTTGTGTATTTATGGTAAATATCTTAATCCTAACAGCACAAAATCGTCAGTTTTTTTTAAAGGTAAACAACAGATAAGTAAAAAGAAAACATTACATTTTCATATATTGCCTGTTTGTTTAAATGGATGTGTTTTAAATCAATTGTTTTTGTCTATATGCAGTCATTCCCCGTAAACTTTCCTCCTCTGCGTCTTATTTATTAACAAATTCAGAAATGTTGTGACAGAATGATTGTGGAGTAAATCCAGGGGGGATACAGGTGTGACAGCGACACCATTGTTTTGACAGCATTTTAAGGTGAAGTCCCACCTGAATTATTCAGACGTGGCCACTGAGGTCATTGCACACAGACCCCCTATGAGCCCTTTGTAAGCCCTGACTGGAGAGAGGGGAAAAGAAAGAGGGAAACAAAGAGTTCAAGAGAGAATACGTGAGCAAAAAAATCAAGTAAGAAGGTGACAGAGATGGTGAGGAACAATTGGAAAAATCAGAAAAAAGGAAAGAAGAAAGAGATAGAATGATACAGAGACAGAGACAGCAAGAGAGCAAGGACTTACAGTGGACTTACTGTAAGTCCTCACCCTGTCACTCTGCTATCTAAGCCTAATGCTGACACCTAAGTGGCCCTCATTAGTCCGTTAGGAGCCACCCTGGTCAGCATGTGTGAGTGAGGTGGAAGCAGATACAGGAGAGGAGGGGGTGTGGGGAGGTTAAAGTGGGGATTGGCTGGATTTGGTGCAGTGCAGACGTAATCCGGTCTCCTCGCTGCTTGAGATTCGACCTCTGTTTACGAATCTATGCGGAGATTTGTTTCCAAACCTGGAGATGCTGCATCTTTGAATGTGTTTCAAGAACCGTGCCGCCAATTTGCCACAGGACGGAGACACGGTGTGTTGCGGAAGACAGAGTTTACATCTGTGTCTCTGTTGAATCCTTCCAACTCCCTCTGGGGAGATTTTGGTTTCTTCACTGCTCAGCTTGAGGTCCTGGCTGTGTGTTTAAAGCAGCAGCAGCAAACACACAGCATCACTGTCTTAGCAGCCTTCACACAGGCTACACACACACACACACACACACACACACACACACACACACACACACACACAAAAGCCTGAGCTTACACCTGTAAATGTGCCTCACTGAAACTGCCTGTTGTAATCCTGTGAGCCTCCACAATCCGCCAGTACAAAGGGAATTGATGATAGGGTATTATGGCATGATAGTAAATATGGCCCACCCTTAGAAGTCCCTGAGATGATACATTAACACTGTTCCCCTAACTGCAACTGTACCAACACTGAGCTGCTTTTAGTTTGTAATTAGATGATGGATTTTGAGATCAATCGCCAGATGAAACAAAGTTGCATTTAGGGTTCTTTGTCTAGATTTGAGGAGCTTAAAGAATAATTAGTGTTTAGCCAAAATAGTTTTGATTCATTTTTATCACGCAGTGTCATTTAAAATAGTGATGTTCTGCAAAATCTGCATTCTTGAAAAAGTACAGTAATGATGCCGGTATTACTCTGTAATACCTGCTCATCATGTCCCAGGGGTTTTTAAAATATAGGTTGCAACAGCATGATTATCACCATCACTGATGTCAAACAGTGCTTCCTCATTTTCCTCAACAAACCATGTCTTAATATGACATCCAGCTAGTTTTATACTAGTTACAATGGTACTTGTGATGAGTTTACACCATCAAAGTTTACATCAGCCAGTAAGAATGTGTGGTTTATCAGCTAAATCAGTGATTTACTGTTCAGCCACATCCCTGGTTACAGTACAGTACATCCCTGCAGTGGGAAGCTCAGAGCTTTTGGAAACATGGTTAATTTTGTTCGAAATGAAGTCAGACTGAGAATCCCCAAAGGCAATACACACTGGAAATGTGTATCAAAATTCCTGCACCCATTGTTTTCAATATGAGTCCACACACCAGAGTTAAAGGCGCTGTATGTAAGAATGTGGCCAAAACGGTTACTGCACTCAAATTCAAAATACTGCCGCGAGTCGGGTACAGCGGTGGAGGAGCTGGCTGCTAATGCTACGTACTGGGACACTGCTAATGCTGCTTGCCGTGCTGCTGTAGCTCAGTCGTAACTGTAACTGATGCTGAGACTCTACTGACTGCGTGACTGGTAGACGGCGGTGGGTGGCGCAACAGGCCAAAACACAAATTCAAAACATAAACATGATTTGCAGACCGTAAAATATTTTTTTAAATGCGAATATTCTGGC
>NC_065508.1:5891169-5905133 GCF_006386435.1 Epinephelus moara | reverse complement strand
ATTAAACAGTAGAAGAAGAAGAAAAAGAAGAAGAAGAAGAAGAAGAAGAAGATGTAGCCTCGTGACAGGATGTCAACACAGGAACTTGGTGCACATGCATGAGCGTTTCCACTCCATATTTATTCATAAATGGACGAATATGCTCTGAACCAGCTTTCATACCAATTTGCCGCTTGCTCCACCTGTGTGTTTGTCTGTCTGTCAGCTCCATCTGTCATGAGACAAACATGAAAGAAGACGTGCAGTTTATTGTGTTTCACCGGCGACGAGCTGTCATTACGCGCGACAATTACGCACGTCTGCGTGCTCTTTATAACTCACTGTGTGAACCTATGTTGCATCATAAAGATTTGCCCCCTCGTAATTTTTAACCGCCCCCTCAGTAACTTCATCGTGGCGCCGGGCTTGCCTTAACCTCAATCACTGCGTGATTATATAAAGGTAGAAAAATAAATAAATACAGAGGAGGAGAATAGAATATGAAACAGCCTTTATTTCATTAAAAACTAAATGAAAACAACGAAATAGGAGCGCTATTCCTGACCAGTGCCTCAAAAGACATGCAGGCCATCATGATTTAGATTCAAGGCAGCAAGATGAGTTTTGGTTGTGGTTGTAGACTGGATGTACTTTGTTGTTTGCTATAGTTTCATCTGTGCGTTTAGCCTATGTGTAAATAGGCTTGGCCTGTTGTGTGTGAATGTTAGAGTGGGATCAGAGGGGTTAATCTGAGCAAGCATGTGTTCGTGTTCATGCGTGTACTGTAGATGTGACTGTGTGGCGTCGGAATAAAAAAAGTGCTCCGCAACGTTACTTAGTACATCAGTAATATTGTCTGTTTCAATGCATATGCCCCCCCACCCCCTCCGCGTGACTTGAAATTATGGCCCCCCTTTGTTCAGATGCATTCCGCGGTCCATGGTCTATATAAGAGATGCTTTTGAACGGTGGAGACGGTTGAAAGCGGAGAAGAATTTGAAATCGGATGTCGAAGTGGCTACTCTTCTCCTCGACAGGTAAGCTTTAGCCAAAGTTGGCTAACTAGCATCATAGCTAGACGGGGATGAACATTTCGAATACTTTCAACTGTTATTCATTTTCGATCATACATTGTGGCCCATGTGCAGGTGGGTCATCGACCCGACTGATTTTTTTGAGAAACAAACGTTAGCAGCACGACAAGCAGCATTAGCAGTCTGAATCGACCTGCCCGTTCAACTCGCCTCTTTTGTGGAGCAGTTGACATTTAACCTGCATTTGTCTCAGGCTGCTAAAAAGAGAAATATCGAAGAAATTACTCTATTAGATACATGTATATTTTTCTAAATTAACGTCCGTATCTATACCAATGAAGTCAACCACAAAACATACTGCTGAATAAGGCTCTGTTCCAAAGCAGGATTGTTTTATAAAATGTTGGCACATCCGACTACTTGAATGCCTCAGTCTGTATGACATGTTCCAGAGTGTGCTACGGAGGTCAAATGGTACAATGTTGCATTTTAAAATGGCCTGTATTCAGAGATAATATAATCTTTTTGATTTAGGAAACAACACAACCTTTTTTCTGCCGACTAAATGAGCAATTTTTATTTATTTTTTGCTCCACTAGTGGTAATAATCTGAGAATAATAAAGTCATCGCTCCAGTTTCTGTCCAACCAACAGCAATGCTTTCTATTTTCTAGTGCATAATGAGAATTAGGGCTTCATAACTCCGCTGGCGTGGTCACACACTTTCAGGCTTACAGAAAGTAAGTCGACTCAAGAGTGGATTTATTAAAGATCAACATTGCTTTAGTGTTACTCATTCAGATTCTCCCAGCTGGGCCTGACAAGTCAGTCACTAAGTGGCTTTGCTTTACTAACACTGACTGACAAGGCTCATGCAAATTACGCCAAATTTCATTAAAATAACGGCAACATTAAACAAATGTTGACTCTTGTGTGTATCAGCTGAGCTCATCTGGAGTCCAACAACAGCAGCACAACTCATGTCAGTAATAACTTCCCAAACTATTTAGTACGAGTTCAGTGACTTCGAATGGCAGGCAAATCCAAGTTACACAAGCACAATGGAGGCATCGCTCAGTGACATCACAGCCTCGGGTCAAATGTTTCGACTGTTTGTCACAAAGTCACGCTGACAAGGAAAGGTCACACACACAACATGACAACGCACCACAAACTACATGTACATAGGCATGTGCATACAAAGAAATGGACCCAGAATACACACATGAACGCACATGCTTACACACACTCTCTGTCTCTCTTTCTCTTCCTCGTCGCGGCACAATTGGAGTGTCAAAGTGTCAGAGGAGCATTTGAAAAGCTGCAGTAATAACAGTTAAGGCAGGGCAACAGCGAGACGCAACACTGACACTCTTAACCTGCCTCCATCAACACACACGAACTGCCTCACTGGCAGAGCAACAATTCTCTCACGGCGCTAGTCAAAACAAAGTGCACTGTTCACACACTTTGCACTGGCCAAAAAGCTCTCCTCCTCAACACACAATGCTTATTTGTTGTATCTACACAGAGAGCACAAAAACAACATGCTGTTCTCATGAAAATCAAAAGACCCCTGAATCCAGGTGAAAGCCCTTATTTCCTATTGATTTCACCTGTTAAATCCACTTCCAGCGTGAAGGGAAGGAGACAAAAAAATAAGGTTTACAAAAGGATTTTCAAGCCCTAAGAAGATTTGGATGGGGCCTGTGAAGAGGCTGCAACTCAATATTGGAAAAGATGGTCTTGATAGTTTGTAAATTTGCTGTAAAGTATAGCAGTGTTTTTCCAAATCTGGGCTGCGGCCCAGAGGTGAGTCAGGGGGAGATTAAAATGGGCTTTCTGAATCAATCTTGGGGATATTGATATTACAAAATATTGGCTGTATGATGTCGCCAAAGCTTTTTAGATTCTCCTCAAGTGTACACAGCGCTGGATGAAGTATCATTGCGTAAAATCAGGGTAAATTATCAAAATAAGCCTTCTGGCTGCAAGTAGGAAAACATAGATTCTTGGAGAACAAATTCAATGTGTGTTGAATTGAGGTTGAATCTCTTCATTCGCTCTTGCTGAGCAGAAAAGATTTACGACCTCTAATCATTGTAGTGACTCCTGCTTGTGGTTCGCCTCAATCAGCCACCATGTTGTTTGCTCGCCCTTGACAAGTCAAAACTAAACTAACTCTGCCCCATTTTTAAAAAAAACCCCAAAACGTTAGAAGAAATCTGCCCTACAGATACCCTGCGTAATTTCCACTCTGAAAGATTCATAGGGTTATTTTACACCCTCACTGTCTTTACAGTAAGAAAGTGGGAGTAAATGTAGCACACTGGTGAATGTTTAATGAATCTGTATCCCTTTGCTGAGCTGCACGTGGTAAACTACACGCTGCAAGGATGTAATGAGGGATGATGATAGCCTGGACAAGTCAGAAGAAGGTAATGAGTTCTGGCTGGGTCGAGAAAGCTTTGCCTAAAGGTTAGGACAGGCGTGCTTGTGTAAAACACAGAAGAATTAAACTGATGCTGAAAAGTCTTTAAAGTCAAAACTGCTGAAATATGCCAGTGATTTGAATAGTATCAAAAGACTTTTTTTTAACTCGGTCTCGTATTAATTTAAGGAAAGGACATTCTAGGTCTTGGAATGAGAGGATAATCTTACTACAAGATCCACTTAGTAGCAGTTCTTTTGATCATAATGCATGGTCTTTATCAGCAGATGGAGTTTGTCCAGTTGTTATGGAATTGTAGATTTTCGATTTTCCGGTGTTTGGAGCCCTTAAAGGACTTCTCATCCATGTTGGCTTGAAATCCATGTAAAGTTAAGTGTGAGATCTCTTTCTGAAACACATTATACATGTCAGGAAATACTTGTTGAAAAGACTACACAGTATTGCAGTGTGGAGCTAGCATTTTTGTGTCCAGGACTTTTTGGTTGGGCCGGAAATCATGGCTTTGTGACACTCACTGACACCATCCTTATCACAACCCCTTCCCTACTACATAAAAACCAATAGAGCACATAACATCAGTGTGGTTTCATGCACCCCATGTGTGTTAGCGGTAATGTTGCTACGTTCCACAAGCTCTCTTAGCTCTTTCAGTCAAATACATACACGAATAAACATTTTTATTAATTCTTACAATCATGAAACGCAAGCAAAATAGTCATCAGGAACATACCTTTCAGTCTGTCAGCCTGAGTCAGCTACCCAGCCTGCCGAAAGTTCCTACTTACTGCTGTGAGTGTGTGCTTTGTGCTAATGTTAGCTGCTGAACCAGAGTCTGTAGCCGTGCGGCAGCTCAAGGGATGTGTATGTTACTGTACTACAGGGTTAGCTGCTGAGCATCTGAGCATCTGTCACTGCACAATGGCTCGTTCTTTGTCTCAAGTGTTTCAAAGCAGAGAATACTGCTTATTTATTCATGATTTTGAAACTTAATTTTATATGCGAGGTGATTTTTTTGTCAGACATTCAAATTTGGCTGGGTGACAAATTCACAACACATATTTGTCTTTGTTTTACCCATCGGCTCGAATTTGGTTCTTGGTGTTTGAAACAGCAAACCATTTTTTTCAGTTTAATAATTTAATAAGTCAAAATTTTAAGTTGTCTGTAAACTAGTAAAATGTATATTTATAAGTTAATGATAAAAGATAATAAAGTATGATAGTGTAGGGAAGGGGGCATATTAGTAAATTAACTTTATGACACTATCATGGCCAGTGTTAGCACTCCTTTTACACTATAGGTCAATCTCCTGTGATGAAGTTTTAACCATCATTACCTCTCAGAAAGTGCTTCCTGTAGAGCGGCAGGAATGATTTCGATCTCCATCTTGTCAAGGTTAAGTGGAGGAGGTGAAGGACGGTGTAATTATCACTGCGCACGTTTTCCCTCCAGTCTTCTTCGCTGTCTCTCTCGCTGTCTGCGTTTCCTTTCTCAGCTTGACAGAAAACCCTGCAGGGTGACCTGTCAATCTCGGCTGTCACAGTAACACGCACACAGCCACACACATGGAAGAGAGTCATTATGTACAAATGTGCACGTGAGTAAAATGCTGCATTGACATAAGAAGAGGTGGGAATAATGGTCACACACGCAGATAAACACACTGATTTGTGTCTTTACTTGTTTTTCTATAAAATATGCACACAGTCAAATGGAAATGTGCAGGAACAAGCATGTGCAACACAAAGCGCAGCGCTTGACTTTGAACTTTATTTCCTTGTGAAGCAACGGAAATAAAAACACACCCCGATGACTCATCATGACATGGCCATTAAAGGAAACTTTGAATGATCTTTTGTCAGTTTGCAGCAGCCTGAGGAGATCGTAGCTGGAAATAAAAGTTTCTTAGAAGGAGTGGGAAGCCTGTCAGGCTCAGATGGAGTTCAACGGTCTCTGGAGCTGTGCCATACTCCACCTATGTACAATGTAAATTAGACAAATGAGCAAAAATAGCTGGAGTAATAAAGGAGCAGAGTGGTGTAATGTTGGGGTGGGACATAACGCACCAATAAGATATGAGCTGGACAGAGAAAGGTGGTTTAATTTAATGGGAGGAAGAGAAAGCGAGGACTGTTCAAGCTGCAGCATGAGGTCACTTTTGAAGAAGGAAGTGATCCAAGTGCAATGTTTTTTCACTGAGTAGTTTTTAAATGCATTGTAGTGGATTTTTTTTAAACATTCCTGGATTGACAGCTAAAAAATGCCGACATTATGTAATTATTGATCAAAGTTTTATGGATTCCAGTTGGATGGATTTATGGAAGCCACAGTGTGTAGGAATTTCTCCCATCTAACGTTGAAATCATACATTGCATTTAAACAGCTAGTGCACTCTAGCGCCTCACTGTTTCAAATGTGTATTGCAACAACTGTAGCCGCTGTGTACCAAAAAGCTATGATAACATTGATGAAACCATGTCATCCGATACTTCATGGAGTATTCATTCAGGCTCCTACACAGACATACGCGACGCGAGTTGACAAACCCCCTCCTCACCAAGCTGGCTGTGTTTACAACGTAGGACCTCACACACCTCATCCCTCTCCTCGCAGCACTGTGCCGCTGACAGTGGTGCTGGCCTGTGATTGCATTACCTTTCTCCTTCAGCAGCTCTTTCCACCTGGGAAAAGGCTACCTCAATGCTGACCCTCGTTTTTTAAATTTGCTGGTCACATTGCCTTTTTGATTCCCGACCCTCGTTTTTTAAATTTGCTGGTCACATTGCCTTTTTGATTCCCTTTTGCGCTTTCTTGGCGACGAGGATTCCGTCTCTCATGATGCTGCATATGCATGATCCTGCATTACGCTCAAAGAGTGGGACTTTGTTATGCTGCAGTAGTGCAGGCTTTCAAATTTGCCAGGGTAGTAGCGATCCGCCTCTTGCTCCTCTCCTTCGGCTTCTCAGTCACGCAGCGTTGGCCTGGCTCTCAACGAAAACGCCAAAGGTGGGGCTGTATGTCCCTTGCTGGGGGATGTATTTTCAAGATGGCGAAACGTTATGGAACCCCCCAGACGACTTACCCGCCCAATGTACAAACAAGACCGAAATTCTCCTTTTACGAGAATAAGTCAGATAGTGGTGGAGGTAATAATACACCAATGATGACATATTTATGAATGCAGACATCAATTTTTGCCAATAAACAACTGAAAATGCTACACAATGTCCCTTTAAGCAAGTTTAATGCATTTGCAAGACTATTTTCATATGAACTTAAAGCAATGTAGCATTATCTCTCAAGCAATGAAGCATATTTGGAAGATCAAGCTTTGAAAATCATCTCTGTGACTTTTAATAAACACATGCATACATACTCCTTGTATAGTCTGCCCTGCAGGTTCTCTACAGGTTTAACCTGCTTCTGTTTTCTGCCTGTGACATGGACAGTAGCCTGTCAGCTATTCACAGAGACGCCATCTGCACTTCATCAGACAGACAGATTCTTGTAATAACCCCTCTCAAATATCATCCTCCATTTTCTTTTTCTTTCTTGCTTTTTTTTTTTTCTAACATAACACCATGCAGCTCTTACACAGCTGTACTACAAGCAGATGTAGTGGCTGAGTGGAATGTGCAGCTTAAAATCAGCATTTGTGTTGAACCCACACAAGGAGCGTACCACGTCAGAGAAAATGGTACAATTTAGTTGGCTGCTTTTATAGTAATAGTCTGTTTATTGTTTTTGTTTGTTTGTTTGTTTTTTGTATTCAAATTACTTAATTCTGCGTTGTTATTAGTAGATAGAAAAAGTCGCTCCTACAAAATCTATGCATTGCATTTTATTTATATACACAGACAAAGAAACATTGCAAAATATATGAATATAAATTAACGCTACACAACTGCATTATGATTCCAGTCACTACTGCAGGTATCAGTTATATATAAACATAGAAAGTCATATCAAAATTGAAAACAGCAATGATGCAAAAGCAGCTACCTTTTACCTTTTGACCAATGATGTTCATAAAGGCAATTTTCATCATCACATATTTCCCTGAAAAGAAAGTCTTCAATTGAGCTGCTGAGAATTGTTAGCAAGCTGGTGAGTTTCCTTGCTAGCTCGCTGTCTAACAAACGAACAAACCAGCTGACATCAAATGATCTTTGTAAACCTTAAAAGTTTTGTTCCAATCACTTCCTTGCAGTAAAGAATACTAATAGAGACAGCTATGCTAGCTGCTCAGTAAGGCCGAGTGCATGCTAGCATGCTACCATTTGCCAGTTAGCAGTAAATGCAAACTGCAGCTGAAGCTGATAGGAATGTCATTGGTTTTGTTTGTATTTGTTCATAAACAAAGGTAACAGACAAAGTGAAATTTTGGTCCCATGATGGCACTAGACAAAGTTAGCAGCTCATCAAAGACCAACAGTGCAATCCAAATGTGCAAGATTAATAGTCCTAAGCTGCTGATAGATGCATGATGTATCAAAGAGCTATCATAGTTATGAATACAGACCATGAGCTGTCAAACAAACCCTCCCACGTCGTTACATAAAATAGTTCAGGCCAGTTCTGTGAGTTACTTTACTGGACATGCATGGTTGACATCTGCCTCTCAGACTCTCTATGAGTCATACGTCTGTCAATACATGCTGTCAGAGCCACACAACTGTAGCACTTTAACAAGTAGTGCCAAGTATGTTGTCCAGGTCAGCTCATGGGTTCCCATGTTGTTCATACTGCATGTTTTCAGGTGTTTGTTGTGACTTGCTGCTTTTCGGGACTTTGAAGTCTCAGTTTTACCTTCAGTTTCCAGTAAAATTTGGGTTTATTTTTCGTAAATGCTCCTCCTTGTCACAAATAGGCTACACTGACATGATCCAGTGTTGATCACCAGCATGATCAACAATGGTGTTGCCAAGGGGTGGCCAGGCAGGGCCACAGCCACTCTGATACAATTGCTGCACGTCAAACTATGACACTCAAGGAACCCTTCCGGCATCAGTTTTGGACATTCAAAGACAGCATGTCAATTTACATGTGTTATATGCATTGTGTCTTTTTAAAATAAACTTTCACAGGAAATGTTCAGTTTCCGCTCATTAAATGCACATGTTCTTTTTTCAAAATAAACGAGAACATGGGTTTGTTTTTTAGGTTTACTTTCTGAGGTTTAGGCAACAAAAGCATGTGGTTAGGTTTAGATAAAAAAGGGGATTTGTTACTAATGTAATGTAACGTCACGATAGATACGTCTTATTTGTCACGTGACACAGTCACTTGGAGAGTATTCGACACAAACTAGTGCACTACGTTGTTACTTAAATAACTCCATTGACATTTGGTTTCCCAGAGGACACAAATAGCGGGCTTCTGGGGTCCAGAGTTTTCTTGACCCATCCACCTCCCCTCCCACCTCCCTTATGTGGACTTCGTTGCTCTTTATACTACGGCAGTTGCTCAAAGGAAAAAACAAAACAATGCCTGTGCCCTGTGCGTCTCATTAAGCCATTAAAGGCTCTGTGCTCTGGGCCACAGACCACGCATCTGTATTTAACGAGTTGGGAGTGAGACAGGGTTGGTAAAATAAGAAACCAAAGTGTATCAGTATGAGATTCCTTAACTCTCATATTGACATAGTTTTCAATGAGCCTATACAACAGCATAACCCTAAAATTGAATTATGGCTTTTGGTTTTGGTGTGACAACCTGAGATGTTCAGTGGCCTCATCTGGCCACTACTATGAAGGATCTCTGGGGGCACCAATGATGATCAAACTGCACCAGACACTGACTTACAGATCCTTCTCCTCCACTGTTAGTTGACTAACAGTGTTCGGATCATAACGCAACCCAAAACTGAACAACTACCATTTCAGCTACAGCAGCCTTGTGAATGCTGAGTGACATCCTAAATCACTACATCATGGCCTTAACAGAGATCAATGTTAGTCTGACGTATAGATTCAGATCAATTTGACCTCCTTTACCACTGGGTATACTTTTGTGATGCATTTATCTATCGATCTAGTAGGGCTGCCCCTGACTAAGAATTTTCCTAGTTGACCAATAGGGCCATCAGTCGACTTGTCGACCACGTTTGCGATATTAATCTAATTATTAAATTCTATATTTTGGGCAGGGCGACACAGTGGCTTGAGTTTAAGGTCTGAGAAAAAAAAATATAGTGTAGTAACACTGCTAACAATGTGCTACATTACAGAGAAATACAAAACCGTGCTAATGAACCTTCATTAATATAGGCCTATGTTTTATCTACAAGTGCACGTCACACAATGAGCGAGTTTACATATCACCAAGGGTTCGTCCTTCACCTTCTCAAAATTATCACACACTTTGGATTTCCTGCCTGACATGTCATTACCTAGGCTGTGTAATAACCGCAGGTACCAGCCCTGTAATGTGACTCCTGTCAGACTGCTGTGTGGCCACTTCCTGTGTCTGTCCTTTCAAATTAATATCTATCTATCTATCTATCTATCTATCTATCTATCTATCTATCTATCTATCTATCTATCTCACAAACGAGGTCAGGTAAATGTCACCTTGTGATTGAACAGATATTGCTTCTGTCCAACTACACTTGTCAAAATACAGTTCTGTAATCTACACACGGAGGTTGTCAGTCAGTAGTAGGCTATTTCAAGTAAAGCAGCCTGAGGCCAAATAGATATTAAACACATTAACCTGTGACAGCTTACACCAAGTAGAACCGACACCTGTGGATTTTCAGATATCAAAACATTTAAAGTCTTTGTGAAGGTGAATCTCGGGCAGGGCAGCCTCGGGACATGAAAGTTTGTTTTGGTTTTTGATCGGTGGAATCTATCTGCATTTTTTTCCTCGTTTGTCTCACCAGCTGTTGTTTATTCTGTGTTGACCTGAATCATCAGGACAAGAGCCAAGCATATGACACACATATCACACTAAATGAAAATATACACATCGCCTCACTATCTAACATCTTGAAATGCATCGTCCATCTGGAGCTTCCTGTTTGGCACATCAAGCTTAAAGGATAACTTTGGTATTTTTCAACCTGGGCCCTATTTCCCCATGTGTATGTGTGCGTATGATTCATAGGTACAACTCGTTTTAAATGAAAGCTGTACGGGGTGTTGCGCGACATCCTGTTCTTGCAATTCCGATAAGCACAAACACGAACCTTTGTTTTCAATCGATGCAGTAAAACTCTCAACTGTACTCCGGGACAACCAGCGCCACTCTGAGCGGCACTCAGCATGGCTCCTCTGTTTTCTTCCGACAACAAGCAAAGCTCTTGCGAGATGACGTCACAATTTTAAAACGAGTTGTACCTGTGAATCATACGCACACATACACATGGGGAAATAGGGCCCAGGTTGAAAAATAAGTAAGTTATCCTTTAACAGGTGACACTCATCACGCTCAAATGAATGATGTGTGACAAGTTTGTCCAGATAAGAGAGTCTGGTAAATCCTAACATTTGCATAGCAGTCATCACTAAATAAGTAAGAGAGATTTGGGATAAAAAATAGAAAAATATTCTTGCACCATGTCATTTCTGTCCACATCTCTAATGAGGACAGGTCCAGTCCAAACAGACTACAGGCTAGTAGTCTCGCCACCAGACAATCAGCAATCTCCGCCTTCTGATAGTCTGGGGACACTCCTTTCTAAAGTGTGTTTAACACACCGGCGAAAACGGCCGGCAACAAAGCAATGCCTCTTGCATTTTTGAAAAGGACATNACTATCGGACTATGTTTACGAGTTCAACGAGCCACCGAAGGACCGCCCTGCGGATTTACTATTGGTTCTGCAACATAGGGAGTTTTTTTAAACTCTGAAATTGTATCCGCCCATCTAAACACAAAATCAGGGAGAAAGACATCAGTCTTTAGTTAAGCAAAGCATCTAAACTGACTTGTGAGTCTAACAGGCAAGCAGAAAACAAAGTACCGTGGTTGCAGTTTGTAGGGACTGAATTAAGCTTTCCCTGAAGTGACTTGTGAAATTGTGAGAACTACTAAAGTTCAAAGCTTTATCCACAAGGACAACTGCATTGCTTTTATCCTGACGAGTTAAAGGGATACTTTGCCAATTTTAAACCAGCTCTATATCATAATAAACAATGAGGGCAGTATCTGTAAAAAAAACTACCGTGAACTTCTCTCCATCTTACCAGCACCCAGATCTCTGCTCATCTCCTAGATCAAATCTGCCAGATGACTCTTTAGTGGACTTCTGGTGGCTCTGGGCTGTTGCTTAAACTACAGATTTTACTTATGCATTTTCAAATTCTCACCACCATGGACACAAAGACTATAGGAGTGGATCAAATATAAACCAACATTTTGTTACTACATTGTTTAATTCTCACCTAAAATGCCTTTAGTCACATATTTTGGTGCACTGTTAAGCAGACTTTGTGAACAGGAAGTGGGCATCGTACTGTTTCCTGTATTGGGAAAATGGAGGCTAAAAAACCTGAGATTGTAACCGGCCAAGGGGAGCATTCATTGGTCTGATGCAGCATGCATTCTGGTAGTTGTAGCTTTTCTACTTCTTGACCAAAAATCAATGTGATAGCCCTTAGTCTCTGGTTTCTCTGGTCATGTAGCACCGATTTCAGAAGTATTTGCTTCTTTCTACTGCACAGACACCCCAGTTTTATGAAAAGACAATCTTTCAAGAAGTGAAATATTTCTTTAATGGCTAATTTTGTCTTTGTGCCAAAAATGTAATAGTAAAAATGGTGTCAATAGTGAAATACTTGTAATAGGCCTTTAAAGGAACCAAAGAGTGAATGTGAAAACTTTACTCCACAGTGTGATAATTTGTCGGGTCCAGGGAACTCTAACAACTCCAATAACAAATGGCAAGGTCTCCATTTAACAAGTGTTTTTTCCCTCTTGACATTCACTTCCAACTCTCTGGTGTCAAACTTGTCCTTTAATTTCCCTGAAAACATATATGTCTATATGCATCTTTCACCCTTAAAAAAGTTCGAGTCTGCTTTAATTGACCCGTCTACAAGACGGGCTGCCACGTCCGTCTCTCTTAACAACCACATCCCCCAATTCGCCCACCGGAGGATAATGGCCAGGAGGAAAGGTGCCTTTAGGTGCCTCCAAGCTCTCTCTTTCCTGCTACCTTGGTCTGATTAAAACAATTGAGGGGGAACACGCGGGGTACTTGACCCAAACGGTGTATCGTACCAAATTGCTTTTGTTAGGTGAACCCAGCGCTACGCCTGGTCTGCCTATCTGCCCGTGTCCAGAGGGGATTTGAGATGCATATACATGAGCGCTGCAGGCTGGGAGGGGAGTCAGGTGGAGTTCTGGAGGCCAATTTAGGCCTGGCAGGAGAGGTGAGGAGGACAAAGGAGAACGGAGAAGAGGGCAGGAGGCGAACCTAATAGAGCTTCCTGCTAACAAGCCCCATCTCTGGGCTTTAAGTATGATGTCACCACATCTTCTCCTCGTCCTCCTCTTCCAGGAACGCTCACTGCTTGCCTCTGCATAATTTCCCACACTCTTTTTTTTTTTTTTTTGCTGTTATGCTGCTTCCTCGCCTTTTCTCCTTTCACACCAATTTGGATGGGCAGCAGTGAGTTAAAGACTTTTTCTCTTTCTGCCTCATTTGTGGAGGTAGGACAGGTTCTGGTGTTTGTTTGCATGTTTGTGTGTGTTGTCTATCTGTCTTTGTCAGACAGGTGCTTTGTTAAGCTGCTGCCAATCATCGTCTGGGTTGAATTCTCCTCCCGAGGGCCTGAGTTTTTTTTCCCCTCCATGCACCGTTTGTTTGCAAGTGTGTAACCAAAAAGCAGCAGACAGGTTCAGGAGGAAAGATTACATCTCTAAGTTTTCTTTCCTTTTTGACATTTCTCATGCTCTATGCTCCAGACAGTTCCTCATTGCAGCGTGGTAGGTAACAGGTCAAAAAGTTTTACAAAGACAAGTCTTTTACAGGTGTTTTAGCCTATTTTGACTAAAGGAAGCAAAGTCACATTTCTTTGTCTGTGGGTGGAAACTTTTGGTTTGGTTTACTCTTAGGTTTTAAATACCACAGCAGCAGAGCAAAAAGAAAGCACTGCATAGGCTATTTGTTGGCCTTTCAGACATATTCAAAAGCTATGTTAAAATCAAGATGTTACATAACTGTTCTAATGTGCAGTGGCAACAAGCTGTCATGCTTCTTCCTGCTTGGATACTGCAAATAAACTGAGTTTGTTTTTTGAACAAAAGATCAACTGTTGTTTTTCCAATGAGGACCCACACACTAGACCAGTGACTTTATTAAAGCCGCTACAAGGAACTTTTAACTGGATATGCAAAAGTCTCTCGTTTCTGCTGATGTCTGTGCGTGACCTACAACAGCAAATGAGACCATCGGTGTGAAGATAGGCTATTTCTATATAGTGTATATCCATACCTTTAGGAAACTGTCTCCGGGTCCGCCCCAGGTCGCTTCCAGGACTAAACGATTTA
>NC_065508.1:5885145-5890763 GCF_006386435.1 Epinephelus moara | reverse complement strand
ATTCATCCCCAAAACAAACACATGCGCGAGCCAGGTAAGCGTCTTTATGACAATACACGCTAGAGCTCATGGGAAATGTAGGCTTCATTCCGGCAAAACACTACCGCTTTTGTCCACAGGGTCGCCAAAATCAACTCAAAATGAAAGTTCCTTGTAGGGGCTTTAATCATTATTTAATAATTTATTATTATTCTTTATGGGGATTCACTCTGCACCAAATAAAACTTTGGAGTATTCCTCTCTGCTCAGAGAAAAAAAAATATTAACAAGAGTCTACAGTCATGCTAGCGGCTCAGTGAGGCTGTACTTTAGCACAGTAAAGCTAAATGCTAACATCAACGTGCTAATTCACAAATGTGTCAAGTTTGGAAAAAAAACACTTTATTTTTTAGTACAGTAAATTTCCAGCGCAGAGCTTTTATTTTGGAGTGCCATTTTCTATTATAGAGTGAGTGACTAATGGTCAGCTACTTGACAGAGACAACAAACTAGCTCAACGATATGTCCAGACGCAAGTTTAACGCTGAACATATGAAACTGTGGGACCTTGAGCTAATGACTCAGGACAAATCTGGGCTATGTGACCTGACCAGCTGGGTTTACCAGGTTTACCATCTCAGTTTAGCATGTTAGCATGCTAATATTTTGTTATTGGCACCAAACACAATGTATGATAGGAATGTCGTTGGTTTTGCAGATATGCTGTCATAAACCAAAGTATAAGGCAGTTTGAAATTTTTACCAAGTACAAATATCTACATGCAGACTTAGTCCATTTAATAGCTTCTTTGCATTTGAGGTCAGACATTGGTGTGCTGCCCAGAATTAAGGGACAGGCAACTGGAGGTAAAGACTACCAACACTGCACAAATGCCTGTTTCAATAGATAAGATTGGGAAAAACAAATGTTCCAAAAATAGTAGGATGTAAAGAGAAGAAGTAAAAAGAAAACGCACTGAGAAACAGAGGCAGTCTTACGGGGCAGAGTCAACTGATGTCAAACGTTAACGTTGAAGCATTGTGTTTAACACGGCATGAGTTGGATGCAATTACAATTCTCAGCCACAACCCAGATTTTTTACAGTGTTTCACCAAATGTCTGGGAGTGGTTAGTAGAAGATAGGGGTCCATGTCATTGATTCGACAGCCCATTGGTTCGACATCCCATTAGTCCGACTGTCCGCGGTGCTGAACGGCGCGCGGCGGGCGTATAAAAGACAGTTATACTCAAGCACCTTTACTCATCAAAAACAAGAGGGAAGTCATGGACCAACCACACACAAAATAGTTACAGTCCACCAGACTCTTGTATGCTTTCATCATATCGCCATGTAACATCAATGGCATTAGTAGGTCTGGAGGATGATGTAATTTGCAACGATGATCATGTGATCCTACAGGTTCACCCAGACCTTTTATATAGGCCATTCATTTTCTTCTTTTTACAATTCATGCAGTATATGGATTTATCACTCCCTGCTCTCTGTCTGCATTTCGTGCCATAATAGTCACATGGTTGCAAACCAGCTGTAGTAGATATTTCTGTCTGGACCAAAGGGGTGGACCAACCAAACGGCCGATGTTGCCATCCTTAGAGCCAATATACAAAGGGCAAGGACGTGACACTTCATGTAGGCTGGGTAGAGGATTTTTTTGTTTTATTTTTCCAGCTATACAAACTCAGTCTTTGTTGGGTGTGGTTGTGTGCCAGCTTACTGTAAGTGTATTGAGTTGTGCCAAGTGATCATGCAGTAGGTTATGCAGGGTTTGGAGGCTATGTTAACAAGTACGGAATTCATTAACTGGATTGTTTTAACTACAGGATGCATTGGTTTGATTGATTTATTTTAATATGAAATGTACAAACACCTAGTGAGGTATTTATTTGAATACTTTTTTTAACAGATCACACTCATGTTTTTAACACAATACTATGTAGTTATTACATGTTGTAGGGCCACGGAGCCGCCTGTATCGAAGAAAAAAAACCCCCAGCTGCTGTAAAATAGAAATGAGCAGCCAATGTGCAGTGTGATTAGCAGCGTGATGCCCATGCATGTATTTGCGGCTTCTATGGTCAGCGTCACAGCTTCAGTTGATTATAATGACCGCCCTGCGCATGCTGTGTTAGACGTGTCGCGTAGCATCCATGCTCCATGTATTTCAGTCATCAGAGCCATGCTGCTTGCATGGCTAAAAATTCCCAGCATACACTTCAGCCTGCCAAGCCAGAGGGACAATGAAAATTGTGGCAAATTCAAATGCAAAACCCCCTTTGACCCCGTGAAACCTCTTGAACATGAACAGCTGCTTAAATTGAGTTGTTACCACTTGATCATTCAGGAGATGTCTTGTCAGACATGGAGGGTTAAACTGAGGGCTTGTCTCCTTGTCAATCAAAGCAGCATGAGACGAACATCTCTGTCAAAAATCAACTTCATCCCCCTCCCACCAACCCACCGTGCTGCGCCGCTCTCATTTTGACATCTGTGTTAAACAGGGCCGCCGACAAATCCTCCCTCCGCAGGCTTAGTGTGGCTACCTGGGGAAATCACAGCTGTCTGGGTGTGTGATTGTGTGTACGCATGTGTCATACATATCCATGATGCCACTGCTCTTCTGCCAACATGCAAGCATGGGTGTGTGCATGTGTGTGTTAGCAGCATCCAATATGCTTTGGTATACTGACTCCTGGGGGTAATTGACAGGCTCAGCCTCCCTTGTTTAGGCCGGTCTCAGGGGGGGCAGTTAGGCTGCCTGTGCTCAGAGCTGCGGACCTCCACTCATGGAGAATGCATAGAGGGATCTCTGGTGTATCTGCGGATTAGCTGTGTTGTTAAGGGCAAGGGGGCAAATAAGGCCACAGCAGGTGAAGTTATTTGTCATGTTTTAAGTGTGCGTGTGTGTTTGTAAGTAAGATTTGTAAAAAGTCATTACTTTTGGATGATATTACCTGAGTATTTTGAAATGAATTAAGCAATATCGGGCAGGATATTTCCTTTCTCATGTCTGCATTCTACTGATGTTTGTCCTGATTAATTACAGTCTGAGCGCCAAACAATTTACATCTTCTGAACTGGACTTTGGGCTGACTGGTCAGTTGAACCCCTGCTTCGATCATTCAGTACGTTTACATGCAGTTTGAGAAAATCGAATTATTGGCTTAGTCCGGACTTTTAAATGCATGAAAACAGCTCATCCATCTCAAACTGGACTATCTGTAGCTCGACTAACACACCAAGATAATTCGATTGAAAATCAAACTATTGCTGCGTGTATCAACTTAGTCCGACTGGAGTTGGACTCGGCGTTCTGCGCATGCACCACTTTTTCTTTCGCGGGCGTTCACCTGGAAGAAGAAGGAGATGGTGTAGCAGCATTGCAGTAATTCCCAGAAAAACAAACAAACACCATGGCGACTGAGATGCAGAAGAGGCGCTTCTGGACGGACGAGGAAACTACATCCATCTCCGCCATCTTCATTCGTCATTAGCTTCCTCTTCGTATCAACCGGAACTAGTTAAATATGCATTATATTAAAAAGGACACAGCGCCGCCCATCAAGGCGGAGTCAGACGTATTTGGCCAGAAATTCGATTTCTCTTCTGCATGTATACTCAGACAAGATGAGAAGTGTGACTTGACTGATTGGCCGAGCTATGAGCTTAGTTTGACAACTGTGTGCATGTAAATGTACTGATTGACCGTAATAATAATGGACGTAGCTACCATGATGTCACCCCTTGGTTGGTGGACTGCCGTTTTGAAGTCTTTAAGTTTGGTATTTTGGCCATCGTCATATTGTTTCTTTGGAGCCAGAAGTGACCATATTTGGGTAAGAGGCTGGCACTGTGGAGGAGCGAGGGTTGACTCTGACTGAGAAGCCAAGGACACATTTGACAGACAGCCTGTCACTCAAAGTGACCCGCACTTAATTATGTGTAAATGTAAGCCTTGATAAAATGTAAATGGGTGAGTTATATTAAAACAAACACTCCTTGTACGGTTGTCATGGATATTGAAATTAGCTGTAGAGACCAAAGCTGTTTTTTGTACCAGGCTGTAAACATGTTTATTTCTGCTGTAAAGACAGAGAGCCTCAAGTGGTCATTTAAAGAACTGCAATTTTTGGCACTTTGGCGTTGGCTTCATTTTTCGCCACTTGGGTTCAGTGTCATTGGTCATACACAGCTTAGTTCTGACTATTAATTAAAGGCAAAATGAGGTACGAGTAAATTAAGTTTGATAAGAGAGTCACAATATCTATGATATGATAAACAAGGTTTATTGTACAGTCTTATTAATATTGGTAGCTGTTATGACTTTGGAAGCATTAACAACAGCTGAGTAGTGACAGTTTAAGCAGGACTAGTGGTATAGTACTAGTCAGATATTCTGTTAAGGTGGAAGGAAGCCTCAACTGCGTCATATCCTAACTGGTTCAATGGTTTAATGTCATGTCAGAGTCTTGATAAGATTTGTTGGACCATCCGTGTATCAGCTGAAAACTTTTAGGAGATACGGTATAGCCTTTTTGAATATCTCAAGTAACATTTACTATAGCTGCTAGGTAACAAAAAAATACTAATAAGACTGTATTTTTGTATCAATATCATAGTGTGGTACCAAAGTTAGTATTATGAGACATAATCGCAGAAGTGAGAGTGTTGGCTGTCATAGAGTTCGTGGTTAGATCGCTGCACAGCTCCTCATTCACATGTCAAACTGTCCTCAGTTTACACAAAATACAAAGTGAATGTAATGTACAAGCAGTATAAACAGTATCATTGGCAGGAACAGGTAGTGACGTCTGCAGAAGCAGAAATATTAGCCTCATTAGCAGCAGAATTATTTAGTATCATAATAAACACAAAGAGCACCACAGTAAACAGAGAATATCCTTCTTCTCTACGCAGGTATTTCCTCAGTGATGCATCCCACCCACATGACAGACATGACCCAACCTGTGGCGGCACTGACTTGGTGGGTCTCTGCCTGCGGTGGCAGCATTAACAAACACTACCTCTCATCCAGAACATCAAACAGGGCAGGGCCTGCAGGAGGAACCAGGGGAGAGGTTAGTAAGCATTGCGGATGTTGTGTTAATAATGTTAGAATTAACATTTGATGAGCACTTGTATCCACAATGATTCTCGGCACAACATTTTTATTTTCACAACACAGTGTTGTACTCATTGAGGCATACAGGGCTAATTTATACAGCCTTGATTCAGCTAGTAGTACTTACAACAGTGCTAATACGGAGGTTAGAAAACATAACACAAAGACAAAGGACTTTATTTTTGAAGCACTACATTATTGATGCAAACTCCAATTTAGCAGCTGTATAACAGCAGTTTGATATTTGGTTTGTTTAAAAGCAGCACGAGACATCTGTGGCCAAACAGGTGCACAGGTTAAATAACAGCTCAAGGAATTAACACGTCAAGGGGAACAACGTTCACTGGGTACAACTGTCTGGGGTGTATTAATGGCGTCTTTCTGGCTGAATTCAGTGACTTTTTGGCTTCCATCACTAAATTTCAAAGAATTTTAATGCTTGGGGATTTTAATGTGCCTGTAAATGACACCACAAACTCCTTTGCTAATAATTTTAT
>NC_065508.1:5884916-5885088 GCF_006386435.1 Epinephelus moara | reverse complement strand
TAATGCTTGGGGATTTTAATGTGCCTGTAAATGACACCACAAACTCCTTTGCTAATAATTTTATAAATCTCACCGAATCTTTTCATTTTGTGCAACATGTCAATGGCCTGACACACATTAAGGGAAACACGCTGGACCTTGTTTTTACACTTGGTTTGGACATTGATTGTAT
>NC_065508.1:5832013-5882294 GCF_006386435.1 Epinephelus moara | reverse complement strand
TAGTTCACCGCACGGAGCGTTTAACCTGGCAACAACTGCAGCCGGCTCAAACGTGATTGGTCAATATCACGCGGACTACAAACAGCCTACAACTGGAAACCAGGGCTCTTCCGCTCTTCTTCCGGAGGCAAGCTCTCCGGGGTTTGCCTACAGACTCTACATTCACTGAATGTCTGTATATAGAGACTACACGAGTTGCAACCCAACATCCCGAGGACTTTCATCTACGTTGGCCAATCCTACACCTCATAATTAATGTTCAGTGCCATGGAGGGCAAAGTCTGCATCCCATCACAGACTTGCAATTCACTTTTGCTGTTTTATTAACTGTAACAACGATATTTCCCATGCATTGCACAAATAGTGAAGAAAGCAAAACCTGGAAAAATTGAATGTAAAAAAAATGTTGTCAGTGACTCTGCTGATCAGATTGCAGGGCAGCCAGTGATTTTCTTGGTCTTCATCCAACTGACTGTAAACATGCAGGAATAATTTGACTCCCAGTCGCATTATCTGGGTGTGTTAGTACGACTTTGAGAAATTTGATTTAGTTCAATTTCAGTCGGACTAAAATGTTTACATGTATTTTAAAAGTCTGGTTAACACAATAAATCGATTTTCTCTTATGTCATGTTAACGTACTGACTGTAGTGCCCAGTCTGCCCGCAGTCCAACATGACAGGACAAAGAAGTCAAGTCCAGTATTAGTTTTTGTTTTGAGATACCTGCAGTCTCTCCAGACATTTAGTCAGCTATCTTTTTATGTCTTCAACTTTCTCTTCCATTATTGACAATCTGTCAATCAGACAATCCAAAGTCCGACATTCACACTACTGGTGAGGTTAGGTCAGCCTCCACAAGCAGGTATATGGCCAAGCTAAGAAAGCTAGGCTAAGCTAGCTTGCAGGCTTACCGTTCGTAGCTTGTTCAAGTCTGTGATCTTAAACAGTCAAAGCAGAAATGTCGGGAGCCAGAAAACCCAAGGTCTGAAACCTTAGGCAAATACTGTCAAAAGGCAGAGAGACACATGAAGCACAGACAGTTCAGCTAATGACACCACAAACTATACCAAAAAACATTCTAGATGGCAAGACAGTAGTCGTCTAATTTTGACTGGCTTCTAGAGTTTCAGCAGTTTGGTCAAATTTCGTCATCTTGCCCTGCTGTCAGCGAGCTTGAAGGTGAAATGCAGCCCCTCATTAGTTTGGAGCATGTGGCCAGGCATCACACATTGCACCTTAAAACAAGACTGATGCTGGTTCATAAATTTCAGTTGGAATCTTTTGGAAGATATTGTATAGTCATATGAAGCATCCATTTCTATATTTGCATGCATTGCCATGGTGATATTATGTCTTTAGGTTTTTTACATTAGATGTGGAGTCACAGTGACACAAACCCTCAGTTTAGTGTTATGCAGAAAGACTAATTAATCTCCCTTTATTATG
Source organism: Epinephelus moara (assembly GCF_006386435.1). Lineage (NCBI taxonomy): Eukaryota > Metazoa > Chordata > Actinopteri > Perciformes > Serranidae > Epinephelus > Epinephelus moara. The sequence continues at coordinate 5,880,846 of NC_065508.1, read as the reverse complement.
ATCAGACCTCACACCGCTCTCTGCTCCCTTAAAACATGACACCAACCATAACCAGAAAGACATGAGACGCAATTAACCGTTCATCAAATAGCAACTGTGCTCACAAAACCCCACCTGACCTGCTGACAGAGCAGCAGAGCGACATATCATCAGCACTATCATCAAAAGTCAGTATCTCATGCTTCACTGGATTCCACATCTGCTGCGAGATGAAACTATCTGATGATTGTGTGAAATACGGCATGTTGTCAGTGATGTTAACCAGGCGTGAGAGATCACACAGGAGGTGTTTATTTTCTCTGTCTGAGCCTGGCAGTCACGCTTGGCTTTACTGAACCTCCTTAAGCAGAACGCGCTCTCATTAGACATGTGTGATAAATTGATTATTATCTGACAGTGCGTGGATCCATAGAAACAGCTGACAGACGCGTGAGTCATCATCTAAAGGGAGATGCTGCAGGTTTTTGATGTGATTGTCTGTGCTTTTATTCTACCGTTTTGGGCAGTTTAAACTGTGTTTTAGTTTGTTTTATGCAGGTGTGGCAGTGCAGATAATCCCCTCCTTTAACCTTTGCATTGCTCCACTGCACAGACTGGTAGATCTAATAATCACTGACTGTGACAGGTTGGAGGTGTGATTCACAGTTCTGTTACAAACACAGGAGCTCATGATGTTGTAAGGCATTTTGATTAAAAAACAAAATAAAATTGCAGTACATGCTCATGCAGTCTTCTTACATACAACGTAATGTTTGAAATAGCTGTAATACACAATTCAATATGATTATTTCATCACATACAAATCAAAATGGCTGCAAATGAACACAAATGAGCAAATAAACAATTTCTGTAACATGTGTTGTAATGGCAGCAGGTGGTTCATTTTCAAAGTTCAGGTTTGGTTCAGGTCGGATTTTTAGTTGTAAAACCTTTTAATTTACATTTGATAAACAGCTTTAGAGATGCTTTAGAAACCTTGGCTCAGATTATATTTGAGTAAAATTACAATTCATCAATTTGGGTCAGAGCTGCTACTTCCACAGAAATAACTTTTTTCATATTTGCTGAAACTGTTCACTTACTGTGTCTTAATGAAAACAACCAATTAGAGCCGAGACGTCTATAACCCAGCTGTCATTCATGTCAATCACAGCTTGTGAACTGTGGTCAAACTGTCAAACTATAGGCAACACTGATCAGATATAAATCGAGATTGTGTTCCTTTGTTGCCTATTTCCTGCCTCAAATGCTGTGAGAAACATAATTTAGTGTACTGTTTAGCTGTGAAATGAGAAAGTTTGTGACCCGATTACCATTTTGGTAGTCTCTATATACAGACTCTACATTCAGTGAATGTAGAGTCTGTAGGCAAACCCCGGAGATCTTGCCTCCGGAAGAAGAGCGGAAGAGCCCTGGTTTCCGGTTGTAGGCTGTTTGTAGTCTGCGTGATATTGACCAATCACGTTTGAGCCGGCTGCAGTTGTTGCCAGGTTAAACGGTCCGTGCGGTGAACTAACGAGGCGGAACATAATTGGCGTCACTGCAAACTCTGAATCCATCGCAATGGTTCAGCATATTTACTGATATATAAACGGAAGTCGGAAACGGAAATTTGCCTCCTCCGCCCAAATCAAACCAGAATCTCAAAATCGGGGGTCTGCCCCCAGAGGCTGTATCGCCGTCTGCCGGAAGTCAGACACCGAATACAGCCGATCGGTTCCAAGAATGCCATGTTGGATGTTGGACACAGCTGACCAGAGAAACAAGCACTGACTGACCACTGGCTGGACCAACTTCCTAATTTTACAGCTAAACAGTACACTAAAATATTTTTGTTAAGATATTTGAGATGAAGCAGTGCAGCAACAGCATCTTTAATTCACATGTTATAAGACAGCTGTGTTAGAGACACCTCGACTCTGATTGGTTCTTGCTGAATGCGTTGCGGTCTGATTCTAGTGACTCGACATAGAGGCAGTAGGAGGGGAGAAGGGGCATGATTTCTTTCACAGACTGACTGTCTCATGTACTTCTCTCAGAATATAGTGATAGTTTTCAATATGACACAAACTTATTTTCATAAAAATTATCAACTGTAGCACACACATAACAAAACTGACAGTAATTTCAGTAACATATACAGTAATTATATTATTAACTGTGAGTTTGCAGACACAGAAACAGTAGTGCAGCCCTTGGGACTGTTTTCACATCTAAGACAAACCTGGGTTGAAACAGGGATGGGCAAAATAAATGTGTACACTAGAACAAGAGGCTTTAATTTTTCTTTGTATGTTCATACATCAGGGTAAACAAACACATAATCTCTTCCAGGACATTAATCTTAATCATTTGATTGTACACTGTAATATCAAACATGGTGGTTTCTCTCTCTAAGGCCGCATGCTGACAAACCCTAAGTGTGTGGGTGTAGTCACCTCCGCTCCAAATGGCTGTTTGGTTGGTGTTTTGGCTAGCTGACAATTTGGTGACCTGATTGACGGTTTGGTTTGCAGTCTGTTGAGCTGATTGACTGTTGGAGGCCTGCTGTGTTTCTCTCCGCTTCAGATGACTGTTTTTTAATTTAGTGTCATAACTGTTTGGTCGCTGTTTTATTGCTTGAGTCACTGTTTGGGTTGGCATGTTGGCTGATAGAAGTTTTGGTAGATCTTTTTTTGTTGGGTGGTTTACTGGTTCATAGCTAATGGTAATAATAATAATGCTCAAACTCCAACAATAAGACAGTGATTTTAAAAAATACCAAATAATACTTATGCGTTCCCTGTGTTGGCTGCAAGAATTGAGCTAGAACTGAACTGAATGGAAAAAAATGTTCTCTTAAAAAATACACAATGTAGAGCGTAATAGTTATTCTGACGATTTGGTTTCTAATGGGTGATTTGGTGGTGAAAATAATTAAGGAGAAATTATCTATCTATCCCTCATAAATTTCCCTTTTAGTAACTTTAACAAAGGAAAAAAAAATCATCTTACTCAGACACTGTGGAAAATGGCCTAGTGCATCATTTTACACATATTTAAAAAAAAATAAATTAAAAAAAATCAGCCCATCATAACTAGCCTAGTATCTTATCTTTTTTTTTTTTTTTTTACCAGAATTTAAAATAAAGTTCTGTATGTTTAAACTATTTGTGGCTGCACTGAGCCAATAATGCCCATGTTTATATTATATTTCTGCTGACCAGTTGGCCATTTATCTATATGCAACCCTACCGTCCCTATGGTAACCTGATTTTGGCATAATATATATTATGTTTGGAATACACTTCATTTGAGCCTTACTGTTATCTTGGGTTTTTACATTTTTAGTTGTTTAGTTTTGTACCTTATTTAAAGGGATAGTTTGACATTTTGGCTAATTCGCCTATTGCCGTAATCCCTATAGTCATATGAGTAGCTACATTACCTTTAATTGTCAGTGCGTGCTGTTCTGAGATTGGTGGGACAGAGCTGCCCGCTGAAATGGAGGTGAACGGTACAGGTCCCTCTCTCCCTCAAAACTAATCAAATACACCATCAAAAACGCTCTTGTGGACAACTTGTAGCTTACACATTCACCACGCTATGAAATAATAATGTAATATTGCGAGACAGAGTTGTTTTGAAGCCAAATGCAGAGCTGGAACTACATTTTAGACATACAGTACTTGCTGGGCGGAGTGATTTCAAACAGTGTATGTACGTCATCAAAACAACAAGTTTGTTGAGAAGAAGCCAGAATATACAGAGGAAGAGTTACAGGTTTTGGAAGAAGAGAGAGCAAGAAGAGAGGCTGAGGCTGCCGAGCAACCAGGGGCTGAGGGGAGACCCAGAGCCGGTGGTGTAAATGTGGGGCTTACTGGCCACTTTATTAGGTACACCTGTGCAATATAAATATAGAGTACGCCTCAAAATAATCACCGGAACACGGGGAGAACATGCTAACTCCACACTCATAAATCACCACAACTCCTGAAGGAACAACAACATAAAATGTTCCCTAGCAGTCTGTTTATTCCCAACAATGAGAAGTAATGCCAGTCACTTCACTATATGCTCTGGGCAAGCACTTATCCATAACATAACCACAACAACATTTGCATTTTAGTCTTATTTACCATGCTTGGGTTGTAGGCTAATGTTATTCAACATGGAGGTAACGTTACAGCAGAGATTGCTGAGCAAAATACACAACGATCACTTACCATGTCTGCTTGTTTAGTGATGCCGACAGATGATATGACAGTATCTTTCAAGAAAAGCGCTTGAACCATTCCTGAGCTTCTGCACTCCATCCTTTCACTGTAGTCCTCCAGTAAAAAATGGCAGGAGCACACAAACATTTTCCGGACCATTTCCACAGGCGTGTTGGGGTCGATGTCCAGCACAAATAGCCATTGTTTCATCCTGTCCGTATTTTTGGTTGGTACTACGTGAAACTTCACTCTGCTCCATGTCTTCGGCTTGTTACTGCAACCTTTTACAATGCATGTGTAAACCATGATTTACAACAACACTTTTCTCAAACTTTCTGGTGCGTCCAGCTGACGATACCGCAAATGCAAGGCTGCAAGCAATAACTACGGCACTGTCTCAGGTGCGCACTATGTCATTCCGCCCAGTGGTTTACTCAAGAAAGTAGTTCTGAGTATTTGCTTCATGTGTTGTAATGTTACTTAATTAAACATTATTATTTCATAGCGTGGGGAATGCGCAAGCCATGTGTTGTCCACTAGGGCGTTTTGGAGTCATTTGATGGAGTATTTGATTAGTTTTGAGGGAGAGAGGGAGCTGTACTGTTCACCTCCATTTCAGCAGGCAGCTCTGTCCCACCGATCTCAGAACAGCACACACTGACAATTAAAGGTAATGTACCTACTCATATGACTATAGGGATTACGGCAATAGGCGAATTTGCCAAAATGTTGAACTATCCCTTTAAGTCTTGAGCCCAATCTCACTCTGAAGTACCTGGAATTCGGTGCTTGGGCAGTGACTTGTGGCGTCAGAAACCAACGCAAAAAGGCGTCCTTTAGTGTCGGCAGTTTAACAGCGCCCAGTGGCATCAGGGGGACAAGGACAAAAGTCAAGGCAGCAAAAGTCTGACTAGGGCAGGTGGGAGGGGTGGTGGATGGGTCCAGCAAACACCGACTTTCACCCAAGAGAGCAGTGTTCACGTACCGTAAGATTATAAAGCCAAACCTTGTTCTTTTTTCCTAAACCTAACCACGTGCTTTTGTTGCCTAAACCCAACCATGTGTGTTTGTTGCCGAAGGAAAAAACACGTCAATTCGCAGTGTTTTATGTTTATTTTGAAAGAGACAGTATGTAGACGTTAAATTTCCTGTGAAAACAGAAGTGTATCTAGAAAGAAGACGATGCATGTAACAGGCAGAACTTGACACAGTGTCCCAGAACATCAAATAGGGTACCTTGCTGTGGACGTGGAAAGTCCATGACCAAACGTCAGTATGTGACGAGGCTGGAGTGAGAATGTGTTGTAGTCTTTTGTATATTTACACTCTTTGTAACAGCACCCTTCATAGTTTGTATTGCAAGTGCTGCACAGCAATTTCCCTCGTGATAGATAAAGTCTCATCTCATCTCATCTCATCTCGTTCTCTGGTTAGGAAATAGTTTGCAGAATGGTTTGCTGGTTAGTCGGTTGGTCGGTCAGTCAACTAACCAAAGAGCCTAACGGTTGGTTAGGCTCTTTGGTTAGTTGACTGTCTGCATCACCACAGACAACAATGCAGCTCCCTCCAGGCATCCACTCATGCACTTTAAAACTTAAAACACAAGCAACAGTTGGCTCTGGTGATGTGAACCACATCTGCTTATACACAGGAAAACCAAACCATAAGCAGCCAAGCAAAATAATACACAAACTTGGTAATTTGTAATCTCTGTCAACATACACAGGAGACAGGCAACAGATCAAGATAATGTTTTATGATCTGGAAGCGTATTGGCTGGTTTATCCCATCCTCCTGAAGACAGAGAGGCAGAGAGAGAGAGAGAAGGAGGAGGAAGAGAAGGAAAGACAGATGTTGTTTAAAAAGTATAATCCTCGGGTCTGTGATGGGATATGTGGCTCTGCTGTGTGTCTCTGCTCAGGCTCTAACAGTGTATGGCAGCTTCATTGAGGCTCAGCCACAGACGTCTTTTTATTTGATTTTATTCTTTGTTGTAGAACTCTATTTACATGTTTGTTCGTGTAGCATTCCTGCCAGCAAAATAACACTGACTAAATAAGACTGAAATAAAGAAAGAAGGCAAGAAGTAACTCAAACTACACCATCTAGAAGATTATTTTTACTTGTGCTATTTTTGTCAGCATCTGTGATCCTGTGCGTAGGCTACACGTGTCAGAGAAAGTATTAGTTTCTTTGCATGCATTAATGCTAATATAAGCTAAGATACAGGACAAGGTGCATATATATATATATATATATATATATATTTCACAACAACAACAGGAGTGCAAAAGAAGACACAAGAAGCATACAGTATCACATACAACATCCAGTACCTACTGCAAAGAATATAAGAAATATAAAACCCCTCTGTATACACACTCCACACATGTACGCCCATGTATGAACATACACACACATACACTCAACTAAACACAGAAAATTCATGATAAGGAAAATAATAATTAAAAAAACAGCTTATGAAGATCATTGATTGTGAATTATGATAGAAAAACACAGTAAAACTAACCAAAGTGTGAGAATTTGGAGAATAGTAAAAAAAAAAGAAAAGTTTTCTTTAGTTGAGATCAATTTATTTGACATGTTTTGGTATATCAGCAAAAGTAGAATCCCTTTTTTGTTCCTGCATGTTTGGTTTCATTTTTAGTCAACTGATTCCTAGTTTAAAGAGTTGAGTTCGATATTTGCTGCTCCGACAGCTTCCTCGACACTTCTTCATAGCACAGGTGAGTAAAACACGTTACTCAGCGAAACAGAAAAGACACTCTGTATCAGTTATGACTCATCCCGGTAAGCCCGACTTTCATGGATCATCAGCAGCCTCTTTAGTTGATCCAACATCAGTCATGAAGTTCATGGGTGGGTTGCTGTCAATCGCCACCGTGTAGCTTTAGCTGCTCCCATTAGCACAACAGAAAAGCCAACGCATTTACTGCAGTCATGTAAAGGTTTATATGACATGAAGTCACAGTACGAAAAAAAACTGTGGTTAAACACAAAAGGCTTCAGTGCTTATAGTGAAGGATTTCAGATGGCCTTCTGAAATCATTTCAAGGCAAGAAATGTTTCTTATACAGTATGTTATTGCTTCGCCTCAGTTTTCACTAAAACAAAATCTCATATGGGATGCAAGATGAAAAACAACTGTATAAATTAGATAATAAACCACCCGTTAACTTTATCAACCATCTTAATGTTGTTTTTGCTCGTCATTAAATTATCAAATGATGCTGTCAGAAAATAATTCATTCTCATAAAGTAGGCTGTTGTCACTTTAGAAGAAATTATACCTAATGAATAGTTAGGGAAAATGTTCTACGTACACGTTGGTATTTAAAAATGATACAGAGTAAGACATCCACCCGAAAACCATTAAATTATGCTTTTATTATTATTATTATTATTATTTTATTTTATTTATTTTTTGGTCATGTAGGCTACTTTAACTCTTGTCTTTTTAGTGCATATGTGTGTAGGATATGCATGTACTTAGATTTTTATGAGTGTATTTTATCTAAATGTGAAGCATGTGTAACTGTATGTTTTTAAAAGTGATATATAAATTCACTTTCTATTATTACATGTAATCTTGTGCACAGTGTTGAGCAAATTAATAGAATTCTTTAGCAATATGCACACTATATTTGTACCATATACAGTATATCTTTTTCCACAGTGTATCTGCTTAATGTTTAATAAATGTACATAGGTTTCTGAGGTCTGCAATCCCTAAAAATATGAACTGTATAATTACGGCGTTTGTGTATTTGGTGTTTAATGAGCCTGTGTTCTCAGTCCTGGCAGCACTATTGTCAGACATTTCATTGTCGCTATTGAGCAAACCATTCATCCATTAATCTTACTATTCTCAATCAAGTGTTTGTACAGACAGAATACAGGATGAAGGTGTGTGTAGTCTGGTGTTATTTCCTGTCCTATTGTGTGTTGTCATACAGCGAAATGGTGGGAACCATCGCGAACGCTCACTCGTCTTTTCACAGGACTGTCTGTGTTTCTGTGTGTCTGGCTGGCTGTGGTTTCACACACAAACTAGTTTCTGCTTGCCTTGCGGCCACATCTGAGGTAGGGAGTGTGTGGATGTGAGTGTGTGTGTGAAATGTGTACACGTGTATGTGTGTGGTATGAAGTCTCAAAGCGTCAATCAAATTTAAACCCAGAGATAAAAGGAAGGGGATGCCCTTCCCTGTCTATTTAATTATAGAGTTTTGGGTGAAGGAGTCAGGAAACTCAGATGCTAATGTAGCGTACAGTAGCCACTGTTCCGCTTACCTGCTCAGGTAGATGATATTATTCCCTCACTGGGAACTGAGTCTCATGCTTAATTAATCATTCACATTATAGGGAGAGTGTGAGAGGGAGGCAGTGGAGATGAAGCTGGGCAGAGCCGGAGAAAGAGAAGCAACAAAACGCTGGTGACTTCATTGTTTTATATTTTTTTAATGTGATGGGGCCGCAGGGAGGAAAGGGGGTTAAAGAGAGAGAGGACAGTTGCCACGGTAACACAGGTATATAGTGTATTGTTTAAGGTAGAAGGGAGAGGCTGGAGGCAGACAGGTTAATCCTCTCCTGGCAACCAATTACAGACTTCCATCTCCCATCCTTCCTCCCCTGTATAATCTCACTGATTCACCCTCACACTCCCTTCCCTCCTCTCTACCTGACTTTTATCCCCGCCACCATGTCCTCCTCTTTGCTCTTTCTTTTTCTCTCAGTGTTTGTAGGAATTATGTCCATATTGGATTGTGCAACTCATGATTTACATCCTGTGCCAATGCAGTAAGAAGTGTCTGTTATGAAAGAAGGCAGAAAGTTCAGGTGGGGATGGGCGTGTAGCACATTTGCACAGCATCTGTCAGTTAATGCTGTGATCAAGTGTAGCAACTGCGGCAGGATTCACACCTGGAGTCCTGTGAGTGGTTGGGTTTAGGCAACGAAAGACCTTAAGGTTAAGGTTAGGGAAAGATGGTGCTTTGTTCTTATGGATAAATGTTAAGTAAAATATGTTCTGTCCAAGCTGCAATCCCCATGGCTGAAAAATGGAGCCGAGCGTGAATGTGTCAAAACTGCAGTTCCTCCAATGGGCACGTGAGGCTGGCACTTTAAGTGTCCAGTTTTGTTTACATGTTTACAGTCTGATACAAAAACATGGTTTGGCCTCTATAGCTAATTTCCCCTTTAATGACAACTGTTTAAGGGGTTGAATTTTTATATAACTCATCCGTTTAAATTCACACAAATATGGATACTTCTGACTCCAGAAACCCAACTTGCTCAAGACCAAAATTCCAAACTCACAACAGGAATCCACAAACCCATGGGTGACATCACGGTAGCTACGTCCGTTAATTGTTATACAGTCTGTGGTTCTGTCCCATGCTTCAAATCACTCTTGACTTTCTTATGCCTCAGATCCACTGGTGTCACCGAGAATCATTGCTGGACACGACGCCTACCCTGAAAAGGACGCTTTGGAGGCGGAGTCCGGAAATATGCGGAAATACAGATGGATGCAGCTACTATAGGAAAGCTCTCGCCACTGCTACGATTAGCTTAACTTCCATTGCCATGTTGTTCCAGAGAGGGAAAGTAAACGAAACGTCACGACAGACCACCACCGAGCTTGCTTCCCATTGGATAGTGTCCTCGCGTCTGACCACCACCGAGCTTGCTTCCCATTGGATAGTGTCCTCGCGTCTGACAGGTTAATTTGCATAAAGTTGAGTCGCGGTCAACTTTTGGGACATCAGCAACGGTTTGACGCGATCCATAGGAAATGAATAGGCATAAGCGTCACAGCGGACACAAAAAATGCCAGGCGTTAATGTTCAATCAAGACGATTTTTCCCTCATAGTGAAAATGTTTTATCATGCTTTAGTTGCTAACCAGAGACAAAAAAAATTGGACGTAGCTACCACTGTTTGTGAACTGCCGTTTGGAAGCCTTGAGTTTGGAATTATGGCAGTCGCCATGTTGGTTTTTGGCCAGAAGTGACCATATTTGGGCGAGAGGCTGGCGCTGTGGAACAGTGAGGAGTGGATCTGACTGAGAAGCCGAAGACCCTATCGGCAGACATCTTGTCACTCAAACCGGCCTATCTTTAATTATGCCTAACTGTAACCCTTAATAAAACGCCAGTGGGTGACATATTTAAAAATTTAACCCCGGTACAGTTGTCACGAAGGGGGAAATTGGCTATAGAGACAAAAAACATTTTTTGTTCCACGGTGTAAACATGTTTATTTCTGCTGTGGAGTTGGGCATTTTAACATGGGGGTCTATGAGGATTGACTGACTTTTGGGGCCAGCCTCAAGTGGCCATTCAAAGAACTGCAGGTTTTGATATTTCTGTGTTGGCTTCATTTTTCAGCTCAAATGTTGTATAAACATTTTGCAATTTGGCAGGTATGATCATTAAAAGCATTTCCTCATTTTGATTAAAAAAACAACAACAATTCAAGCTTGTATGTGTTAGAACAATTTAGTCGTACATGAATACAGTTTATGGGAGATCTCAAAGTGTCATCAATGACATAATTTCTTTTACACTGAGTGTAACTGGCCCATTGAACAAAATGTTTCTTCATTCTGCTGTTATCATCATGGACTGACCTTATTTCAGTCGCATCATAAAACAATGTGAAGCAGGAGAGGCGACGTGCTGAAGTGGACAAGGTAGTTTTGGAAGGCTTTGATCTGTGGAGCAGCAGAATATCTAATCCTTTAATGGGTGGATGCTGACGTTTGTCATACTGAGTACCATCTGTCTCACACACACACACACACACACACACACACACACACACACACACACACACACACACACAGTTTTGAATCACATTATGTATAAATGTGATAAGAAAAGAATGAAAGGTTAGTGAAGAGAAATTTGTCTACCAACTCTGTGTTGTTTATTTATCTTCTCACAACTTACGTAACCACTGACTTCAACAGTATCATGTTTCCTTATGTGGTTATTCCACTAAATCCTACAGTTTATAAATCTTTTTCAGTTCAATCTAAAAACGACTTTCCATTTTTAGTCGCTGTCTGTTGTTGGTCCCTCATGTGGATGTCATTTCTTTAGGTTTTAAGTTAACTGTGTCCAGCCACAGTGCCAAACCCACACATTTTGGTTCTGGGTCGTGAATTAACATGTTTCGCCAAATTGTGTTTGTTTTCGCACTTAGAAAACAAAACACTTTATCCAACAAGTCCCCATGAAGTGCTGCCAAATAAGACACAGACTCCAAACACAATAAGCTTTCACTTTGTGCAGCTGCTTTGAGAACCAACATCCCCTCAGACACGTCGCCAGTGGTCCCACTCAGGGTTTTATTGTGGCAACTCTCAGCCTTTATGCCAACGCTGATGAATGACAAATGGCATCTTAAAGGCATTAAGCAAATCTGGTCCCATTACACTTTTAGAGTCATTGTTGATGTAACTTTAAAAACTTGCAGTGATTGTGCATGATATTGGTTTGATTAAAATCAAATTGGAGCAATACTCCAGTTATTGTAACTGCCATGCACCTAAAAACCTGATTGTTCAGGTTGAAGTAGATTGGTTTCAACATCTTATGACACATATTGGATTTGTTGTTGTGTGTACTGTAAATACATCCAATTATTATTTTAAATTTCGGTTTATTTCAACCTGTCTCCTATCGTCCTAAATTTGTTTCAAGTGACTAGTGACATAAAAATAATAGTTAGCATGTTAGCCGTTAGCCTAGATACAGCCGGGGCGCATAGTAGCGTCAGACCTGTTAAAACGTAAGTGAACGGGCAACCTTCAAGTGCAAAGTTAGTCCACTAAACAAGCTTTTTTTCCACAAAGACCGCCTCATATCGTTAGGATAAATGTCAGAGAACATAGAAAAGAAAACGACATGTAAACGTGTTGTCTTACCTTACCGGTGTGGTGCCATGTTTGTTTACATTTAGCTCTGCTTTCCAAAGCGCGGCCGAAATATGGCGAGAACAAGCAGCGATCTCATACCGTGCCTGAAATCTCGCGTTGAAACAAATTTAGGACGATAGGAGACAGGTTGAAATAAACTGAAATTTCCCTTTAAGATAAGATTATCTGACATGTCACCTCAGGTTGTTTGAGACTAAAAGTGCTAATTATCAAATGTTAGCATGCTCATATGTGAAACTAAATTGGTGAGCATGGTAAACATTATACTTGCTTAACATCAGCATGTTTGCCTTGTTCTTGTGATCATGTTAGCATGCTGACATTAGCATTTAGCTCAAAGCTCTGCCATCGCAAGTGCAGCTTCATTTAGCTGCTACCATGGCTATAGACTCTCAGTTATTCACAGTTATATTTTGCATTATAACATAGTGAATAGGAAGGCACTTGGTTGGTAGTGAGTAAAGACCATGATAGATATTTTTAAAATAGTTAAGCATGTTTATAATTTCTCTTAATTTCAGAAGAAATGTAACTAATTGATTCTATTAAATCTGTGAATTACAATTATTGAAGTTCAAGTTAAAACCTATTTTACAGTTCAATCGTCTGTCCCAGATAAGTTTATACAGTATGTTATGATACTGGACATGTAGCAAGGCACCACATGAAATAATTTTGCATTGCAATAAAACAAATGTTAGAAGTAGATCCAAACAAACCTACCAAGTTAGAATAGATCTGAAAAGAGCAGTTTCCCCTTTTAGGACTGTTTGCAGATGTTGTGGCAGACACCCTACGCAGCTCCAATTAGGCCACCGCTCCTGGGGTGAGAGTACCTCAGGGAGGCCCTCGCCCTAGAGACACCCTCCCTCCCTCCCCCGCTCACTACCTAAATCCCTGTGCAGGGATTAAAGATGGCTGGGCTGCAGAAAAAAAAAGATGATTCACAAAGCTCGATGTCCTTTTTGGTTCTTGTGTGAGAGAGTGGGTGTTGGGTTGGTGGGGGAGGGATGGAGGTACTGAAGGTGTGTGTGGATGAATGCTCTCAGAAGGGTTAGTATATCTGTTCCATTTGTGTCTGCTGATGTGTTGTACTGCTTTAAAAACGTCCCTTCCTGTCTGCCTGCTTACCTGCTGAGGTGTGTATAGGTGTGTGTGTGTGTGTGTGTGTGTGTGTTATCGCCTGAAGGAGGTATTAGTGCACAATGGGTTAGAGGCACTAAAATGGCAGCCTACTGCGCTGAAGTAATTTGTCCTTCCTGGCTCGTACCACACTGCAGCGTGCACACAGGGTGTTTCTAAAATGGCCTGAGTGACGCTGATGTTTAGACACATTTCACTGTAAAAACAGGCGGTCCATTCATAAAGCTGCCATCATCACACAACCAGGATTAAGGAGCTTCCATCTCCCACTATTTCCCATGCAGGATGACACTGACACCTCCAGGGGCGGCACTTCAAAGGGTTCCCCCTCTCTGTGAGGCTCTGTGCATCACGGCATCCAACAAAATGATTATAGGTGCTGTGAAAGGACGGAAGATGAAAAATAGAGCTAAGTGAACCCCTACTGTATAGTTAGAACATAAAATGCTAAAGCGCTCATGAGGTCTGAAAAAAAAAACCCCACTACTTAAAGGAGCAGTTTCTGGGGTTTACTGGCATCTAGCGGTGAGGAGTGCAGATTGCAACCAGCTGAAACTTCTCCCACGTGCCAAGCATGAACTCTCTCTTAAGATTCCTTCAGTGTTCATCGCTCAGGTTTTTACCAAAACAAACAGACCAGGTGATTAAAACCTGTAAAAATACTGAATAAAGCAATTTCATGTTTCTCTGACACTGTTGGGCTCATCGCAGACTGGTCTGGTAGCCCAACAACTGCTGATGTATGCTCACCTTTGTCCCTCTGATAACTTAAGATCCAGAAATTTAGAAGGTTCTTACCAGGAGCGAGTTTTCCACAGAGGTCTCTTCCTCTCCAAAAAACAACAGACCTGGTGACCACTAAACCACACCAGGGGTGGCAGTAGCTCAGTCCGTAGGGACTTGGCTTAGGAACTGGAGGGTACCCAGTTTAAATTCCAGTACGGACCAAGTATGGAGCGTGGAATTGTAGCTGGAGAGGTACCACTTTGTCTCTTGGCACTGCCAAGGTGCCCTTTAGCATGGCATCGAACCCCCCAACTGCTCCAGGCACCTGTCCAAGGCAACCCCCTCACTCTGACATCTTTCCATTTAATGCATGTGTGCATGCATGTGTGTGTATTTCAGGCCTGTGTGTATATGACAACAAGATGAAAAAAAAAAGAATTTTCCCTCAGGGATTAATAAAGTCTTTCTTCTTCCTAAAACACTCGATAAAGCTTTCACGTTAAAAAAGATCTGTTTTTCTGATGCTCTCATTACAGAGGGGCTACGAACTACTGAGGCTGACGCAAAACATGCGAAACGTGTAATCTAAAGCTTGTGTTTGGTCTGTCGACTCTGGGATGCTGTAGAAACATGGCGTGCAACATAGAGGATGTCATGGAAGACGATCTACTCCCCCTGTAGATATAAACAGCTCTTTCTAAGGTGATGAAAACACAACAATTCATATATTATACACAAAAATAATCACTTATTATTATTATTACTTATTATTCTTCCAATATATCCTCCACACACTAGACCTTTAAAGAACTAAATTATATTAAAAAAGGTATCTGAATATTATTACATTTTAGCACCCTGTTCCTCTTTGCTTGCAAATGTTTAACTCGACCATCTCTTCAAACAAAAACGTATAAATATTTCTACATAAGTTTCCAGCAGGGTTGATTGTCAGATTTGCTTCCCTTCATGATTTTTGAACCTTGCTCTTCAGATAAATCCATCCTTTCTGTCTGGCTGTCTTCTTCACAGACATTTCTATTTTCAGCCCCTTTCAGATATGACATCTTTAACATTGTTTGCTTTATATTTTATAGCAATGCCCTCATGGCTTTTACATTTATGTGATCATTATGGAAACAAGAGCGAATACTGACAGTAAATAATAAATTCAGTCAGTTCGTTATTATGTGCATATATTTTTGATAGACCTCAGTTGAATTATTATGATTTTTCTGTTCAATATTACATATTTATTTTGATGTTTGGATAAAAACTCCATATTTTTAAAAATGAGGAGATGAACTCAGTCAGCCGAGCTAGTGGTGGAACAAAATAGGTTTTTGACCATATAAGAGCATCAACAAACTGAGGAAGACAGGTTGGATATATTTATCTCAGTGGGATTTACTTTGTGGATGAAAATCTTGACCGGATATAAAGGATGTCAATAAAACCAGACAGATCTCTGCCCTGGTTTGGAGTTGTAAGTTGTTGACAAATTTAATGAGAGAATTAGTGAATATGTGAATTAGGGTAAGTTTCCCCTTTCTGTGGAGTTTTGTTGTTTATGTTTGCTCTCCTCTCCATACAGGAGCTTCTAATGTACAGGGTGAAAGACTTTCTGTCTTGGCCTCAGTGCTGTGGGACAGTTTTCCAAATGTATTTCCAGACCAGTTCTAGCTATCTTTACAAACATAGTTCAGAAGTAGCCTCCAAAAGTTCCTCTTCAGAGTCACTTCCTCTTGTCCCACACTTGGTTTGTAAATGCCGAAAACCAGCCATACTGTTACCTCATGAGTGTCTTCGCTGCCAGTGTGTTCTACTGTTGATAAATGTAGAAACTGTCTTTCAGGTGAATTTGATCAGACTTTCCTCTCCCAGTCCTGTTTTAGATGTAAAGCTGAAGGCTTTTCTCTCCGCTTCAAATGTTATATAAATATATCTTCTCTCTCCCTTGGTTTCAATCAAATCTTCCACTGCCCTCAGCCCCCTTTTGTATTGGCACACTGTTGGAGCAGACTCAAGACATGACACACACACACACACACACACACACACACACACACACACACACACACACACACACACACACACACACACACACACACATTGAGGTTTGTTAGGCACTGGCAGAAAAGGAAAAAAACCTGAGGTAGCAAAAGGGGGGAAAGAAAGAAAAAAACCATCCCTGAGGTAGCTTGTAAATTGCGCTGGAATGCCGATGCAGCCAATCAAATGGCAGGAGACAGAGCCAGATTGGGAGGGGCGGGCGTACGGCAATGATGATGCTAATGCAGCCAATTAGAGCTGGGCTGGCCACGCTCCGTTTTCCCCCTCCACAATGTCAATGGCAACATTTATCCCCCAATAAAACAGACATGATCTCAGGAGCCTGGGCCCTGCCAGGGCTTTCCGTTCCTGCAAATTTCAGTTGATTGTACAGTGCTGGGCCTGGAAGCACTTCGAGGCATGATTACTGAGCTTGTATTACATGTTTAAAGGGAGATTCCACGTGTTTGTTTCTTTTTGAGGGGTTTTCTCTCTGCAAGTTGGAGTTCTTGACTGAAATATTAAGACTCAAACACAGTGCTGTCGCTTATCCCTGACACATAGAAAAAGATAAAGTAGATACGTGTACTACACAAACACACACACGTAACCACACAGGCAGCAGGATTAACCTCCTCAGGCTGGAAACAGTAGGAAGGAATCAACAACCTAAAACAATTAACAACAATGGGCTGAAATCAGGACTCTTAATCTCTTTAAGTGTCACGAGATGAGTTTAGGTGATTACTGTTGCTGTCAGGCAGAAATGTCAAATCTCCAAGATCTCATTCTGAAGTAAATTAATCTCTGTTTTCGGCTTCAACATTAGAAATTTGACTTTACAGTTAAAGTTCGGTCAAGAGTGACGGAGTGTACTGGCACAATAGGGGAGTGTAAAAGCCTTCAACTTAATTTTAAAGATAAAGAATCACTTAAAGATGCTGATAACAATGAAACACATTAACAGAATTACTATAACATAACTTCTATATGAATATGAGTACATATTTATCCCTTCATAATTACAATATCTAGTGTATGTGCATATTATTTTCCAAAGCTTGGTTCAGAAATGCAAACATAAAACAGACACTTTAAGCAAAACAGCAAACTTTAAATGTGTGTTTCATATTAAATAAGATTGTGACCTATTGTAATTACTTGATTGATATGTTTCATCATTGTTTTATATTGTGGAAGTCATGGTTTAATTTTAAATTCATTTTTTAAATCTACATAGTTAGTTTCCCAGCATGTCTTGATGTCTTAAAATCCACACAAACTTTTCAGAGGGTCCTTTATATGCACAAAGTTAAACTAAAGCTATATAACCAACCAAATCCTGCACAGTGAACGCGAAGCTCACTATAATCCTGAAGCTTACATACGTGGATTTTTATTTTCCTCATTGCATGTTCAGCGCTGATCACAGACACCGTTTCCATCAACACCTGCAGATGAGTTCTGATGCGTCGCAGCAGGGAGACTTCAAATTATTTTGAAGTTTGACACAATTTATTCCTCAGGTTTAGCGTGGGGATCCTTTTCCTTTTACTCAGCCTGCTTATGTGGACAAAGAATCTGACAAAAACTGACACTTTAAAATCTATTTTTTGATTTGTTTCCTGCATTTACACAACAAGGAGTGCCTACATTTCTTGTGTGTGTGTGTGTGTGTGTGTGTGTGTGTGTGTGTGTGTGTGTGTGTGTGTGTATTCATTGAGCTGCACGGGCACAGCAATAAAACCCTCATAAAGGATTTCACTGTTAAGGGCAAGTTTTGTTTAAGTAGTTCCTGATAATCCTGGGCTCTAAAGATATTCTTTCTCTGTTGTTGGTTGCTATATAGAAGCTTTTACTGCCTGTCATTAGCCAAAGTTCACATATGTACACTTTATAGCAGAAGCTCATCACACACACTCACATCCCCACTGCTGCAGTGTGTGTCCTAGATTTATTAAACATATTAATGTCAAAAGACTAAATGGTAAAGTAAATGATTAGTCAAGATATTATCCAACAGTGCATCACCAGGTTACTTTGTACATGCAGGATGGTGTGGAAATGTTGCAGGTAATCTTGTTGATGCATCTAAAAACCATTATGTTGTGATCCACATGACAATGGTCCCTTAAGCCTCAGAGAGCCTGTTGAATTAGCAACTTAGTTTGTCAGAGTTGTTAGTGTTATGCTCTGGATTGGGTGTAAGTGCACATGTGGACACTGTAGATATACTTTCATTTTCTCTGCAGAGGACTTTTTGCATACGGTTGCCTGTACGTGTCCATGAGTGTTTTTTTTAACCCACAGTGTGTCACATGTGAAATCATGTTTTCTGTGTCTGATTTTAATTTTAAATGCAATAAACATGCAGATGTAACGTGCTTACCTTGCAGAACGCAAGATTACACAACAGTATGCTCCACCTCTCCACGTTTCACCGTTGAATCTTTGTTCGCAGCCTGTAAGAGATTCATGCTGCAATATAAACTTAAAGTTTAAAAAGCTCAGTAGTAGTGTGCTACACATCTGTTGATCCTGAAAAATAGAGCATTTATACAGCAAATCTGATCTACTGGGAATTTTATACTCATTTTTTAAAAAGTAAAAACACACTTTTTTGGATTATATGTACAAAAATGATGGACTTTATTAACTTTTTACTCTTCAAAATAAGTCAGACCCTTGAACAAAACAAATGAAAGACATGCAGCTCTTACTTTAAGTATTTTAACTTTACCTTAGTTACAATAAATTGAGCCAAAACTAAAATGCTGGATAAGTGTGGTGGCTTTTTTACAGTACTATACTATACAGGAATCGAAGGCTGTGAGAGTACACTTATTGTACCTTTAAGTTTAAGTTTAACAAGACCGGTCAAACAGTATGTAGCAGAGGTTTCCAGACCTCTTTCTTACCATCGCACAATGCTCTTTATTTTATTCTGCATATGCTCCATGAAGACAGGGTGTTCAGCCTTATCCAGCAGTGATCCCCACCTCTCCCTTGTCATTAGCAGCACCACTTAGCAGCTCTGTTATCTTCCTGAGACAATGCTTCATCACTGGATTAGACTTTAATTGGCTGCATTAGTTGCCTGCCTCCCCCAGCTCTACAGCAGCTGTGATCTTAAAGGCCCCGTCCCAGAGTCTGACACACACTGAGGGCTTTGCCCTGCCAGCGACGGTTAGCAGGTAGGAATGGAAACATGTTTCGGAAACTGGTGGACTTCAGATAGATAATACAATCCAGCATTTTCTTGTAATTACAGTGCTGTGTTTTACTTAGGTATTATGCCTGAATATAGGGAGGACACAAAGGCTGAGGCAGCGTGAGAGATAAGGAACAAAGTAGTATGGTTAGGGCCCCTCGGCTTCTGCGGGGCCTCTAAAACCAACTGTGAATGTGAGTTTTCTTTGGTTCCTCAATTATTTATTTATTTTGGTCCAATTTAAGTCCCTAAAGAAGCATTGCTTCATTTCGTATAGTGCTCAGTTGTGCCCCTAACCCCAAAAATGTTCTCGAAGCTCAGGAAAACTCAACAGGATTTGGGTACGCTTTAAAAAAAATCTTGCGGATACGTGCCTGAAAAGACTCGGGCTGCTCGTTTATGTCGGTGTCCTGAAGCTGTAAAGTGTTTTGCTTTTTATTCCCTCGCATTAAAAAAAACGAGCAAGTTAAAATGCACAAACAAACATGTTCTCCCTCTTCATGCAAAGCTCCTCACACATATTCCACGTGGCCTTCTCCCACATACATCTGCTAATCTGTGAGATTTTTCAGAAATCGCATTAAGACTCTCTGGCTGAATTGGGATTAATTTATAATTGTTGCTTTAATTGATAACTCATTAAACAATCTAAAAGGATCCAGAGTGAGGCTTTAATGCAGTAAAAGTTTCAGCCTGGCTCAGCCAAGGCCTTATGTGAGGCCCTGCAGGGCTGACCCCACATCTGCTGCACAAGCCTCCCTATCGAGGCCAGGCGAAGCTTTAATGTGTGTGTGTGTGTGTGTGTGTGTGTGTGTGTGTGTGTGTGTGTGTGTGTGTGTGTGTGTGTGTGTGTGATTGAGAGACAGAGAGATAGAGGGGGAGAAATGGAGAGAGGCTTATGGCTCTGCTGGCTCAGAGAACAGCCTGCCAGGCTTTATAAGACAGTAAGGACTCTATTATAAAGCACTGTGCCTGCCTGTTTGGAGGTAACTCTGTGTGTTCTCGCTGTAGGAGGCTTTAATACGTCATTTAAACTCTTCCTTTTTTATTTTTGTTGTTGTTTGTTTTCTGTCTGGTACTTTGTGGAACTCTTGGGTTTAGAGGTATTTTAACAACTTATTATCTCCTGTAAAATCATGCTTCCTGGCAATTATCACAGCTTTATATAAGTGATCCACAGTCGTGTTGTCTGTGTATTCATAGTCATATTCAAGTCTGAACAATACATGGCTGGACTTGCAAGTTGAAGTCAGAGTGATTTATTTTTAATTTTGAATAATATGTTCAGACATGACCAATGGACAAAAGAAGGTAGATGGATAGACTGATAGATAGCATGCAGTAAAAATATGATAAAAATAAATAATTAGTACATTATTACAACATTACAAGAATATTAGATTTAATTAATTATTACACTTTTAGTTATGTTACACATATTAAATGTGATTAAATGTGTATTTTTATTTCAGCATTTTTTTTTTTATTTAATTAATTAAATAATGGGGAAAATAAATTATTGTTATGGGCCTGATTGTGGATTTTATTACACATCAGTTTTTTTTAATTATATATTTATTTTATTTCTTTTTCTTGTGATTTTCACAGCTCAAATTAAACAAATAAAACATGATTTTATGCTGTTATACAGTAAGCATGAAGCACGACATATTTGTCCCTGCACTGTAAATGATGTATCTGGAGCACGAGCAGACTTTTGTAATGATCATAATCACTGCAACACACATCCATGATTTACAGGCAACATTGTTTTGGCAGAATCATTTTTACAAATGAAGAGCATCAGTTAACACACACACACACACACACACACACACACACACACACACACACACACACACACTGGGAGGTGATGATTCATGTCTATTAGGCGTCCTCAGCTGGAGACAGCGGTCTAAAGGCTGGAAATCGATCTGCGTCCATCAGATCAGGTGACGTTTTCTGGCTCCTGTTAGATGATCACTTCTGATATTTTTTCACTCTTTTTATCTTTTTTTTTGTCCTTTTTCTGGCCTCATGTTGTCCCACCGTAATCTCTCTGCTCCTCTTTCTGTGAGAACCAACAACCTGAAAGGTTTCTGTTCCTGGGCATTTTTTTTTCTTTATTGTCTTTCTGCATTTTTAAACCCATTTCTTAGTTATTGAAGCATCGAGATGTGTGTTTTAGATTCTTTGACATCAGACAAGATTAGATTATATGAATTTGTCTGCTTTTGTGAAGGAAGGAGGAAGTTCGTGATGCTTACATAATATATTTCTGTGATATTGCGGAATATGTCAGAGTGTGGCAATTTTCCGTTTCCAGTTCTTTTCATGAGGGGAAAATATGCATATTTATGTTTTTATTTATTTATTTATTTTGTATTCTACTGTTGTATTTCTATTGTTTCCTTACGTTTTCTGGTGTCTGGAGGCTGAGGGAGCAGTTTTAGGTAACACTGGGGGATCTTCGTCTCTGAGAGGCTCAAGTGTGGAACAATAAGGGGGGTAAGTCCCCTTCCTCAGGGGGCAACACAACAAGATAACACAACACACGAGAAAAAAACAAAAAAACACACACACTTTTTCATAAAAACTCCTTTAACTTTATATATTTTTATTTATTTGTGAATATTTAATTTTCGTTTTTCAGATATTCTACAACTTCTTTTACAGTTTTAACGCATTGTTAAATATATTTTAGAGACTTTTCTGTCTATTAAACAACTTAATTATTTTTTAAACACATATAATCAATACTAATAGATGCGGAATACTATCATTCTATCATAATAAACCAATATAAATAAACATTTCTGGACATTTATTTTATTATTTCTTTTTTTCCCCAGGCTAATCGGATTTTTACAATTTGCTCTTACGGTTTCGGCTCATGGTTTAAAATCACATTATGTTGCTTTTAACATTTGAAAACGGTTTAAATTTAACGTAAATAGTAAAACTTGATAGCAGCCTCATTTGTCGGAATAGTTGGGTATAGCTTTAAATTTAAATTACGCCCAATTTAGCCTGAATGTGTTTATTTTTTCTCACTTTCTTTCCCTTTTCTGCCCGTTTTTAAACTTTAATTCCGCTTTGATCCTTCTTCATCCTCTGACTTTATTTAAACCATCAACCTAAATGTGTTCCCAACACTGAGGTCTCCTCTGCTTATATATAAAGTGTTAAAGCCTCTCGGCCGTGACAGAAAATTAACCAGCGGAGTCTAAATGAACGTGGGATTTCACTCCTCTGCGCGTTTCATCCATTTCAATTACCTTTTTTGATTCAAAGCAAATGTGCTCATAAGCTTTGACTCGTGTCAACGTCGCTTGCGGTTTTTTAAAGTTTACTAAAGCCTATTAAAACGGATGAAGACGCGTACGGAGCTTCGTTTGTGACATAAATAGTTTTCAGCCTTCAGTAGTGGCTTCGCAATTAAAGGTTAAATAAATGCGCTGTCACGGAGAAGTGAGCAGGCTCTGTGGGCAGACTGCGTGCAGGGAATAAACCAATATTTATTAGTCTTACTCCAAACTAAAACATTGCTTTTTTTAATTCTTAAAAGAATCACAATGAGTCAAACCAAACAGGCTGCTGGCACCAATACAATGCATGATTCTGACAATATATTAAATGAACTTCACCTTAAGACTTTGAAATGATTAATTATTCATGAGCTGTTAAAATTGGAAATAATCAGATGTGTTTTGGTGCAGGAGGTTTGACTCTGCAGCAGCGCACCTGACTGTTTTCTGCACATTTCAGTCTCTTTCCACAAACATAGCCAAGTCCCTTTTTTTTTCTTCTAAAAGGGCGGTAAATTCTTCTCCCCTCCATTTTTTTTTTACCAACCGGTCTGTTTTTGATTGAGGCCTAAAGGTCAGCTTTGGAGTTTTTCTTTTAAAGCATCTCTTACTCCAGCTTTGTGGCCAAAAGCTAACAATAAAGCCCTCAACTCCCCTTGAAATAACGGAGATTTTTTTATCAAGCCTCTGAACACCCTTTTTCCTTCTGAGGGCTTAAGTGCTTTCATGTCTGTAATAACTTTGTATACAGTGTATGTATACACACTAAGCTACAACAAGGTGATAATAAACCGGCTGCTAACTGCTCATGGTGAGGCTAAAGCCCAGCAGAATTAGCACTGGCCCTGCCACACATTTCATAAAAAACAGAAAATTGACAGCACGTCCATAGGTTTTGATTTAGCGTCGCTGTGGTCAGTTCAGCCGAGTGGAGCACAAAACCAGACAATTTTAATCAAATTCCTCGACTTGTTGGGGTGCAGTTGTGCAGCAGCTTCACTGTAATGGAGCAGTGCGGGATTTCACTGTCATCAAGGGGGGAAAAAAGCTCTGATTGATGCCTCAGATGTTTTTCTTTTTAATTTTGTCTCGATTTACAGCAACATGACCTTCAGTTCCTTTTATTTCTCAGTCTGCAATTGATTTGCTGGAATTTTTCACACACAAAAGCTCCAAAAAGGTAAATATAAAGTCTGCACTGGCTTGTAATGTAGCAACATATACATTTAATATTTGTTATCATGCTGGTATCACACAGAGACACAGATGGAGGACACAAACTCACCAGCGGTGTCTTTATTGGAGCCATATTTTTAACACATTTTCCAAATATTTCTGCTCTCTTACAGCCAAAAACAGACCTTGTGAACAAATATGCAGTCATCACAACCCACAAACGTAAAGACAAATTCCTCCTGAGTCATATTTCTTAAACATGTCCGTCAGCCATGAGCTGTAAGTCTCCTCTTTGGGTTTAGCTTGATCCCCTGCACCTTTTCCAAGTCCAGGTGCCTGCCTCAAAAAGAATATATTATTTTGGTTTGTAGTGAGTTTTTAAAGGTCACATGATGGCCTATATATTGTCTCTCAGGCTTATTCATGCCAGCAAAGATTGAACACAGAAAACCTCAATAAAAATCACTTAAACTTGCTGTTATTAATACAAATACATACCTCCATCAAAGGCAAAAACAGACCTGAAAACACAAACCTGAAAACAAATTGACCTTATTTCTTCCACACGCCCGTCCACCAGCAGCTCGGTGTCCCTCCTCTGCACCCAGAGCCAGCGTCTGAACCACCCTATACTTGATACGGCTGCAGGGATCCCTCTCATCTAGTCCTCAATGGCCTGTGCAAGTGCTTTTCATCAGGCCTCAAGTGCTCTTCATGCATGAGTATCGTTGATAACATGAAGCTCACACACACACACAAGAACATGAGCGTGTGAACGTGTTGTCTCCTTTAGGGTTTGACGTATTTGTTTTTACTAAATATCAGATATCCACCTGTCACAGTGATGGATCAGGTTCAGCTCCGGAGGATCAGTGTGTAAAAGCTGCTGTTTTCCCTGCACCATTATTATTCTTTTAATCAGTCAGTGAGGTTTGAGTACGTTCATTTAACATCTCCCAGAGTGTCTGACATCACATAGGTGTTGTGAGTCAGCCTGCTTTAAAGATAATTTAACCATTATGGGTTTCTATTAGTTTTTTTTAAATGTCCCGTAATGGTTCACATGCTGTTTCTACGGCTTTTCTGCCCCGCCAGTAATTCAAATCCAACACAAGAAACTTTAAACTTTGAGGCTTTTGAATTTAAACTGTTTAATAACTCAGCGTCCATCGGTCAGATTCTAATAGCCTTAATACTGTATGCTGTTAGGGGCCAACAAACATATACATAATAAAAAATACATGAGCATTTTTGCTTTCTTCCATCTCTCACTCAAAGGTTAGAAGACAGCTGTTGTGGGGAATTAGGAAGTATCTCGTGTACTGGAAGTAGATAGGGAGCCTTGAGGTTCTCAGTGTGTGTGTGTGTGTGTGTGTGTGTGTATTGCTCTAATATTTGCTTGCTGATTTTTTTTCTCCATGTCAAATTGCTCTTGCTGTATTAGCAAGAATCAGTTCAACTAGAAAAGGGGGCTGTATGTCAATCCTAAAATGTATTTGTTGTTTTTCTCTGCAGGGCTAAAAGACATTAAAATTATTATCTGAATATCATATTGCCCCTCAAACAAATCTCATGTACTAAGACACATGTGTGCAAAACTTATTTTGAGGTAAAGTGCTCCACATTTTTCCTTATGTTTTACTTTAAGGAACAACACTGAAGTTAATGGAAACACAAGAGTCGCTCCAATCACCAAGACTCAAAAGATAAACACTACAAAAACAAAATGTGCACACATGCATTTCACATGTTTATTACACGTTAAACACCATTTATATGTAATATTTTGTCACATTAAGGCACATGTAGTCTTCGGTGAATTGCAAATTTACATATCGTTTGTAAGAAATCACACAGAAAACATCAAGTTTACATTTTTTTTTCCACATGATTTATTTACATATATTCACACATGCTTTCCTGACAGTTTACATGTGAAAAAACGTAACATTCACATGCTTTTTTTCTATAAGCCAAACTTAGATTTAACAACCAACTGCTATAGTGGAGTGTTTAATGGCTGTGAATGCAGCAGCAGAGTTAGCAAATTATCATGACATGTTAAGAAAAGAAGTGTGACACTCTTTAAAATATGCAGAGTGTACGCAAATATACCTGTGATTTATCTGGTCTAAAAAACGACAGATTGGGTCTTTAAGTGTGGTTTTGTCTCAGGGGTAAAATTCCCCACGCAGCTCTGAAAACACTTGAACCAGTGAAGGAGTGGATATCTACTCTGTGTCTGTATCTGCCTGCTGTTAGTCATGCAGAGGCCTCCTGTCCTCTGGTAGACACAGAGGCACTTTCTCAGGGCTGCAGCTCGGCTCTGCTGTTCCGTGATAATGATAAGGCCTTAAATCCCTCTGTAGATTTGACCTTTGTCCCCCCCACCCCCCGTTATTTTTAACCTCTCTTGTGCGTTCATGAGTTGCGTTCTGGCCGATGCTGGGAGGATTAGGTGTATGTTTGGGCAGAGGTGACTCCAGGAGCCCCCCTCTGTTTGGTTTGGCAACCCCGCAACCACCACACAGCTGCCGGCAAAACCCCGCTTGATCTACCAGATACCCAAAATCATTATGTGGTGTTTGTTATGGAGGGGGAGAAAAAGTGAGGAGAAAAGAAAGGAGAAAAAAAGAAAGGTTTACTTTTGTTTGAGGAGGACTTTGAGGGTTTGAAGTTTGGTCACTCAGACATGTTACAGACGTCCTTTCAAACTTGACTGAGATGTTTACATTCGACTTCCCCCTTTAAAGTGTTATCAGCAGCCTGTTGACTGAGATCATGTTATACTGCATCACATATTCAAACAATATTTGTCTTAAAGAGCGATCAGAAGCATGCGGCGTGCAAAAGGGTCTGAGAATGTATTTATAACACGTAGGACATATTGACTATAACTGCCACGCTTTTGCATGCAGTGGGCCGCAGTTGAAGAGGTATTCAGAGTATTTGCTGAAGTAAAAGTCTCAAATACATGCCACATTTTCCAAATATTCCTTTACATATAAAAAATCTCACATTAAAAATTATACTTTATTACCAGAAAAATTAGCTATATGTTAAAAGTAAACTCTGCAGGATAGTCCCTTTCAGAGTGCCACATTATTTAACTGTCAGATTATTATCACTGATGCATTGAGGTGGAAGCAGCTTTGCTATGTTGTAGCTGGAGATGGAGCCAATTTTAACTACTTAATGTGCTCTTTGGTAGCTTAAACTATAACAATATTTTTATATGACAACTTTAAACTGGTGTTTATGGCTGACAAATAAATGTAGTGGAGTAAAAAGTACAATTAGTCCGAATAAAATTAAATGAATTTCAAGAGTGTGAAGTAGCATACAATAGAAATACTTGAGTCAAGTGCAGGCACCTCAAAACTGGACTCAAGTATTATACATGACTAAATATAATTGGTACTTTTCATCACTGAGATCTGGAATTCCAAATTCAATCAAATCACAAAACAAGTTTTGTTCAAAATTTAAAAATATTTGAACATTTAAGGTTCCCAACGTCTGATCTGCGAAGGACCCACA
The DNA here is from genome assembly GCF_006386435.1 of Epinephelus moara. Classification (NCBI taxonomy): domain Eukaryota; kingdom Metazoa; phylum Chordata; class Actinopteri; order Perciformes; family Serranidae; genus Epinephelus; species Epinephelus moara. The sequence goes on along the minus strand of NC_065508.1, from coordinate 5,853,528 downwards.
AAGGATAAAGACTCTGGAATAAAGGTTCAGATTCAAACACGCTTTTTCTCGAAGCAGCCTGATGCTTTTGAGCAGTCCAGCAGTCCGTCATTCTTACGAAGACAAACTCGTCTCTCGCCTGACAGTTAATGGGTTTGGCCCACTGATTAATTGTGATGAATGGGATCTCATTCATAACCCATTGTGCAGTTGGCCCGGTGTGCTGTCAGTGTTGCTGGATACAAAAGCTGCAGAGACAGGGTCCAGTCAGTGTTTCTACAGCAGAGAGAGGCAAACTACTGCCCCCTGTTGGCCAGAGGCTCTCACTTATAAAACAACACTGCATTAAAAAGATGTATTTTTGGCTGCAGGGCTCCCAAAAAGTAAAATTCAGTATGTGATTTGTGATATTTTCAGGACAGATAAACAGGAAGACACACAAGGCTGTGAATTAAAAAATAAGATATTTATCTCCTGTGTCAATTCTTGTGGTAATATGAAAAACACATGAAAAATGTAGCTGCGAGCAGCGATCAGGGGGTTTAAACCCATATGGGAATGTTAATAATTTAAGGCTTTCAGGGGTCAAGAGCTACATGGGAATGTTGGGAATGCTGAGAGCAGAGTCTCTGGCAATCACAGACATAATGATATGGAAACCATCCACACAGGAGAGGTTGTTTTTATTATTATTATTAAAATGTTTATCCAATTTTATAACAGGGTTGTTGTCCTGATGGGTTCACTGCTACCTTCCTGTTTTAGGAGTGAATCCTGAGTGATGTATGTTTCAGTAGAAGGGCTTTGTGTGCACGACGTGTTTGTCTAGGAGTGTATAAATCTACGGTGAGTTATCGTAAGACACACCCACATGTACAGACCAGGAGTATAACGAGATATTCATTATCGATGCCAAAGTCGTTATTTTAAAAACATTTTTGAAGGACAGCATTTTAGAGTCCTCGATGAGTTTGTTTCCTGAATGAGATGTCATTGAGGAAAAACACTTGACTCCTGCTTCCACTACTGGTCTCTCATGACCTGTTCTTACAAAGTGCTGCTCTATTTGAGGATAAAACCATCTGCTTCCACCGTTCAATTTCAGGTAGCAGCTTTCTTTTTTCTCTTTCTCCTGCACTATCGGTAACGTACGGCCAATTTCTGTGAGCTGTATATGCTGATGTGGCTGGACGGTACATTTTTGAACATGTTTGGTGGTCATTGGTTATAAAAATGAAAAAAAAAAAAAAAGTCTCAAAAATTGCTGTTTCACCACATTAAAAGTCCGTCACAGAGCTCAACCGACCCAGATGTCAGATTTGGACCGAAACTGTATACGTTGGCCAAGTTTCATTAGACAAGAAGAGACGAACTGTGTTGGAGATGGTGCCTTCTAATTTGCTGTTCACTTTCTTGTTCCTATAGTTTAAAAATGCTAACCAAAATTAACCGTCATTTCTTAATTTTTGTTGATAGCTCACGTTGCAGTGTTTCTGCACTTCAGCAGACAATGACATCATCTGTCAATCAAACAGTGTGGACTCTTCTTCCTTTAATCTCACTGGTTTGGGGGGAGTTAGAGTTTCTGAGAGAGCTGCTCCTCTCTGTGGTAACTTCACTGCTCATGCTAATCCTGGGTTCAATTATAGACTAGGCGCCAAATCAAAAGTGCGGGACACGCCATCCCTGAACTCTTTACATGTGACATACCAAGGTGGTAAGAGCATTGATATCTGCAGTAAAATTTAAGTGGCGATGATTAATATTTTTATATCGACAAATCTGAAATTACCGTAATGTGAAATGTGAAAGGAGTCGCTCAAAGTAACAAACCCACAGAGGATAATCACCCCAGACTTTCTGACAGTTCTCCTCTATGGAACATCTTTGTGTTTTTCAGCTCACTGTTTAGGTTTTCTGGTCTGATTCGGTTCACTCTCACAACTCTCATGGTGCCATTTTCCATCCTCGGCTCTAAAAACCTGCTGTACACAAGCACAGCAGCAGCAGATAGATTAAGTTGGAGGCTAGCTGGTGGGGCAGCTAAAGAGCCAGGTATTTCCCTCAGGAGTTGGTGGAGACCAAAAACAGGGCTAAAAGAGAGTTGACACTAGGGCATTAACGACTTTGATTTTTTTCAGGTCGACTTATCTGTCAATAAAGTCGAGTTGAGTCGACAAGTCATTTGATGACATCATCACATTGACACGTGGAGGAAAGTGAAGTATCTCCACACATGTGATGTGTGTCTGTCAAGGCCCGAACATACTCGGGCGGAACGTACGCGGAACCGACTCTGCGGAGTTCCGCGCGGACTCAAAGCAGACGTCCGCAAGCCCTGTGCGCGCAAAGCTCAGATTTTAAGACCACACGGACTCCGCTCCGCGCACCAGTTACTGCTTGGCATGTATTTTTCACATTGCGGGGATTTTTCACGGACATTTTTACAGGAAACTACAACGCGGAAGTGCGCTTGACTATGAAAGCCCAAATGACTGCGGACATTCCTCGCGGAGTCCGCTCCGCTTATAGTACGCCGTCAAGGATAAAGTATCAGTGTAATCAGAGGCAGCATTCCGTACACAAGCACACAGAGAGAGAGAGAGGGAAAAAACACACGACTTGTCGACTCCTCCCGGGGGTTGTCGACTTGTGCCACTGACGTCGACAAATCGACTTTTCTGTTAATGCGTCGACTTGTGCCACTGACGTCGACAAATCGACTTTTCTGTTAATGCCCTAGTTGACACTAAACTTACTTTGAGCAGATGGACACAAACCTGACTTAAAAAGACAGCCTTGTCTCCCAGAAATTAGGTTCCTATACAACTAATTTTCAAATGCAAATTACATTTTCTGTTAATATAATGAGGAAATGTTGCTAACTAACTGTATACTGTAAAAATAATTGACACAGCCACTGTGATGTCACTCACTGGTTTGTTGACTCCTGTTTTAAAGCCTCGAGTTTGGCATTTTGGCCATCGCCATCTTCTTTTTTTTGTTTGTTTCTTTTTGGGGGTTTTTTTGGAGCCAGAAGCACATTGGAGAAGTTTTCCTTAGGCTTTCTCCCAGAATGCCTTTTCTGACAGAAATCTATTCATTTTAACCCAAACCATGACTTTTTTCCTAACCTTAACCAAGAGATCCCTTTCTGGTAGAATGGTCTCGAGGCAAATTTTTCTCCAACTGCGAGCCAGAAGTGACCATATTTGGATGAGGGGTGAGCGGTAGATCTGACTGAGACTGAAGACACCATATAAACACCCTTATTATTCGTAACTTTGAGACTTCATAAAATGTAAACGGGTCGAGTTATATCCCCTATACAGTTGCCATGGGGCATATTACCTTTAGAGACCAAAACCATTTTTGTACCAGGCTGTAAACATGTTTATTTCTGCTGTAAAGTTAGACATTTTAACATGGGGTTCTATGAGATATACTAGCTTCTGGAGTCAGCCTCAAGTGGGCATCAAAAGAACTGCAGTTTTTGGCACTTCCGTGTTTATTTCATTTTTCAGCAACAGAGGTTGGCGTTTGTAATTAATGCACCAGGCAAGTCACAAAAATCTTGATACCAAACATCGTAGCAAAATGTTCACCAAAAATGCATTTCAGCTATTAATAAAATGGTTACTAACAATGTATACCAGTTATTTTCTACCAGAACAAGCAATCTTGCAATACATCCACTCCGAAAAACGAACACACAAGTGCCAGAAACTGCAGTTCTCTGAATGCCCACTTGAGGCTGGCTCCAAAATCAACTCAATCCCCAGAGACCCCCATGTTTAACTGCCCAACTTTACAGCAGAAACATATTTACAGCCTGGTACAAAAATAGTTTGGGTGTCTGTAGCTAATTTCCCCTTTCATGACAGCTGAACAGGGGGCTGATTTTTTTTTTTTTTATAACTCACTGGTTTACATTTTATTAAGGCTTATGCATATTTCAGGGCAGGGCCGCTTGAGTGACAGGTTTTCAGTGAGCCGTTGCTACAGTCTATGAGCCAGATCCACCTCTCGCTCTTACACAGCACTATCTTCTCTTCCAAATATGTTCACTTCACACTGTGATATTAACGTGGTGTTTCTGACGTCTGCTATCTTCTGTCCTCAAGTGGCCAAAAAAAACTGTTGAAAGGGTTAATGGGCTGGAATAATTCAATACTGAAAGGAAACTTAGAAATGTTTTTAAAACTCTCCTGTCTTTATTTTTCTTGCTTTTTTTTTTTAACTTTATTACTTTTATCATTTCACTCTCTGTGTTATGTCTTTCACTCTCTGAGGCTCACATAGCCTTTATCATTCTCTCCCTCCCTCTCTTTCTCTCTCACACACACACATACACACACCGCACCGTGCACCGAGCAGCTCGACAAGATCTGAGGCCAGATATTTGATTTACACCGGCAGGGTCAAAGAGAATGCATTAGGGCCTTTTGCAGCAGAGGCACAGGGAACGGCCAAGAGTTATAAAGTGGTCGGATGGATGCTGACACATGGCCCTTCATAACAATCAGTAGAAGAGTTAGATGCACTGGCCCTGACCTCCCCCTCACTAACACCATGATCTATACACTCCAGCCCCCAGCTCCTACTCACCACACCCCGCCAAAAACACCAACTCCCATGTCAGAAATCTGCCTGAAAGCGTGTTTTTATTCTCCCTTTTTTCTTCAAGTTGAGTTTTTAACACTTTTGTGGGCTGAAAGTATTTTATCTTTCTGTTTCATTTCTAAATTGTTATGATTAATTGTCACCTCACGCCATGATATATATTGTCTCTTTTTATACATATATCTAACCTGGCGGTGAAGACACGGAGCAGAGGCCGAGTAACTCCCATTTTAATGTGTTATCTGAAGGTCTTTTGTGGTTTTTATGTCTGTCGTAACTGCTCTTTATCTTTGTTTGAGCTGATTACACAGTGAAAGGATCCCCTGGTGTATTTAACACATGTGCGAGCTGTAAAACAAGAAAAATAGCACTTGGTTTAGGTATTAAGACGTCCTTTTACACCATCATATATTAAGTCAGTTGATAGTTGTGGGACTATTTGGAATTTAATGTTTACATGTGTAGAATATGTCACGTGCCATTTGCAGGACTCTTTAAGCAAAACTCTTTACAGTGTCATACAATTTATGTAAAGGAATAAACACAAGGGTATTATTGTTGTAAAATTTGCTGTGTTAGTGCCATTGTATGAATATATCATGTTAAGAAATGCATTATGAAATCCATTTGGTAAATAAATAAAACTCAAAAAATCTATTTACCATTTATATTTAAATATTTAGCTTTTTTTTTATTATGATAAACATTTTCCAACTAAGTTAATTAATGAGATCTGGGAACAAGATGCCATTACTACAACTCTAGGCCAAGAAACAGGAGCAGTCAGACAGGTTGAGAACACTTTACCCAGATTTTCTAAACCCATTTATTTGGGGGTAAAACTAAAAGTGAGGAGACCCTAAAATGTTGTTAATAATCCCTGATTATTGGATTATTTGCAGGAATCTGTCTTTGTGCACAAGTACAGTACGTACAGTAAATCAACGTGGGACTAGAAAGTCATGTTGTGATCTGTGTTTGATGATTAAAAATGTTAAAGTGATTCTTCGTCTTAATTTTTTTTTTCCAATTAAGTTTGGCTAACCTATGCGGGAATTGTCGATTACTGTCTAAAAACACGCTCGCCATTAAAAGTTAAAGTAAAAGCCAACCTTTGGAACAAGCTTTGTCCGCTTGCCATTTCACCTCACATTTGCATTTTGTTCTGCACTGTGTCTCTTGGTTGCGTGCTGCTTATGGTCTGGCACGTGGTTGCTGCGTTTTTATGAAGTCCTGACCTCACCTGGGCGCTGTGCACAACTTCCCAACCGCAGCAAAATGAGAAGAAATAAGAAAATACAGGCAGAAGGTGGGGTCTCTGTATATAACTACACCACCACACTCTTCTGGGTCATAAGTAATGGTTGAGAGGGATTACTTTTGTGTGGGTCTATCATTGTTTTTTTATTAGGAAAATTCTGCATAGTGTACCTTTAATAACCGGTCTGCTTGTGCTTGTTGCTGCATCTGCTTCTTTTAGGTGATGTTAACACGTTCCCACATCTCAGTCAATTTCAAACTCAGTTAACTTGTTGGGTATGGGTATTATTACTGCTAGAAATAATGACCAGTACAGACATACATGTAGCATGTGACTTCACTGACTCAGGAGCAAAGAGTAAAGTGATATTATCATCATGTTTTCTACATTGCTGTCATTCATCTGGGGATTGACTGACATTCTTTTGATTTTGTCATGTTGTTGCACCCTTATCTTTGGTTCAATGGCAGCCAAATACAGAATTAACACCACCAGGTGTTTATCTTGATGTGCCTAACTCCATATTTGCACAGTTGTAGTGGATGGAAACACACATTAATTCACATTAATGAATTTTTGCAGATTTCCTGGAAATTTGGTTAAAGAATTTGTGCTAAATTTGGTTTATTAATTCAATAAAGGAAAGAGAGCAAATCATGCATATCACAATATGTAAAAGATTAAATAAATAAAAACAAAAAATGAGAAGTTGCTTTGCACAAATAATGTTCCTCTCTATGACAGTCACATTTTCTCCTGCCAGACCGCTCTCTCTCTCTCTCTCTCTCTCTCTCTCTCTCTCTCTCTCTCTCTCTCTCTCTCTCTCTCCAGGCCTCTCTCAATGTTTACATCACTTTTTATAACTCCTGGATGACAGACACACCGACCTACTACAGCCCCTAGTACTACACACACACACACACATACACACACACTTGTGTCTGGACAGCGTCAGGCAACACTTCAAAGTGCAGGATCCCCCTTTTTACAAGCCATATTAGGCTCACATCAAAGCGCAGTCTGCGATTCAGACCAGAGTTTTCTGGTCAAACGAACGTCTCTGCCTCACAGCGCGGTGATGAAGCACCGCAACGCAGAGCGTCACGACTGACCTGACACTAGAATAACCGCACAGAGATATTACAACATGGACTCAGACCAGGGCACTGAGGCTTTGACCTTTGAACTCTTGACGGCTGCATGTGATGTCGTTGATTCAGGGAAGTTCTGCTTGTGTGTTTATTCTGGATGCATGCGGTGTGACACAGAAAGTGGCGTTTGATTGCTTTTCTGAAGAGGTCTGATGATTTCCATCTTTGCTTTAATGTAATGTCAAGCTTTGCAGAGTGAAAACTGAGATCAGCAGCAAACTGAAATCTTTGTTTGAGGAGCTGCAGCATTTTCAACGCCATATAATTATCCCAAAAATGTAAAGAAGAATGTGTTTTGTCATCTTTGGCTTCCAACTGGGATTTGGCAGCAGTTCAGAAAGAGTCCACACTATATATCAGATTTGCTTAGTGTTACTTATAATTAAACTTCACCATCTAAAGCCATAAAATCGAACTCCTCTTAATCCTAAATAAACTCACATATTGTTAGAGATAGAATTTAGATTTTTATAATCATACAGAACGTTTTCAAGACAGAAAACGATAATGCTCTGTCTTCCTGTTTATTTCATATTTCTGTGTTACTGGACCAATTTTTTGTTTACACAGAGTTTCAAAAAACACTGAGGTAAATTTCAAGCCAATCTTTTATTTTTCCTCCTCCTCCTGTCGATAATCTCCTGATGAAAAGCACTTCAAAGCGCCGTGCAGAGCCCTGCTTAGCCGTTGTTGCCTTAGTGTGTTTCATGCCCGGATTCCCATGCAGCGCAGAGTCCTGGTGAAACACTGCATGTGTCATTAGAGAGAATGGCGTTGTCAGAGCACTGAGAAACTCCATACATCATGCCTCTCCAACTGTAGCCATGGCAGCAACCAAATAAATAATGTGGGTCATTACGCAGAATCATGTTGACAAAGAGCAACTATCTGTCTTTTTGACAACAGCCGAGTCCTTCGATAAACACAGCAGCACCCACGGCTGCTCGCAGACACTGTAGGCTTTGTTCGAAAACCATTTTTTCCCCTCCTAAGAATTAGTTTCATTTCAGGAGAGTGTACATAAGAAAGCTGATCGTGACTTTAAGTGTTGTAAATGGCTGAATGGTAAGGCCACCGTGCAAGAGTAGATGATGTTTTATGTACGTGCATTTCCTCCAAAGTCTGCTGCTGCAAGAGGATTTACATGCATGCGTGTGCTGTCATTTACGCCGCCCAACATCTACCTTTAACACCCCTAAACTTCAGAGTTTTTTTGCCACTTAACCTTTTATCTCCACTTTTTCTCTTTAAGCCTTTTCTGTTTGAAAATGGCTCACTTTAATCATCACTGTAACGGCTAAATACAAGATCAATCTGAAAGGTTTTTTGGACAATAGCATGACTACTCTTATGCGATACATCACCGCCTCTTGGCGTGAACGACAGCAAACTTTGCACACAGTAGAAAACGTCAGACAACATTTTTCTCTCGCGTTTCACTTGCCACTCCTCTCGCCCTGCCAAACAAACATGTAGGCTACCTATTCATCTGCATTTGTTTACTCTTTGTTTTAGACTTGACTTGTTTTTCCAATGGGCCACATTTTAAAGGGAAACTCCCTTCTTAGAAGTTGGCTTTGTGCAACAGTACCACCCGTCACTTCCTCTCCATCACAGGGCGGCTGTCGCCCAGTGGGTTCCACCCCCCCTCCACCTCTCTATATGTACAGTTGCTCTCTCTCAGGTCACAAAGTTGAAACCAGACTACATTACGTCTACAGAATATACACCTCTATAACACTGTGTAATGCTTGTTTCGTTATGAAGAACATGTTCTCACACAACAGTGCTAACATATCTCACACTGTCCACTTTATGCTGTTCAACTTTACATTCTCCTCTACATTTATTTGTCAGATGCACTTACTAATTATTTTACAGATTTTAATCTTATTTATAAATTTATGATCAGTCAATAAAACATGGTGCATCAGCATAGATTAAACTGTACAACAGTAAATGAAGTAGTTAAAATGAGCTCTACCTCGGCCAGCTGGAAAACTGAAATCCTGCCGATGCATCAGTACTGAAATATGATAAATGTATACAAGGGTGTTTTTCATGCCTCCATGCCGGCAATAACCTTGGCTGGAGGCATGATGTTAACAGGTTGTCCATCCATCTGTCCATACTTCCATACGTCCATATGTACATACCATTCTGTACACAGTATCTCAAAATCACCTCATGAGAATTTCTCAAATTTTGGCACAAATGTCCACTTGGGCTTAACAATGAACTAATTTTATTTTTGGTGGCCATAGGTCAAAGGTCAAGGTCACTGTGACCTTGTCTGTCTCATTCTTGTAAACCTGTTTTCTAATGAACACCATGACGGAATTTGGCACAAACTTTCTCTTTGAGGCAAGAATGAAATTATTAGATTGTGGTGGTCAAAGGTCAAGATCACTGTGACCTTGCATTCATCTCATTCTGGTGAATGTGATATCTCAAAAACGCCTTGAGGGAATTTCTTCAAATTAAGCCCAAACACCAGCTTAAAGTCAAGGATGAACTTATTAGGATTTCTTGGTCATAGATTAAAGATCCAAGGTCAAGGTGACCTCATCTGTTGCATTCTCGTGACTTAACAGTGAACTGATCAGAATTTGGTGGTCAGTGATCAAGGTCAGTGTTACCTTCGGTCTGTCTCATTCTTGTGAATGTGATATCTCAAAAAGGCCTTGAGGGTACTTCCTGAAATTTGGCACAGACGTCCACATAAAGTGACAAATGAACTGATAAGAATTCAGTGGTTGAAGGTCAAAGATCAAGGTCACTGCGACCTCACAATGCATGCTTTTTGGCTCAAGAATTAATTAGCTAATTATGACAAAATTCCACACAAATATCTAACACGATAAAATAATGAAGTGATTATATTTTATATCCAGAGGAGCAAAGGTCAACTTCACTGTGACATCATAATGTAAAAAAAAAAACCCACATTTTTGGCCAGCACTCATCATCATCATAACTCTACACTAAGATTCTGACTTGGTGACAGTAATATTGTCCACCTTGAAACTGTGGCAGTTGTATAGATTGTATAGATCTTCAGTTGTACAGCGGGGAAGATGTGACTGAAGCATCCATGTTTTCAGTGACATACATGCAAACTGTAAATGCAAATGAACAGGTTTGTGGAGGCATACGACCGCAAGGCGGTTATTCTTGTTTGTTTTAACATTGAGAGGGAAACATGAACTAGGGTGTTTGGGGGTCCTAATTATAGGTGTCAAATACTTGATGCCCTGCATTTGAAATAAAAAAAATGAAATAAAGTCCTCTGCTGCTTTCATGTTTTGTTTTTTGCACATGTTCTAATCAAAGAGGGGGAAGTATTGTTGTTGCAGCACAATCTGTGCAATGCCCCTTTTAAAGAAAGGTCACATGCTGGTCGATCACATAAACTTTTAAAAACCCAGTAAGCTTTTGCAGCAAGAAAGCAGTCCTTGGTGATTTAGTTTGGGTTAACATAATGTGTTGAATTAATTAAAAGTTTATAGCTCTCAATTTGGGCCCAAAACTGTATCGTTTACTGTCGGGTGCAATTAGACAAACAGCACTTATCCAGAGGTGTACTGTTAGCTGTCAAAGTTATGACCAAGGAGGAGCAGATATGCTGGCTGACAGTGAGGAAAAAAACAAAAGCCTCACACTTCTGTTATGCTTCGGGCCAAGAACACATCAGTGCATGAACACAACACAAAACTATTTCTCTGCTAACAATACTGGTTTGTACAAAAATAGGTCTATGGAGACATTTTTACAGCTGAAATAAAAAAAAAAGACCCACAATGACGGCAGCTCGGCCTTTTAAGAGCTGCATGCATTAAACAGACTGCTAAAAGTTTTGATATATTTCTGGCAGGGAACACATACTATCCCCATTTCCACATTTACATGCTGTTCCTTGGTTTTTCTTTTTTTGTATGCAGAATGAGTCACTCCAAGGCGTTTTCGCTGCAGAGTAAACCAGGCAGAAACTCCCATTCATCAAACAGGTATGTGTGTGTTGTCTTTGCTCACAGGAGGGATGCAGAGAAAAAAAAAGAAAAAGGGCCGGTGAGTTATTTTAACAGTGTTTGGGCTTCCCTCCAAGCCTTCATACCATCCCTGAGCCGTCCTATCTCCCACACAGAGGCCCGGGGCGGTGAGGGGACGGCAGAATCCCTGCAGGATTAACACAAAGTCCTCTAATGGAGCCCGAGGTGCAGAGACCCTGCACACGGCAACAAAATTTAAAGATCACCACTTGAGCTTTAGGTACTTAGGTTAGATACCCAGCTAGTCTGGCTCCTGGTGTTCAGCAGCAGCAGCGCGGCCAGTGTGTGTGTGTATGCTGATGGCTAAATGGTGATAGTTAAAAATGGAAATTGGCATTAGGAGTTGGCGAATGGCTGTCAGAGCCTCCTAGTGCTGCTGGGTTGATTAAATTCTCAGTAATTATTCAATTGAGTGCTGTGGCTGCATATGATTTAACTCAGGAGTCTGTTTCTGCTAATTTCTAATTAGCTCTAATCCCAGTTTAATACTGAATTTATCCACTCTTGTGCCTGGTTTTTGAACAGTTTAAGGAACTGCTGCTTCAGTCAGCACCTCTTTCTGCTCATGTCCTGTTCATTTCTAAATTTCTGCATGTCGTAAATTTAAAGCACTCATTAACCACCTTCATAAAACCACATCACTAATGCCAAACCATGAGGAAATGGTCATTTGCAGTTGTTTGAACAGGGATTCATATCTCCACCAAAGAGACAGAGAGGACAAAGAGGCAAAGAGAGATAGGCCACGTTGACCAAATCCTCCCAGATTCATTCACCCAAACTATCTCCAAGTCATCGGGCATTAACAAGGATCTAATAGGCTAATTGCCATTAGTAATGGTTGTTATCAGTGGGGCTTAGGCAGCCTATCGCCCAGTGTGAAGTTTGTGTGTATGTGTGTGTGTGTGTGTGTGTGTGTGTGTGTGTGTGTGTGGGTCCTCGCCCTGAGGAGAGGCTCTTGGGTAATCCTGTGTTGACCAGAGGGCTTCGTGGTCCATTACAGGTCACGGCTCGAGACGGAGAGTAAACAAATTCCTAACTAACGAGGGATGAGGAGGGAGGAGGCCAGCCTTCACACCCTCCTCCACCTCCTCCTGAAGACACGACCTCTCTTGTGTCGTGGAGGCAAATCCAGACGTGACAGATTACTATTGGTCTTGTTACTGTGGTTGCTGAGTTAGGGGTCAACTGTAGCACTTATATAAGCGTTAGATAATAAATATGATGAACTGACACGTAGAAATGTAGAAAAAATGTTAAGTGAAACAGATGCAGAAGTTAATTTTAGATCTTTTAAAATCAGCCAAAAGCCATAAATTCATCCTCAGCTTTCCTGATTATAGTTGGTGCAATTTTATAATTTTAATATAATTGTATTATTTATTTTCTGTATAATGACATAGGTGTATATTGTGTGTTGTTTTTTTGTTTTTTGTTTATTGAAATATGATGTCATCTAGCCACCTGGACTTTTTGCTATCTTTACATTGAGGACCAAAATGGAAACAAATCTTGTGTTTGATTTAATGTCCTTCTTTGTTGTAATGTCAAAAAAAACCAAAAAACTAAACAAACAAATACTACTAGTTGCTTACTCAGCCATAGCAAAGACATAATGGAGATGGCCATTTCCAATTCAATTACAGATTAAATAATAATAGAAATGTTTGAATATTATTTCGAAAGCACCCAAAATAACACACCTGTATTTGCGTATGAGACAATGGCTGCTCTCTCTGTCTTTGATAGATGAAAGCCTCTTCTCACCGATGACATGTTTCGATGGGTAGCTGGCAATCAGCAGTAATATAAAAAGCACTTTCTCACACAGCTCTGGGCCTGTTAAGAGCTGACTGTGCTGTTTTAGGCCACATTTACACAGGATCAGAGAGTACATTTAACTATTTGTAGAGCACATGCCACGTGAGGGATCTCAAAAGAGGGATAAAGCCGAATCAGCGCGGTTTCTGTCTGAGGCGTTTGGATCTGTGCCGCTAAAGAGTTAAAACTCTGATCTTTTGTTTCCTACAGACTGAGCGATCATCGTAACCTGTTTAGAGATGTTCAATTAAGTTTAAGGCACAAATTTACGCTAAACTGTAATTTTTAGGTACTTTCCAGCCGCTGCCTGAACGCTGAGATTGTCTCATGATGCAATCATCGTCTGAAAGAAAGAACAAAAAGGATTTGTAAAATACACAAACAGCTCACTTTAGCAAGGAGTCGAAATCTCTGCTCAGGCACAGACACGTTGGTCTTTACTTTAACTGTAAGTAGCCAGCCACTGAATATCAGCTTTCTCTTTTCTTTTGACTTTCAGTCCAGGGTTGCAGCTAATGATTATTTTCATTATCAATTAATCTATGGATTATTTTCTCAATTAATCAATTGGTCTAACAAAAATACCCATCACAAGCTCCTAAGGTGTCAACCATCAGTCCAAAACCCAAAGATATTCAGTTAACTATCATATGATCATGTTTATTATCATTGAGTAAGAAAACAGAAAAAAAACACATTATTTTTTAATTCAAACTCCAAACTACTTAAACTATTAATTACCAATTCCCTGGTAAAATAGAGATACTATGGAGATAAAGTCAGACTCTTTGTATTACACCCCCTCGCCCCCCTCCAGCAGCAGACTATAGACATCAGTAGTTGATTTTACTGAAACCCTTTCGCGTGAATACCAAATACTTTTAAGCCAGCTCTGTACATGAGTTGACACTTCCTCTCGCCCTGCACTCCACGCCTGGTTTACACAAGCAGCCGCTGACAGTGGATTGTTTCCTCCACCATGTTAACATGCAGATCAGATAAGGACAACATTCCCGCCCTCACTAAGACTCTGGAAAACAGTAACTCACAAATCCATCCTCTCAGACAGTGACAGCAGTGGGAAGCTGCGGCGCTACACAAAACAACGTCTAACGGCTCGACTACAACTCATGATGTGTCACTTAAACATGGCAGCCTGAATTGCCTTTGAAGCAGAGGGGATGCCGAAATTCAAGTTGCGATTGCAAAATCCATCCTAATTGACTGACTGTATTTCCATATTTGTCTCATTCAACACTGTTGTTTTTTGTTGATAATTTGACCTCAGTGACCTTAGGAATTAAATCCAGATTGAAATCTGACTGACCCTTGAAGTATGAGTCAGCGTGTTCCTCTCTGTTCTACTTAACTATCACAAAGTGGCTGGCTGGCGATCATAAACTCAGTGTGTGCAGTTCTCTGACGTCACATTAAAAGGATTTTTGGGTACTGATGAAACATTTCACAGTTACATGACTCTGCTGTTTGGAGCTGACTATGTGTTAAGATGCCTCCTGCAGCTTTTATTAGTTTGAGTTTATATATTTCAGACCACTGCGAATCAGGGCTCTATATAGGCTATTGCAACATCAACCCAATGGCACAAAATAAATGTTGGCACTGTACATTCTGCAACAACTTAAAATTTCTTTATGTTTTAACAGCTCAGTGTTGGCACAGAACCCACTTGGTTATGGTTAGGACAAGATCATGTTTTGGCTTAACATACCCAGCTTAGGTGACATAATTGCTGCTGGAAATGTCACCAATGTCTTGCTAACAAACAGTCAAAAAACAACTGTTTTTCTTTTTTCTTTTTGGTGTGTTTGTTGGTCTAAAACAGTGGTCTTCTCTTCCTGCTGTTGAGAATTACATTAAGTACAAGCCAGCCACTTATTACAAGTATTACAGTACTGGCCGCAACAATCCAAAAAACAGCCTGCAAAATCCTGGAGGGACTGGATAATTAACAAATGTTAGCATGCAAACAAACTAAACATTAAACCTGCCTGACATCAGCATGTTAGCATGATCATCATTAGCATGTCAGTTCGTCAATGTTAGCATTTAGCCCCGAAATACAACCTCAGAGTACAGCTAACATGACTGTAGACTCTTAGTGTTGTTCACTATCTGGCTGTAATGTATTAAATAGGTGTGCTGTGTCACATACTAAAGGACAGTTTAACTGTTTATGCTGATGAACTGCTAAGAAAGAAAAACTTGTGGAAAGCTTTTAATGTAAATGTGTAAAATTCTGGTGTAAAATTGTAAAATTCAAGGAAATTATTTCTCAGCAAAACATCTCAGTGGGAAAACCCATTCTAAAAAAAAATCCCATTATCAGTGTTAGTATAAATGTGGAGCCTCTAGCTGGAAGTGACATGAGAGAACATCACAGTGACATTATCTCTTAAACAGTCAAAGGAGTAACACACAGAGCACAGATCAGATCTTCAAGTCTGACACGGTGGCCTCAGGGTTGTATAAATACTCATTAAAAAATGCTAACATTGTTTTTACACTTTTACACAGCATGGACACAGACACACACACACACACACACACACACACACACACACATATTACAACATCCCGCCTGTAACGTCAGAACAATGACACATAACTCCAGCTCTTTAAGTTTTCAGACGCTACAGCAGCCGGACGCCCTGGAGCGGTGTCTCCCCCTGACGCCACACATGTCATACTAACATGTCACCCATGTCAGCTCCGTTTTAACACCTTGGGGAGGATATGGGGTGGAAAGGCAGCAGTCCAGCTGACAGACAGCCTCCTCTGACCTGACTTTCACCGCTAACCTTTCCTGTAAAGGCTGTGATGCACCAGCAAAATATTGACACAATGTGATCGCTGCCCTCCGAGATTTGTTAGCAGTGTGTGTGTGTGTGTGTGTGTACAGTAGCTGTAGACAGTGATGTAGTGGTACTACAAAACATGTCAGCTAATTGACCTCTACATGTAGGGTCAAAACAGCCATCACTCATCAAAAAAAGAATCAACTGTTTTAACTTTAAGTAGTAATAGATCCAGCATTATTGAGGCACTGGTAAATTATTATTTCATTGTCAGTTATAGCACTTTGTATATTGTTTCATTTGTATTTTCATGTGCAGTGTTTAAGTGGAGTCATTGTATTCTCTGTGTTATGAGATAATTGGTTCCTACCTGCTCTTGTTTTTTGGGACAGAGTGATACACAAGACAAGGTGAGTGCCTCGTGCTTAACGGTGAAGAGAAGTTGCTGTACCCCTAAGTTGGGATGTGTTAGTACTGTCTTGCAGTGTTGGTAAAAATTAAACAAAGAGGAAGAAACAAACGATGTAGCCCACTTATCACACACAGCCTGGAAGAACTGGGGAAAAGAGGGTTACACTTTTATTGATATATAAGAAATTATGTAACATGTTGCATTGTATTTTTTTTAGGTCAGTCAATTAATTTCTTGGTTGAGAGAAAATCGATCAACTTCAATTGTAAGCCCATAGTCAGGCAAAAATGACATTTGTGAGTTTGAGCTTCTCAAATCTGAGGATTCGTTGATGCACTTTATTAATTAATTATCTTTGGGTTTTGGACCATTGGGTGGACAAAAACAGCAACTTGAGAATATCACCTTTGTGATGTATTGATCTAACAATTGATTAATACAAAAAAAAATAGTCAACAGATGAATTAATAATGAGACAGCCATTAGTTGCAGCTCAATCTTTTAATTCAAATAGATACCAGTATTGGAAATGCCTCCAATACGGCCTAAAAGCTGGATCAGGTATCAGCAAGTATGCTATTTTAAGCACCAATCCCATACCATTTAATTCAGAATAAATGTAAAAGTAGTTTCACACCAGGGTGAAACAGCAGTTTTCCCAAAGGTCAGTTTTTTGGTTTAAAACAGTAGCCTATTTAGCAAGATGGCAATATTGGCAGTATTTTACACTGGAAAGCCCCATGCAAGACTTTAGTTTCAGAGTTAGTGGTATACAATTTTAAATTCTTTTTGACATAGTGCTATTAGATCAGTACTCAGTATTGGCCGGTACACAAGTTCAGGTATCGGCAAAAAATCTGGAAGGCAAAAATTGTATCAAAAGATCTCTAAATTCAAATCTCTAAGTTGAAGATGTAGTTAATCCAACGTGGCACCAGTTTACCACAGCAGGTAATTTTCATTGCTATTGTTGGTGTTGTTGTTTAACTAGGCTAGCTAATATTTAAATATAAACTTGTACAATAAGGGACACTTAAAAGGTAACAGCAGAGGACTCTGATTTAATTTTGCTGTATTAAATGGCCACCATTTGATACAACTGCGTTTCCTAGAAATGTAGTCTTCTCAAATGTGTTTTAAGGATAATTTAATTCTCTAACCTTAACCTTAAGTTCTGTGAATGCCTAAACATGACCATAAAAACATAGAGTTGTGCTTTAGAATTGTGCAGGTGGATACTGCAGGTAAAATGATACGTTGTCGGTTATTTGAAACTATTTCCGTTTTTAGCAGGTAGCAGGGAGCAGTTGAGCCTCTGTCCTCTCTGCAACAGGAGTGTGGGATTGTTGGTTTAGAAAATGCAGGGTTTGTTGAATCTTTCATGACAAGCAAACACACTGAACTTCATCACCGTCCAAACACGAGAGCAGGTTCTACGCTGCGCTGTGATGAGAGAAAACATCATCTGCCAACAGGACACACACACACACACACACACATTTTTCCTCTTACTGTCCACCAGATATTAACAAATTTTCCAAAGACGCACTTTATTTTTCCGTGATTAATGATTAAACACCTCCTTCCTTGACTTGCCGGTCATTAAATTGATCAGTAACCAGACCACGTAACCTCCTCGTGGTCACAAACACAGCTAGTCACTAATGATCACCACAGATTCTTCCCTGTATCGACAGCCGAGGTGTTTGTAGGGATGGTTTTCTCTCTGATAAGCACACGGCTTCATGATCGGGCCGCTCCAGTTCCTGTCGCAACACAACGGCAGGAGGTAACCATTCACCCAGAGTCAACAGGACCCCTCGACAAACACAACACACACACACAGGTATGCATATAAAACTACACGCTGGAATGTCCTCAGAGTGACTGAGAGCAGGTGAATGCAGGTCAACACTGAGTGAGCGACAAATGAAACAGAACTTTAAACTCTATTTTACCTTATTGCTCATTACATATGCTAAGTAGGGTTTATACTGGAATTAATGATTGAGAAATCTATTTAGTCTGCAGGACAGAGGTTTAGAGTAGTAAATGTAATTAATTTAAAACTGATTAAGATGCACTACTGCAGACTTGATGACTTATTACACAGCAGGTTTCATCAAGAGGTTTCAGTATATTACATTTTAAGTGATAAATGGTGAGTCTTTTTATCGAGGAAGTGTTGCAATAAATGAGCTAAAATAGAAAGAGAGAAGTAGATTATTAATGTAGGGTTGTGCATTTCACTAAGCCATCCTCCTGGGAGCCAAAACGCACGCTAAAGTGCCCTCTTGGGAGCCGAAATAAGCGCTAAAGTGCCCTCTTGGCAGCCAAAATGCCCTCCTGGGAGCCAAAACGCGCGCTAAAGTGCCCTCTTGGGAGCCGAAATAAGCGCTAAAGTGCCCTCTTGGCAGCCAAAANATGGTGTTAAAATGCACTAGAATACAGGAAATGGCATCTACTTAATTGAAAATGTTCTGGGGGAGGACCCCCCCAGGGATTTATTTCGTTCATACATCCATGTCTCTGTGTGTTCTTCACAGTCCAACATTGAATCTACACAGTTCTCGTGGATGCTGATGCTAACTACAAACTAACTTGAGTAGTCTGTCTAGTTACTCTGTTTTAAGGCTATATTATGTGCCATTTGTATAACATATAAACATTTCTAAAGTGCCCTCGAAAAAAACACGCAGAACTTAGTGCCCTCTGCAGTGGCGAGAACGTGCTGTATGTGCCCTTTTTTTTCTTTTCGCCCCTGCCCCTCAAAAAGTCTGTGCACGCCACTGTTCCTGGTGCAAGAAAGAGTGACTTACATCCAAGCTGAAAAGCAGTGTTTCACTGCCCTCTGTGGCTGAACCTTTCAAGCCTGTTTTGCATCTCTGACCTTGTCTCACCTGTAACCACACCCAGCAGTGATGTCACTGTGACACACCCTGGAGTACACTAAAGGAAGAGGAGATTTCAGATTCACCAGTGATCAGCGAAAACAAGATTTGCAGCTGCTGTAGGGTTGCTCTTTAAAGAGCTAAATAAAGGAAGAAAAGGCAGGTGTCTTGGCGGAGGAGAATGGAGACCAACCAGAGGGATTTTTAAAAAAAAAATTTTTACAACCTGGCAATCCAACAGTTGTCTCTGATTCAGGAACTATAAAGCATTAATACATAATTTTATTATTTGTGTATGTGTGTGTGTCTTAGTTTTTTCAGCCAGTGAGGAAGGTATGATCTGTTTATATTTGTCATCAAAAGATAAACAATCTTATGTGCTCTTGGGAAAAATATGGGAAGGGAAATGTATTTAAACCAGCGGCCATATGATGGGGGGAAAGACTGTTTTTATTTGAAACAAATAAGGTGTCAAGCCGACATAGTTTTAAATGGGGTCATGATTTATTAACCATTAACAGAGCCAAGGGTAGGCAGTATAGATAAAAATCCCCTGTCACTGTATATGTCTTTTCATATCACAATATCAGTGAAATTTTCTGTAAATGTAAGAAAAAACATTTTTGGGCAATATGCCCACAAAAGGACAGATTGATTTTGGCAAAACTGGCGACTATCTGAGAGATCAAGCATTGCACTGATGCAAAATAAATCCTCCAAAATACAGTGAAGTAGTCCTGCTAATTGATTTGAATGTCCGAACACACTCAGAGATGTTAACGTCATGGCTGCTTTAATATGGTTGACAAATCTATAACCTCTCGAGGTGTGGTTACTGTTCGATATGTAAAGTGGGCTGACATTATCAATCAGCTTGAGGGTTAAATGAGCGCACTGAGTGGTGTCATGCCATCTGTATGGTCACCTAATGCTACAGCAAACAGCATGGCAGTGAGCTTCACCAGCTGCACACAGCACATTCAGACCCTTTTACTTAATAATAAATTCACACACACACACACACACACACACACACACACACATAGATCACAGATTCCATCACTGCATTTCATCGCTGTGGCAGAAAATGAGACATCAGTTTCTCTCCTCAAACAGCATGTGTTGTTAATAAGAAGTTAATACACACTCAGATGAATACATCTGCAGATGGATTCCTCAGATTCTTTCCTCCTCTACGTGTGTGTGTGAGTGTGTGCTTACAGAGTGTCAGTGATTACCCTGGTGTAATCAAATGGTGAAGTTACCACAGTGTGTCTTTAAAGCTTCCCACTCCTCTCTGTCTGTCTCTCTCTCTGTGGGTCCGTCAGCGGCCGAGAGGGATGAAACAAATCTCATAAATACTATCATTGAGGAAGGGAATGTACCTTAACAAGGTAACTCTAGAGGCCGCCTCAGCACAGCCAATGTGGACCAGCTGTGCAGACTAATCTGTTACCTTACAGGGGATTTGGGGCGACCATGTCAAGTTTAATTGGGCATTAATTACAAACAGCGCAATTTCCCAACAAGATGGATCTGGTACGTGATTGGGAGGGGGGACTGATTTGGATTCATTGAGACTAGTTTTCTGTCTGTGGTCCCTCACACTCTCTCTTCCTGTTGGTCTTCTGCTGATCTCGGGTTACACTGGGTGGGTTTAGGCATCCATTTTTTTTAGTTATTATTTTCGAAGAGAAATCTGAAAATGTGTAAAGCTGGTTAAACACAAAATGAATTTAAAAATACCATTAAAAATACAACTTTTAAGGGCTCTGTTGTTTAACATTTATTAAACTATTCTTTTTAGTCATGCTAGCTGCATGAAATGGCAATATTTGGTCCGAACTGAAATATCTCAACAATTATTAACCAGATTGCCATGACATTTTTTAACGACATTCATGGTCCCAAGAAGATTAATTCTACCTGCTCCTTTTATTCCGTGACATTACCTTTATGCAACAAGCAAGCTGACATTTGTGGTTCTGAGTGAAACGTCTCGACAACTTTTGTCATGACATTTGGTGCAGACATCCATGATCCTTTTCAAGATGAACGGTTATCAACTTTGATGATCCCTTAACTCTTCATCTATCTGCTATAATCAGGTCAGATGTTTAATTTGTCCAACTAGTCCATACCCATTGGTAGCTTTGTCACCTTCTACCTACTGTATGCCAATCCTCAATGCCTATGTGCAGTTTCACATAGATTGACCATGTCAGTGAGTAGAAAAACGTGGGACAGAGAGAATGACACACTGACAGTTTCTGTGATTATGTACAGCATACCATACCATGACTTAGTCATACCAAAAAAAAAAACCCAACAACATTGGTCCACAGGGGGAGCCACAGCGATCGGTCGCATTTTAGCCATTTTTAAGCATTTTTCTGTTGTTATAGCGCCACCCAGTTGCCAATTAGAGTTAAATTTCTCCAGTCACCTTGAGGCGTCCTGTTCTACATATCTACCAAATTTAATAAAAATCCATATGGCGGTTAGGCCTAGA